>NC_092241.1:43312962-43550462 GCF_036320965.1 Panulirus ornatus | reverse complement strand
AGTATTCCTGGGAAATTATATGGGAGGGTACTGATTGAGAGGGTGAAGGCATGTACGGAGCATCAGATTGGGGAAGAGCAGTGTGGTTTCAGAAGTGGTAAAGGATGTGTGGATCAGGTGTTTGCTTCGAACAATGTATGTGAGAAATACTTAGAAAAGCACATGGATTTGTATGTAGCATTTATGGATTTGGAGAAGGCATATGATAGAGTTGATAGAGATGCTCTTTGGAAGGTATTAAGGATATATGGTGTGGGAGGCAAGTTATTAGAAGCAGTGAAAAGTTTTTATCGAGGATGTAAGGCATATGTACGTGTAGGAAGAGAGGAAAGTGATTGGTTCTCAGTGAATGTCAGTTTGCGGCAGGGATGTGTCATGTCTCCATGGTTGTTTAATTTGTTTATGGATGGGGTTGTTAGGGAGGTAAATGCAAGAGTTTTGGAAAGAGGGGCAAGTATGAAGTCTGTTGGGGATGAGAGAGCTTGGGAAGTGAGTCAGTTGTTGTTCGCTGATGATACAGCGCTGGTGGCTGATTCATGTGAGAAACTGCAGAAGCTGGTGACTGAGTTTGATAAAGTGTGTGAAAGAAGAAAGTTGAGAGTAAATGTGAATAGGAGCAAGGTTATTAGGTACAGTAGGGTTAAGGGTAAAGTCAATTGGGAGGTAACTTTGAATGGAGAAAAACTGGAGGAAGTGAAGTGTTTTAGATATCTGGGAGTGGATTTGGCAGCGGATGGAACCATGGAACCATGGAGCCTTGAAGAATGTGTGGAAGTCAAGAACGTTATCTCGGAAAGCAAAAATGGGTATGTTTGAAGGAATAGTGGTTCCAACAATGTTGTATGGTTGCGAGGCGTGGGCTATGGATAGAGTTGTGCGCAGGAGGGTGGATGTGCTGGAAATGAGATGTTTGAGGACAATATGTGGTGTGAGGTGGTTTGATCGAGTAAGTAATAATAGGGTAGGAGAGATGTGTGGTAATAAAAAGAGGGTGGTTGAGAGAGCAGAAGAGGGTGTTTTGAAATGGTTTGGTCACATAGAGAGAATGAGTGAGGAAAGATTGACAAAGAGGATATATGTGTCAGAAGTGGAGGGAACGAGGAGAAGTGGGAGACCAAATTGGAGGTGGAAAGATGGAGTGAAAAAGATTTTGAGTGATCGGGGCTTGAACATGCAGGA
Source organism: Panulirus ornatus (assembly GCF_036320965.1). Classification (NCBI taxonomy): domain Eukaryota; kingdom Metazoa; phylum Arthropoda; class Malacostraca; order Decapoda; family Palinuridae; genus Panulirus; species Panulirus ornatus. Next base: position 43,549,283 of record NC_092241.1, on the reverse strand, counting down.
GGGTGAAAGGCGTGCAAGGAATAGAGTGAATTGGAACGATGTGGTATACCGGGGCCGACGTGCTGTCAGTGGATTGAACCAGGGCATGTGAAGCGTCTGGAGTAAACCATGGAAAGTTGTGTGGGGCCTGGATGTGGAAAGGGAGCTGTGGTTTCGGTGCATTATTACATGACAGCTAGAGACTGAGTGTGAACGAATGGGGCCTTTGTTGTCTTTTCCTAGCACTACCTCGCACACATGAGAGGGGAGGGGGGTGTTATTCCATGAGTAGCGAGGTGGTGATTGGAATGAATAAAGGTAGACAGTATGAATTATGTACATGTGTATATATGTATATGTCTGTGTGTGTGTATATATGTAAACGCTGAGATGTATAGGTATGTATATTTGCGTGTGTGGACGTGTATGTGTATACTTGTGTATGTGGGTGGGTTGGGCCATTCTTTCGTCTGTTTCCTTGCGCTACCTCGCTAACGTGGGAGACAGCGACAAAGCAAAATAAATAAATATATATATATATATATATATATATATATATATATATATATATATATATATATATATATATATGTATATATATTTTTTTTTTTTCTATTTTTTTTTATTATACTTTGTCGCTGTCTCCCGCGTTTGCGAGGTAGCGCAAGGAAACAGACGAAAGAAATGGCCCAACCCCCCCCCCCATACACATATATATACATACGTCCACACACGCAAATATACATACCTACACAGCTTTCCATGGTTTACCCCAGACGCTTCACATGCCTTGATTCAATCCACTGACAGCACGTCCACCCCGGTATACCACATCGCTCCAATTCACTCTATTCCTTGCCCTCCTTTCACCCTCCTGCATGTTCAGGCCCCGATCACACAAAATCTTTTTCACTCCATCTTTCCACCTCCAATTTGGTCTCCCTCTTCTCCTCGTTCCCTCCACCTCCGACACATATATCCTCTTGGTCAATCTTTCCAGCTCATTCTCTCCATGTGCCCAAACCACTTCAAAACACCCTCTTCTGCTCCCTCAACCACGCTCTTTTTATTTCCACACATCTCTCTTACCCTTACGTTACTCACTCGATCAAACCACCTCACACCACACATTGTCCTCAAACATCTCATTTCCAGCACATCCATCCTCCTGCGCACAACTCTATCCATAGCCCACGCCTCGCAACCATACAACATTGTTGGAACCACTATTCCTTCAAACATATCCATTTTTGCTTTCCGAGATAATGTTCTCGACTTCCACACATTCTTCAAGGCCCCCAGAATTTTCGCCCCCTCCCCCACCCTATGATCCACTTCCGCTTCCATGGTTCCATCCGCTGCCAGATCCACTCCCAGATATCTAAAACACTTCACTTCCTCCAGTTTTTCTCCATTCAAACTCACCTCCCATATATATATATATATATATATATATATATATATATATATATATATATATATATATATATATATTCTTGAGTCCACGTGGACTCATAGGAATATCTTGATCACGCGCAAAATTTCCAATATATATATATATATATATATATATATATATATATATATATATATATATATATATATATATATATTATTCATACACACTTTTCCGTCAATTTTGTATCTATATCTTATTCCAGCCATTTACTAACATTGCAGAAAGAAGTATGGGTGAACTGTTACACACACTTTCGAGGAAAAGACCAAATGAAAAAGTTATAATAATTGGCTACCATTTAATGTAGCCTTAATTGCCCTCTTCATTATTCCATTATCTCAAAGGCGTTGATTAATTTTGTATTTGATTATACTGTAATTTTAAGGATGACATAAAATTGGGATCTCAATAAGATCAACGAAACTAATTTCTAGGGATTCGTTACTTTGACATTAATCCACCTGCAGCAGCCATTTACAAGCTAGTGGCTAGGCTGGGTTTCTCGCAATAGTATTTTCCATTTTATTTTCTATTTATCTGTGGTTTTCTTAAAAGAAACACAATACCAACCTAATAAGCCTAAGCTATCAACCTCAACATAACATAACATGGACTACTTCATTAATTAGGAATCCACTAATATAATTTTCATTGGTAACGACATTGAAAACGTATCAAAATACAGTTTAACTCCGCACTTATGTACTTAATTTTGATTATAGAATTTGCTTCACTGAATATTAACATCACAAAAGGCAACAGTAAAATCCAGGAAAATATTAGGTAAACTGAGTTAATATGCTTCTACAAATCATCATACCCTGTGGAAACCTCGCCACACCTCCCTAGTACTCAGGTTTAAATGTTTTCAATAACCTAGTCAAAATATACGTCATGGTTATGAAACTTTATGGCCAACGCGCTGAAGGAGTCGAGTGTAATGTTAAATATTTTTCTATTCTTTTGGATACTAAATAAGGTTATTGAGGTTTTTATATTCTCTGTTGGTGTTTTATAAGAGTACTACAGATCTTTCCATTAACCCAACATTTTTCCTGATACAAATATCGTTATTACTTTATTCGAAACCATTCAGTAAAATCAATAAACCAAATACTGTTCTTCATGTACTTCATTTCACCACAACGACATATTCTAAGCATCGAAAAAATCAAAATCCATTTCCCAAAATTAGTTTCGAAACGTAGCTATTTCTTTTTTTAAAATCGCCACTCTCCACGAGCATATAAATACTAAAAGGAAAATTATGTGTAGCAATTATATGCTTTATTAATATTTTAGGAGTGTATTTCCGGATTGAACTTCTATTTTCTTCTATTTACTGTTGCCACCATATATAATATCGTTTCCTGCGCAAGTTTTTCTGCTGTCAAAACGAATCTTTACAATGCATTTTAAACATTAATAAGTAACTATTTACCAAAACTACATAGTTCCTTCAAAATATACACTGACCATCTTCCAATACCAGACTGACTCCTGCTCTATGTGACGTCATAAATATATCTACTAATGAAAGGCTAACTTCTTCCTTGCACTCCTTTATGACTCTTTGAGAAAGTTCCTATGATACTTGGGAATGATTTGGCTCCATTTTAGATATCTGCTTTACAACATCATCTCTAATTAACGTAGTTTTCCATAATTTATCTTCTTCACTTGATATATTTTTGACTTCATATCTGATCCTCATATCTTCTTTGGTAAGTATTATCTTAATCCCATTGATGACATCGTCTCCATTTTTGCAGAAACTGAAGGCAAATTTCTTATGGAAATCACGGTAGAATTAGTTTATAGGTACCCAGCACTGACACCAAAAACAGGCGAAAGACTTTAAGATCACTTATCAAATATTTGTAATGAATAAGATTGTCACTACGGGAGATTCTAAGATTTTTTTTTTCTTAGTATACACTATCTTTCACTGCAGCATCTTAACAAGACACTTATCTTCATTGCTCATTTGACTTGAGGGTAACTGATCTGCTTAAACGTCAATGACTATATCAAAATATATACAAAATGCAAAGCTACGGAAGCGTTCACGTCCCTCGCCAACCAACTGTCCAGCCATTCTATTTCAAAATTTCTACCCTTCCCGGAAGCTGCTGGTCTTACCCTCAACCCTCAAATGATTTCTTACGCTACAACCCCAGTACCATTGCCGATTCTTTCTATTGGGCCTTCCTTAAACGACACCAGCGTATGCGAGCAGCCGAAGTTGACATCAACTTTGTAGAAGGCGTCGACACACAACACTTCCACGCAATGTACTGCACTGAGGCAGCAATTTTCGATTGACCACCTGCACCGTTGTCTCTGGACCCTTCCAATTTGTCGACATAAACGAATTTCTTGGTGTATTGAACCAATACGACGTATTGCTTTTCAAGGGAGGATACATCGAGACTCTCTTTACCACCGTTTTTAAATGCCGCGCTAAAGTGGTTAACCTTGAGGATCTGGGATGTCCCACCTACAACCGACTCGTGTCGGATCCCAACTTCCTTCGTATCACTGGCCTCTCTGTGTGGAACATCACTTGCCCCGGGCATGCTCGCTGCCTACACCACTGCGCCCTGGCCGAAGTCATTGTATTTTCACGCTGGCTGCTCTTGCCTTCTCTCTTCAAAGAACAAATGAAACTCTTCCGTCGCTACCGTGCCTTCCATAAAGCTACCCTCAAAGAAATCACTTTCTACCCAAAGCGCAAGGATTCGGTCACCAAGTCTTCACGTGACTGGGGCTATTTTTCTCTCTGACTGACGTACTTTTCAAGATTAAGGAAAGTCATCATAAAAATATTGTATTGAGTTTCACCGCTGGCGTCAGGGTAAACATCCATCCCTCCGAAGCTTGGTTACCTTTCCGTGGTGGGGGGGACTTTATGGATTGGGCATCAGCAACCATCGTTGGTTGCTTCTGCTCAATTCATGAACGAAAAACCAAGCATCTTGAACGTAAATGCCGTATATAATCACTTGTGTCAAAATTGACCTCCGGAGGAATAGTTTTACATTTCAAATCGTCTTTTCTGCAAATCATCCACAACCGATAGATTGGTAAGATCATATTTCTGGAGAGACATATATACTACAGTTGCTGTGGATGGCTTGGTAACCATGGCCAGGAATACCGTGGTTTGTGGTGTCAGCATATCGTTCCATAAGACATCCGGACTCACTGCATTATTAATCAATACTTCCAGCAGCAGATAACTGGAACCTACAATGGCAAAAATCCTCAAGAGTTTGAACAAAGGAGGTGGTGGTGAATATCATGTCCAGTACTACAACCCTGTACACCACCACCATAACCTTATACACCAGCACCACAACCTTGTACACCGGAATCTCAACCCTTACACCACCATAACCTTATACACCAGCAACATAACTCCTGTACACCAGCACCACAACCCTGTACATCACCACCATAATCTTATACACCAGCACCACAAACTATACACCAGCACCACAACCCTTTACATCACCACCATAATCTTATACACCAGCAACACAGCCCTGTACACCAGCACCACAACCCTGTACATCACCACCATAATCTTATACACCAGCACCACAACCCTTTACATCACCACCATAATCTTATACACCAGCAACACAGCCCTGTACACCAGCACCACAACCCTGTACATCACCACCATAATCTTATACACCACAACACAGCCCTATACACCAGCACCACAACCCTGTACATCACCACCATAATCTTATACACCAGCACCACAACCTATACACCAGCACCACAACCCTGTACATCACCACCATAATCTTATACACCAGCAACACAACCTATACACCAGCACCACAATCCTTTACATCACCACCTTAATCTTATACACCAGCAACACAGCCCTGTACACCAGCACCACAACCCTGTACATCACCACCATAATCTTATACACCAGCAACAAAACCCAGTACATCACCACCATAATCTTATACACCACCATCACAACCCTGTACATCACCACCATAATCTTATACACCAGCACCACAACCCTTTACATCACCACCATAATCTTATACACCAGCAACACAGCCCTGTACACCAGCACCACAACCCTGTACATCACCACCATAATCTTATACACCAGCACCACAACCCTTTACATCACCACCATAATCTTATACACCAGCAACACAGCCCTGTACACCAGCACCACAACCCTGTACATCACCACCATAATCTTATACACCACAACACAGCCCTATACACCAGCACCACAACCCTGTACATCACCACCATAATCTTATACACCAGCACCACAACCTATACACCAGCACCACAACCCTGTACATCACCACCATAATCTTATACACCAGCAACACAACCTATACACCAGCACCACAATCCTTTACATCACCACCTTAATCTTATACACCAGCAACACAGCCCTGTACACCAGCACCACAACCCTGTACATCACCACCATAATCTTATACACCAGCAACAAAACCCAGTACATCACCACCATAATCTTATACACCACCATCACAACCCTGTACATCACCACCATAATCTTATACACCACCATCACAACCCTGAACACCAGCACCATGACTTTATACACCACCACCACAATCCTGTACACTTGCACCACAGTTCTGTACAGCAGCACCACTACCCTCTACAGCTGCACCACAACCTTGTACACTGGCACAACCCTGTACACCAGCACAATCCTATACGCCATCATCACAACCCTATACATCAGCACTACAACCCTGTGCACCAACATAACCCAGAACACCATCACCAGAGTTCTGTACAGCAGCAACACAATTCTGTTCACCAGCACCACAACCCTGTACATCAATACCACAACCCTGTACAACAGTACCACAATCCTATCCATCAGCAACACAACCCAATACATCAGCACCACAACCCTGTACACCAGCACCATAACCCTATACACCACCACCACAAACCTGTACACTACCACCACAAACCTGTACACCACTACCACAACCCTCTGGACCACCAGCTTTCTTCTCCCGGTCCATTACTGTCTCCTCACACTCAATACTACTTTTAAAATAAGTAATTGTTTACCTACTCAACACTCCCATCCGAGTAACTTTCACCCCCTTCCCCCTCCCACCACACATGATCCCTGGCGCTCCCCCTCTCTAGCCAGACAATACTGTTAACCATATATCCTCCCTCCACACTGACCCATCCCCGAACCAAATAGATATCAACATTTACACAAGCCTTTCCAAGGACATGTAACCCTTCTCCACTCCCACTCCGTAAGGAATGACCAAGCCTCACCCACACAACACTTCCCACCAACACAACCCGCCCCCATCCACACAAACTTTCCTACCCACACAACACTTCTCACCAACACAACCAGCCCACACCCACGGAACCTTTCCTACTAACACAACACAACCCGCACCCAACCATACAACCTTTCCTACCCACACAACACTTCTCACCAACACAACCAGCCCACACCCACGGAACCTTTCCTACTAACACAACACAACCCGCACCCAACCATACAACCTTTCCTACCCACACAACACTTCTCACCAACACAAACCGCCCTCACCAACACCTTTCCTACCCACACAGCCCACCCTCACAACCTCTCCTACCAACACTACCCGCCCTCACCAACACAACCCGCCACTATCCACATAACCCATCCTTACCCACACAACCGTTTCTACCCACACAACCCGCCTCCATCCACACCACCCGCACAACCTCTCATACCCACACAACCGGCCTCATCCACACAACCCGAACACATCCACACTACCTTTCCTACACACACAACCCATCCTAACCTACACAACCCATCATCACCCAAACAACCCGCCACAACCCACAAAACCTATCAATACCCGTCTGGAAGAGTCCCTAACCCAAGCTCGTCCTCTCCCACACAGATGTCCTCTGCCACAGAAATATCGTTCCCCACAACACGTTACCCGCTCTCCATCCTCACGACTTTCCTCCATAACCCACACACACACACACACACACACACACACACACACACACACACACACACACACACGCACACACAAAGCTCCCTACCGATGCAGTCTCCAGCACCCACACAGCTACCCTATCCACATAACCCTCACTGCTTGCAAGATTCCCCCGGCCCACATACACCTACGCATCTTAATAACTCCAGAAACCTCAATGTAATATTACACACACACACACACACACACACTCACACACACACACACACACACACACACACACACACACACACACACATATCTAACTTCATTAGTCAGTATATATATATATATATATATATATATATATATATATATATATATATATATATATATATATATATATATATATATATTATCCCTGGGGATAGGGGAGCAAGAATACTTCCCACGTATTCCCTGCGTGTCGTAGAAGGCGACTAAAAGGGGAGGGAGCGGGGGGCTGGAAATCATCCCCTCTCATTTTTTTTTTAATTTTCCAAAAGATGGAACAGAGAACTGGGCCAGGTGAGGGTAGTCCCTCAAAGGCCCAGTCACCTGTTCTTAACGCTACCTCGCTAATGCGGGAAATGGCGAATAGTTTGAAAGAAAAAGAAATATATATATATATATATATATATATATATATATATATATATATATATATATATATATATATATATATTTCTTTTTTTTTATACTTTGTCGCTGTCTCCCGCGTTTGCGAGGTAGCGCAAGGAAACAGACGAAAGAAATGGCCCAACCCCCCCTCATACACATGTATATACATACGTCCACACACGCAAATATACATACCTACACAGCTTTCCATGGTTTACCCCAGACGCTTCACATGCCTTGATTCAATCCACTGACAGCACGTCAGCCCCGGTATACCACATCGCTCCAATTCACTCTATTTCTTGCCCTCCTTTCACCCTCCTGCATGTTCAGGCCCCGATCACACAAAATCTTTTTCACTCCATCTTTCCACCTCCAATTTGGTCTCCCTCTTCTCCTTGTTCCCTCCACCTCCGACAAATATATCCTCTTGGTCAATCTTTCCTCACTCATCCTCTCCATGTGCCCAAACCACTTCAAAACACCCTCTTCTGCTCTCTCAACCACGCTCTTTTTATTTCCACACACCTCTCTTACCCTTACGTTACTCACTCGATCAAACCACCTCACACCACACATTGTCCTCAAACATCTCATTTCCAGCACATCCATCCTCCTGCGCACAACTCTATCCATAGCCCACGCCTCGCAACCATACAACATTGTTGAAACCACTATTCCTTCAAACATACCCATTTTTGCTTTCCGAGATAATGTTCTCGACTTCCACACATTCTTCAAGGCCCCCAGGATTTTCGCCCCCTCCCCCACCCTATGATCCACTTCCGCTTCCATGGTTCCATCCGCTGCCAGATCCACTCCCAGATATCTAAAACACTTCACTTCCTCCAGTTTTTCTCCATTCAAACTCACCTCCCAATTGACTTGACCCTCAACCCTACTGTACCTAATAACCTTGCTCTTATTCACATTTACTCTTAACTTTCTTCTTCCACACACTTTTCCAAACTCAGTCACCAGCTTCTGCAGTTTCTCACATGAATCAGCCACCAGCGCTGTATCATCAGCGAACAACAACTGACTCACTTCCCAAGCTCTCTCATCCCCAACAGACTTCATACTTGCCCCTCTTTCCAAAACTCTTGCATTTACCTCCCTAACAACCCCATCCATAAACAAATTAAACAACCATGGAGACATCACACACCCCTGCCGCAAACCTACATTCACTGAGAACCAATCACTTTCCTCTCTTCCTACACGCACACATGCCTTACATCCTCGATAAAAACTTTTCACTGCTTCTAACAACTTTCCTCCCACACCATATATTCTTAATACCTTCCACAGAGCATCTCTATCAACTCTGTCATATGCCTTCTCCAGATCCATAAATGCTACATACAAATCCATTTGCTTTTCTAAGTATTTCTCATATATATATATATATATATATATATATATATATATATATATATATATATATATATATATATATATATATATATATATATATTCCTATGCGAGTGTCTTGGACAATCACATGTTTATCAAATGGCGTCCTAGCTTCGTCTCTTCGATGTATATCAACTGACTGTTATATTTCTCTCTTGAGTCTCTTCTGATTATGTTATTATTACACGAAAGTGCACCTGGGAACTTATCGTGTTTCATTTTCCCCGTGGACTCATAGGAACATCTTGATCACGCGCAAAATATATATGGGGTTGTTAGGGAGGTAAATGCAAGAGTTTTGGAAAGAGGGGCAAGTATGAAGTCTGTTGGGGATGAGAGAGCTTGGGAAGTGAGTCAGTTGTTGTTCGCTGATGATACAGCGCTCGTGGCTGATTCATGTGAGAAACTACAGAAGCTGGTGACTGAGTTTGGTAAAGTGTGTGAAAGAAGAAAGTTAAGAGTAAATGTGAATAAGAGCAAGGTTATTAGGTACAGTAGGGTTGAGTCAAGTCAATTGGGAGGTGAGTTTGAATGGAGAAAAACTGGAGGAAGTGAAGTGTTTTAGATATCTGGGAGTGGATCTGGCAGCGGATGGAACCATGGAAGCGGAAGTGGATCATAGGGTGGGGGAGGGGGCGAAAATTCTGGGAGCCTTGAAGAATGTGTGGAAGTCGAGAACATTATCTCGGAAGGCAAAAATGGGTATGTTTGAAGGAATAGTGGTTCCAACAATGTTGTATGGTTGCGAGGCGTGGACTATGGATAGAGTTGTGCGCAGGAGGATGGATGTGCTGGAAATGAGATGTTTGAGGACAATGTGTGGTGTGAGGTGGTTTGATCGAGTAAGTAACGTAAGGGTAAGAGAGATGTGTGGAAATAAAAAGAGCGTGGTTGAGAGAGCAGAAGAGGGTGTTTTGAAATGGTTTGGTCACATGGAGAGAATGAGTGAGGAAAGATTGACCAAGAGGATATATGTGTCGGAGGTGGAGGGAACGAGGAGAAGAGGGAGACCAAATTGGAGGTGGAAAGATGGAGTGAAAAAGATTTTGTGTGATCGGGGCCTGAACATGCAGGAGGGTGAAAGGAGGGCAAGGAATAGAGTGAATTGGAGCGATGTGGTATACCGGGGTGACGTGCTGTCAGTGGATTGAATCAAGGCAGGTGAAGCGTCTGGGGTAAACCATGGAAAGCTGTGTAGGTATGTATATTTGCGTGTGTGGACGTATGTATATACATGTGTATGGGGGTGGGTTGGGCCATTTCTTTCGTCTGTTTCCTTGCGCTACCTCGCAAACGCGGGAGACAGCGACAAAGCAAAAAAAAATATATATATATATATATATATATATATATATATATATATATATATATATATATATATATATATATATATATATATATTTATTTATTTATTTATTCATTTATTATCTATTTATTTTGCTTTGTCGCTGTCTCCCGCGTTAGCGAGGCAGCGCAAGGAAACAGACGAAAGAATGGCCCAACCCACCCTCATACACATGTATATACATACACGTCCACACACGCAAATATACATATCTATACATCTCAATGTATACATATACATACACACACAGACATATACATATATACACATGTACATAATTCATACTGTCTGCCTTTATCTATTCCCATCGCCACCTCGCCACACATGGAATAACAACCCCTCCCCCCTCATGTGTGCGAGGTAGCGCTAGGAAAAGACAACAAAGGCCACATTCTTTCACACTCAGTCTCTAGCTGTCATGTAATAATGCACCGAAACCACAGCTCCCTTTCCACATCCAGGCCCAACACAACTTTCCATGGTTTACCCCAGACGCTTCACATGCCCTGGTTCAATCCATTGACAGCACGTCGACCCCGGTATACCACATCGTTCCAATTCACTCTATTCCTTGCATGCCTTTCATCCTCCTGCATGATCAGGCCCCGATCACTTAAAATCCTTTTCACTCCATCTTTCCAACTTCACTTTGGTCTCCCACTTCTCCTCGTTGTCTCCACCTATGACACATATATCCTCTTGGTCAATTTTTCCTCGCTCATTCTCTCCATGTGACCAAACCATTTCAAAACACCCTCTTCTGCTCTCTCAACCACACTCTTTTTAGTTCCATACATCTCTCTTACCCTTACATTACTTACTCGATCAAACCACCTCACACCACATATTGTCCTCAAACATCTAATTTCCAACACATTCACCCTCCTTCGCACAAACCTATCTATAGCCCACGCTATACTTGATGGCAGTCGGGGAGAAAGAATACTGCCCACGTATTCCCTGCGTGTCGAAGAAGCCTACGAAAAGGGGTGGGAAAGGGGGTCTGGAAATCCTCCCCTCCTGTTTAACTTTACCAAAAGAAGGAACAGAGAGGGGGGCCTAGTAAGGACTTCTCCATTTATGAGGAAGTCTTCTTTTCTTGGCGCTACGTCACTAACGAGGGAAAGGGCGTATATATATATATATATATATATATATATATATATATATATATATATATATATATATATATATATATATATATATATATATATCCTATGAGTCCACGGGGAAAATGAAACCCGATAAGTTCCCAAGTGCACTTTCGTGTAATAATCACATCATCAGGGGAGACACAAGAGAGAAATATCAGTCAGTTGATATACATCGAAGAAACGAAGCTAGGACGCCACTTGCTAAACATGTGATTGTCCAAAACATACAACGAGCGTTCATAACCTTATCATTTTACTAATTTCATCAACAATAAAGTTATCTAATTTGTATAGACCATCACTAATATTAAGATTATAATTCTTTGTGTATCTAATAATAGAAGATTCAATGATATTCCTCTTGGTAATAGAGTTAGAGTTAACTGAGATGACATTAATCCAGTGAATACAATGATTATAGTTTTTAACGTGATTAAACAAGGCTTTTGATTCTTGTCCCGTTCTCATACTATATTTACGTTGCTTAAGTCTAACAGAAAGATTCTTACCAGTCTGACCAATATAAAATTTATCACAGTTTCCACATGGCACTTTATAGATGCATCCAAGAGAATTTTCTGGTGAATTCCTGATTAAGATATTCTTTATGATATTATTGTTGCTGAAGGCAACATTTATATTTAAGAATTTAAGCAACACGGGAAGTAAAGTGAATATCATTAAAAGGGAGAACTAAACGATTCTTGGTGTCAATGGGAGGTTTGAGATCAACTCTATAAAATGATTTCTTTGCTAACTTAAGGGATTTACCAATGAAAGATCTAGGGTACTTTAACTTAGATCCAATAGAATATATCTTCTCAAACTCATCTTCAATAAACTCTGGACTGCAAATACGTAATGCCCTAAGGAACATAGATTGAAATGATGATAATCTAACTCTGTCATGTTGAGATGAGTAATAATGGATATATGAGCATACATTGGTGGGTTTTCTATATATGCTAAACTTAAACTTGTTTCCTTGCTTATGGATCATGCAATCTAAAATTGGTAACATACCATTCTATTAATTTTCTACAGTAAATTTGATGGAAGGTACTAAATTGTTAAGTAAGGGGAGAAATATCTTTAAATTTTCATTTGTTGGCCAAACACAAAGAACATCATCTACATACCTAAACCAAATTGCATTAGAAGGTAAGATATCTTTTAGTAATTTCGTTTAAAAAATTCCAAATAAAGATTACTTAGTACAGGTGAAAGAGGGTTACCCATTGCCATACCAAATTTTTGGGCATAATAATCTCCATTAAATTGAAATACACAATCTTTTATACACAATTTTATCAGTTCAATGAAAACAGACTTTGAAACAGGTAAATGAATATCATCCAAGACATCAAATGAATATTCTAAAATGTCATCAACTGGAACCTTAGTGAAAAGTGAGGAAACATCAAAGCTAACTAGTTTGAAATCAAAATTAGCATCGACATTGTTTGACTAAATCTACATTGTTCAGGATATTAGAATTTTTAACCTTACCCACTAAAGGGCTTAAAAAAAGAAACTAACAATTTTTTACAATTTTATATGTGATGGGGGCCTACTGAACCCCACTAAAAAGGGGCTTGCTGGAAAATTCTGTTTATGTGTTTTTTTAAAATCCATACATATATGGCAATGAAGGGGGCCAAAAATGACAAACTTTTTATAAGAAAAACAAATTTCCTTTCAACCAAAAACTTCATTTCTTTATTGGAATGGGGAATCATTTGCTTCTAAGGGGTGCTTTACGTTTTAGAATATGTTGTTTCCCGTCACCACTTTTAAGGATTTTTTTTTAAATTTTTTAAAATAAATAGTTTTTCTTTTGTCTAAATTTACAACAGGTTAGCCATATATTGGACAATCCCCATGTTTTCCCAAAAGGCGTCCTAACTTTCCCCCTTCGATGTATATCAACTGACTTATATTTCTCTCTTTTTTGGGGGCTCCCCTGATGGGTGTGGTTAAATTTCACGAAAGTGCACCCGGGAAAATTATCTGTTTTTTTTCCCCCCCTGGGCTCATTGGGGAAATCTTGATCACGCGCAAAAGATTGACCAAGAGGATATATGTGTCGGAGGTGGAGGAACGAGGAGAAGAGGGAGACCAAATTGGAGGTGGAAAGATGTGAGGGAAAAAAAGATTTGAGTGTTATAGCGTGATCGCGGGCCACTTGGAAACATCAGGAGGTGAAAGGAGGGCAAGGAATAGAGTAATTGGAGCGATGTGGTATACCGGGGTGACGTGCTGTCAGTGGATTGAATCAAGGCAGGTGAAGCGTCTGGGGTAAACCATGGAAAGCTGTGTAGGTATGTATATTTGCGTGTGTGGACGTATGTATATACATGTGTATGGGGGTGGGTTGGGCCATTTCTTTCGTCTGTTTCCTTGCGCTACCTCGCAAACGCGGGAGACAGCGACAAAGCAAAAAAAAAAAAAAATATATATATATATATATATATATATATATATATATATATATATATATATATATATATATATATATATATATATATTTATTTATTTATTCATTTATTATCTATTTATTTTGCTTTGTCGCTGTCTCCCGCGTTAGCGAGGCAGCGCAAGGAAACAGACGAAAGAATGGCCCAACCCACCCTCATACACATGTATATACATACACGTCCACACACGCAAATATACATATGTATACATCTCAATGTATACATATACATACACACACAGACATATACATATATACACATGTACATAATTCATACTGTCTGCCTTTATCTATTCCCATCGCCACCTCGCCACACATGGAATAACAACCCCTCCCCCCTCATGTGTGCGAGGTAGCGCTAGGAAAAGACAACAAAGGCCACATTCTTTCACACTCAGTCTCTAGCTGTCATGTAATAATGCACCGAAACCACAGCTCCCTTTCCACATCCAGGCCCCACACAACTTTCCATGGTTTACCCCAGACGCTTCACATGCCCTGGTTCAATCCATTGACAGCACGTCGACCCCGGTATACCACATCGTTCCAATTCACTCTATTCCTTGCATGCCTTTCATCCTCCTGCATGATCAGGCCCCGATCACTTAAAATCCTTTTCACTCCATCTTTCCAACTTCACTTTGGTCTCCCACTTCTCCTCGTTGTCTCCACCTATGACACATATATCCTCTTGGTCAATTTTTCCTCGCTCATTCTCTCCATGTGACCAAACCATTTCAAAACACCCTCTTCTGCTCTCTCAACCACACTCTTTTTAGTTCCACACATCTCTCTTACCCTTACATTACTTACTCGATCAAACCACCTCACACCACATATTGTCCTCAAACATCTAATTTCCAACACATTCACCCTCCTTCGCACAAACCTATCTATAGCCCACGCTATACTTGATGGCAGTCGGGGAGAAAGAATACTGCCCACGTATTCCCTGCGTGTCGAAGAAGCCTACGAAAAGGGTGGGAAAGGGGGTCTGGAAATCCTCCCCTCCTGTTTAACTTTACCAAAAGAAGGAACAGAGAGGGGGGCCTAGTAAGGACTTCTCCATTTATGAGGAAGTCTTCTTTTCTTGGCGCTACGTCACTAACGAGGGAAAGGGCGTATATATATATATATATATATATATATATATATATATATATATATATATATATATATATATATATATATATATATATATATATCCTATGAGTCCACGGGGAAAATGAAACCCGATAAGTTCCCAAGTGCACTTTCGTGTAATAATCACATCATCAGGGGAGACACAAGAGAGAAATATCAGTCAGTTGATATACATCGAAGAAACGAAGCTAGGACGCCACTTGCTAAACATGTGATTGTCCAAAACATACAACGAGCGTTCATAACCTTATCATTTTACTAATTTCATCAACAATAAAGTTATCTAATTTGTATAGACCATCACTAATATTAAGATTATAATTCTTTGTGTATCTAATAATAGAAGATTCAATGATATTCCTCTTGGTAATAGAGTTAGAGTTAACTGAGATGACATTAATCCAGTGAATACAATGATTATAGTTTTTAACGTGATTAAACAAGGCTTTTGATTCTTGTCCCGTTCTCATACTATATTTACGTTGCTTAAGTCTAACAGAAAGATTCTTACCAGTCTGACCAATATAAAATTTATCACAGTTTCCACATGGCACTTTATAGATGCATCCAAGAGAATTTTCTGGTGAATTCCTGATTAAGATATTCTTTATGATATTATTGTTGCTGAAGGCAACATTTATATTTAAGAATTTAAGCAACACGGGAAGTAAAGTGAATATCATTAAAAGGGAGAACTAAACGATTCTTGGTGTCAATGGGAGGTTTGAGATCAACTCTATAAAATGATTTCTTTGCTAACTTAAGGGATTTACCAATGAAAGATCTAGGGTACTTTAACTTAGATCCAATAGAATATATCTTCTCAAACTCATCTTCAATAAACTCTGGACTGCAAATACGTAATGCCCTAAGGAACATAGATTGAAATGATGATAATCTAACTCTGTCATGTTGAGATGAGTAATAATGGATATATGAGCATACATTGGTGGGTTTTCTATATATGCTAAACTTAAACTTGTTTCCTTGCTTATGGATCATGCAATCTAAAATTGGTAACATACCATTCTATTAATTTTCTACAGTAAATTTGATGGAAGGTACTAAATTGTTAAGTAAGGGGAGAAATATCTTTAAATTTTCATTTGTTGGCCAAACACAAAGAACATCATCTACATACCTAAACCAAATTGCATTAGAAGGTAAGATATCTTTTAGTAATTTCGTTTAAAAAATTCCAAATAAAGATTACTTAGTACAGGTGAAAGAGGGTTACCCATTGCCATACCAAATTTTTGGGCATAATAATCTCCATTAAATTGAAATACACAATCTTTTATACACAATTTTATCAGTTCAATGAAAACAGACTTTGAAACAGGTAAATGAATATCATCCAAGACATCAAATGAATATTCTAAAATGTCATCAACTGGAACCTTAGTGAAAAGTGAGGAAACATCAAAGCTAACTAGTTTGAAATCAAAATTAGCATCGACATTGTTTGACTAAATCTACATTGTTCAGGATATTAGAATTTGATACCTTACCCACTAAAGGGCTTAATAAAGAAACTAACAATTTTGACAATTCATATGTGATGGAGCCTACTGAACTCACTATAGGTCTTGCTGGAAAATTCTGTTTATGTGTTTTGATAAGTCCATACATATATGGCAATGAAGGGGACAAAGATGACAAACTTTTGATAAGAGAACTATTACCTTTCAACAACAACTTCATTTCTTTATTGGAATGAGAATCATTTGCTTCTAAGGGATGCTTTACTGTTCAGAATATGTTGTGTCACGTCACCATTTAGATCATTAATTTTAGATAAATAGTTACTTTTGTCTAAATTCACAACAGTGTTAGCCATATATTGGACAATCACATGTTTACCAAATGGCGTCCTAACTTCCTCTCTTCGATGTATATCAACTGACTTATATTTCTCTCTTGTCTCCCCTGATGATGTGATTATTACACGAAAGTGCACTAGGGAACTTATCATGTTTCATTTTCCCCGTGGACTCATTGGAATATCTTGATCACGCGCAAAATTGTGATCCTTTCCAATATTATATATATATATATATATATATATATATATATATATATATATATATATATATATATATATATATATATATATTCCTATGAGTCCACGGAGAAAATGAAACACGAAAAGTTCCCAAGTGCACTTTCGAGTAATAATCACATCATCAGGGGAGACACAAGAGAGAAATATAACAGTCAGTTGATATACATCGAAGAGACGAAGCTAGGACGCCATTTGGTAAACATGTTTGTCCAAAACATACAACGAGCGTTCATAAACTTATCATTTTACAAATCTTATCAACAATAAAGTTATCTAATTTGTAGAGACCATCATTAATATCAAGATTATAATTCTTTGTGTACTTAATAACAGAAGATTCAATGATATTTCTCTTGGTAATAGAGTTAGAGTTAACAACTGAGATGGCGTTACTCCAGTCAATACAATGATCATAGTTTTTAACATGATTAAACAAGGCATTTGATTCTTGTCCCGTTCTTATACTATATTTATGTTGCTTAAGTCTAACAGAAAGATCCTTACCTGTCTGACCAACATAAAATTTATCACAGTTTACACAAGGAACTTTATAGATGCAACCAAGAGAATTTTCTGGTGAATTCCTCATTAAGATATTCTTTATAGTATTATTGTTGCTAAAGGCAACATTCACATTAAAGGATTTATTAAAGCAACATGGGAAGCAAAGTGAAATTATTATTAAAAGGGAGAACTAAAAGATTCTTGGTGTCAATGGGAGGTTTGGGCTCAACTCTATAAAATGATTTCTTTGCTAACTTAAGGGATTTATCAATGAAAGATCTAGAGTACTTGAACTTAGATCCAATAGAATATATCTTCTCAAACTCATCATCAATAAACTCTGGACCCGTGGACTCATAGGAATATCTTGATCACGCGCAAAACTGTGATCCTTTCCAATATATATATATATATATATATATATATATATATATATATATATATATATATATATATATATATATATTATCCCTGGGATAGGGGATTAAGGATACTTCCCACGTACTCCCTGCGTGTCGTAGAGGGCGACTAAAAGGGGAGGGAGCGGGGGGGCTGGAAATCCTCCCCTCTCGTTTTTTTTTTTTTAATTTTCCAAAAGAAGGAACAGAGGGGGCCAGGTAAGGATATTCCGAAAAAGGCCCAGTCCTCTGTTCTTAACGCTACCTCGCTAACGCGGGAAATGGCAAATAGTTTAAAAGAAAGAATATATATATATATATATATATATATATATATATATATATATATATATATATATATATATATTAAATAACGTAATTTAGATGGTGCAATACGAATACATTTCTGCAGGATGGAGGTATGGAGTCTGCTGTATCCCTCGCATGCAACTAAAAGGAAAAGAAAATGTGAGTTTTTGGCTTGTGCCCGTCATGGCATGAGCAGAATCAGGCCCCCACTTATGACTATTTCGAATAACAGTAAAATATGGTAAGAAAAAGAATGGAGAAAGGAAGGCTCTTTAGGTGTTTGTAGTCCTGACTTATAATGATTATATAAGATGGCGGGAAAGGTGAAAGAAGGTATCTCCATAGCTCAGCTGTTCGAGGTGAAGCGTCTTATTGTCTGTATGAATATATAAACGCTTGAATGACACAAATCTAATCTGTTGTTGTATATATCAAAACAATGATAAAGAATAAGAGACGAAAAAGAGAGAGCCGAGAACTAAGTAGATCCGGCGCCAGATGATGGAATGGTGCTTTTCCGCATAACGACTTTAAAAGACTCCCGCTCATTGCTCTCTGGTGACGCAAGTTGTCACAACCCTCACATATGTGACGTGTACTACAAGACTCGCATCAATGTTCATGTGATACATGGTCCACAATATGTAAAGCTTCATGCACGACATTTTTTTTTAATAAGCCTTTCCTCTGTCATTCCGGGTTCAGTATGAAGCCTATCCCACGAGGAGCATTCACTCATTCGTTGACACCTAATTAAGTTGCATATGACTTCTTTTTCTGCACGAGTTAACTACTTTGAGACATTCGCCTTTGTAGATAAACAACGACGTCATTACCATTAGTGAGACATGAGGGAGTGTGACTGCCTGAGAACTTATCATTTCTGCCGATAGAGCGCGTGACGCTCAGTGTTGGGCACCGACGACTAAAAAGTTAACTTCGATAACGATAATCTGATAATCCCAATTTCTATTTCCGATATCGATAATCCGATAATTTTGATACCTAGTTATTGGAAGGTAGCGATAATCCGGTAACGATAACTTTTTGGCAGAAAAATAAAAACAAGGAAAAAAGCTTCAAAACCCATAGAAATTGCTAATTTACGCCGTCCAAAAAGTATGTAAGCATTTTCTTGAAGTTTTGCCATTTTTTTTCGTATCTTTTAAAAATTTTGAAGTATGTTTAAAGTATTCTATTTAGCTTTATATATAATAATTACAGTTCTTGAATCTTCCTAGGATTCTTTCCCAGCCAGATAATTGGCAAGTGTTAACCAAGAAGATCCATGGACACGTCTGGCACTGTACCTGTGTGGTACAGGAACAGTACAGGGGAGTGGGGCAGTTAGCACCGGGGTCCAGTTTGGTGGCTGAACTATTATCATAATCAAATGTAAGGCGAAGATTAATCTGGTTTTGATATTTTTTGTATTATCTTACAAACAATATAATTTTCATCGCTATACAGAAGCAATAGATATTAAGCACTGCATGATTATGTTGGACATACAAAACAAATAAACAATATACCTAAGATATACATTTCATCTATATAAAATGTGGCATATTATCATATATGTATACATGTAAATGACAATAAACAGAAAGATCAAAGTGTATCAGTTATATAACCAATTATAGTTTAAGCTTTCCTAATAAAAGATATAATATTAACAACAAAGAATTACAATCATAATGAAGAACTTAAAAGAAAACGTAAACGATAAAAATCTTATTGAACAAAAAATTAACGGAAATTACCGAAATAAAATAATCGAGTTATCGGAAGTTAGCTGGTCCGATAACGATTATAGAAGTTAATTACGGATAAAAGTCGGAGAACAAAAATTAGCTTCAATAATTATGTTATCGGATTATCGCTTTAGTGATGGCGCTTGTTCAAAATAAAAGGAAGACAAGTGTAATACATTACATATCAACATTACGCATAGGGATACATGAGACTTAGTGTGATGCATGAGAATGCACAACATAAACCTCGTCCAGCTCCCTACCGGGGAAGTCTGAAGATAGATAACCAGACGTTCACAGGCTCACGTGTGCGGTAACTGCGTCTGGATGGTGTGGAGGACAGGGAAAAACGAACTTTATGCTCGTCCTCCATACGAGCTGTTATCGTTCCCTCTTCTCTGGC
Organism: Panulirus ornatus; assembly: GCF_036320965.1. Classification (NCBI taxonomy): domain Eukaryota; kingdom Metazoa; phylum Arthropoda; class Malacostraca; order Decapoda; family Palinuridae; genus Panulirus; species Panulirus ornatus. Next base: position 43,528,237 of record NC_092241.1, on the reverse strand, counting down.
GTGTAAGGAGGAGGCTGTCGGGCTTGGGACGATAGTGCTGACTGTCAAGGTGGCGGGGAACTTGATGTGGCAGTCCCGGTGGCGACTGATACCTACGATTGTCCCTGCTGTATTCCACGGCTTCCTGACGCTATCTTGCATGCGGATAGGTTCACCAACCTTGAGAGGGGACAGGGGGTGGGCGGTGCTATTACAGTATTCCTCCGCCTTCTGCTGTAGTGCGTCACACTCATCCGCTGCGTCTTGCCACTCTGGAATCGAAGGAGCGGCGGTGTGCTGGCAAGGCTGTACTCAGCAGGTGACCGAGCAGGATCTAAGCGGGTGACCGGCCGTCTGTGTGTGTGTGTGTGTGTGTGTGTGTGTGTGTGTGTGTCGGGGGAGAGGGGGAGATGGTACCTCCATCAGTCCTCGGTCTTGATGATGAGGTACTTCATCTGCTTCACATAGGCCTCAGCATGACCGTTGGCTTGTGGGAAGAACGGTCATGAGACGTGGTGAGTCGCGCCCCGAAGCTTAAGAAAGGCACGAAATTCGGAGCTGGGGAACTGAGATCCAGTCTCCTTGTGGCAACAGACAGTTACGCCTACATTGACGAAGAGGCTTGATGGTGCTGCTGGATGTGACTTCCCTCTGTACTCACCAACGTGTGGCCAGACAGACAGACGAGCGGCGTACAGTAGGAATTCCTTTCCCGAGTGGGAGAATAGGTCAGCAGAGACGTCCTCGAGAGCTCAGGATGGGGGAAGGGGGTCACACATCAACGGCTCCTTTACCTGGGATGGGAGGAGAGTCTGGCACGCGTCACGTGCCTGCACGGTGTTCATGATGCCAAGCCACCACAACGTCGGCCGGGCACGGCGCTTTGTGGCCTCTATGCCTCGGTAAAAGTCGTGAAGGCGGGATGGACGTTCAGGCGGAGTGCGGCAGGGTGATGAGCCGGGCGACGTGTAGAACGAGACCTTCGTCAGTAGTTAGGCTGTCTCGTCTTCTCCACAAGTCCCGTAGTGCTGCTGATTCTGTTTTCCTGACCGTGGGAACACCTGCGATGAAGACGTCGTGGAGCTGTACGTATCTCCTGGATGACGGGGGCAGCGACGACACCTCCACTGCTCTGGCCATCATGCGGCTACGTAAGAAGCAAAAGACGTCCGCCTCTGCCGGGGTCGGGTCATCCACAGGTGAGCGTAAGAGCGCGTCCGGGATTGCGTGCTCTTTCCCGATACCACACTGTCGTGAAGGAAAACTGCGTCGCCTTCTTCCAACGCTGGAGCCGTGGGTTCTCCACAGCGTCCAGTGTGTAGTCGTTCAAAATGGGCACCAGCGGCTTGTGATCAATGATGGGATCGAAGTGTGGTAGACTTAGCAGATACAGGCGGCACTTTCTCATGACCTACACAGCCGCCACGAGCTCTAAGTCCACGATGACATGTTTCGTCACCGCGTCGCAAAGAAACCAACAGCCACATTGCACCAGCCTCCACCTATCATCGTGGCGGTATAGTGCGTACACCATTCCTTTCAGACGCGAGGCGAGAACTGGGATCGAGGTCAGGTTTTTTTTTTCACTTTCGCTGGGAAGGGAGCGGAGGGTGTCTGCCGCTGTTGCTATGCTCGGGGTGAAGTCTGCTTGTTGGTTCACGAGACCTATGAATGACCTGAGGTCCGTGATGGTGGTGGTGGTGGGGAAATCCGTGATGGCACTCACCTTACCTGGGTCTGCAGTCACACCCTCGTCTGTGGTGCCATACCCACAGAACCCGGCAGACTGGCTGGCATACACAACCTTGCTGCGGTTCATGGTTATGCCTTACTTGCGGCATCGTTGACGGATCTCTCGGACACGTTGAAGGTGGACTGTGTAGGTCGCGTCCTAGACGAGCACGTCATCCACGACCCTGGCACAGTTGCTGACGCCTTCGAGCGCGATGTCGCCATATGTAAAATTCGTTACCTGTGGATACGAATCTCATAAGGCTACGTAGTATCTTGTAACGTCGCCAAGGAGTTATGATGGTGCGACCACCATGGGATGACAACACTCCGATACCTCGTCACCTGGTGACTGGATGATCCCTTGCTGCACCACGATGCCCAGCATCTGCACGGTGTCTGCTCGCCAGGCCCGGAGAGTGTAGAGTGTAAGGGGCAGCACATTCTCCTGCGGCTGTGTTCCCCTATGGAAGAACTCCTCTGTGTCCATCAGGACGTCCTTGAAATCTTCCAGAAGCTTCTGGCGATGCTCTTTCAACTACTCGGCGCGGGGGTATCAGGGTTAACATCAACCAGTCATCTGTTGTGAAGTGACTATCTGCTTGGAGTAGTTAGCAGGGATGATACTGAGGGCTCTGGCGTCATACCAGGAGAGCAGGGCGTCGTCTCTGTCACGGAATACGTCGGCGGTGGTGTTCCCTTAAATCATCCAAAAGGTGACAAGTCACTGCTGTTTATCACGATTGATTTGTACCGATAATCCCAGCAAATTTATTGTGCATCCAATGTTCATCCTATGAGTGGGTTGATATTACATAGGATATTAGAATTCATAACGGGTATTTCATTACATACATTACAAAGTTTCATATAACAAGTTTTCCCGACTAGATGTAAAAAGTGGATACAAACAGAATTTCAGGTATATTGTTATTAACAATAAGGTGTTGTGATATTTCTTGCAGGGTTTGTTTAGATATATCCCTAAATGGCTCTATTCTTTCACAGTATAAGACAGTGAGTGTTCTAGAACCTCCTCCTCCTGGGAAGAGGAGAGGTCCAAGTAGCGGAAACCAAGCTGTTGCAGCTGTCGTGGTGCAATGGCTGTCGTGTCTACCCCGGTGTCGGGCGTGCAGAGCAGAGCCTCTCGACGTGTCCCGTCAGGTATAACAGTCCGACGTCGAGTGTTGTTGTCGCGGAGTTACTGCGGATCCTGTAGTTTCTTGCGACACACTTTCCTGAAGCGTTCCGTGTGGCCTCAATGGGTGCACTTCTTTCCCCCGGCAGGATATTGCCTCTCTCCTCCTTCAGGATGTATCGCGGTACCACAGCCATCACACTGCTGACGGAGCTCTGCTTGTTGTTTGGTGGAGCGAGTTGGCGAGCGCTGGCGACGCTTTGACATCTTTTGAACAGTCATTCACTTGCCCGCCAGGTCCGCATCAGTGTTGTAAGGTGACTTTTCGCTGCAGCGGGAGGACAGGACGTCGGACAGTTACATAGTGGAGATACGTGAGGCCCCAGTTCATCCTGAAGGATAGTAATAGTACCAATGAGATTCGAGCTGCTAGTCAGGGTTTAATGCTCAATGTGTTGACAGTTGTCTTCCTCAAGAGAGTATGACGAAGTAGCGTCTCACATGGGGTTATATACAGGGCAGTTGGATCAGGTTCCCGGTCACAGTGGCATTCCTCACCTTGTATAGTCAACTGCTCACGCCTGCCCGCCCACTCCATCCACCAGTCTGTCGACCGGTGTAGCCTACCTGTAACTCCCTACTGCTGTGATAACTTTATCCTCTGGTGACACAGTGTTCAAACTTTTTTCATTGCGACCCAGCTTGATTTTATATATTACCTTCACGACCCTATTGCACGTCTGTTGTACCTTTCTCCATCCGGTATGAACATTTTTTACTAATATATACATATGTACATACACACAAACGCATACATATATACGTATATGGATTCAATAAAATTGCATATGCTGAAAATTTGCTATTGTAAATTTTGTCTATAAAAATATTACAAAATATGTAGAACTACTGTGTAACTTGTAACAAAGTAGAGAAAAATAGCACAGAGTTAGGTGTTCAGTGTGCACGGCTGGTGTGCCTGCTTGTTACTAGTTATCTGGGCCCAGTCTGGCTTACAGGAGGATAACGCCACACTGCGGCATGTCCACTGTAGGAAGGATTGAGTCGGTTCCTTTCTTTGTTTCTTAGCTTTGTCAGGGTTGAGAAACCAGCATCACATTGGTATATATTTGTAAAAGTTATCAAAAGCAAGATACTTTCCTTACTTAGATGTGAAAACACATCCAAAATGATGACAGAGATGATGACTGATTCTTATTGATGTTATCACTTGTGAGATGATGAACCTCATAATCTTGATCAGGTTAGGATAGGTTTAGCCCTACAACAGCCTCTGGTCTTTCAAAAGCGTAAGGGTCTTTTACCCAGTGCTTTTCTCTATCTTGCAACTTTTCTTTAGGAAAGCACTGTTCAAAACTCGCCGACAAAGAATGAAGGTGTATGTCGCACTTAAATTTTCTTCACGGGTGCTGTTTTCTTCATTATGTTGCAAAGATGTTGGGAACATGTAGTAAACCTGGCGATCATCTAAAGGCTTAGCTTGCCACACCATTATTGATTTCTTAAATGTTTCTACAAGGATATTCTAAAACTGGAAGCAGTGTACTGGGAAGCAACTAAACTGGTTTCCTCGCCTAACAAAACATATGATGACAGATTGCGAGAATTAAACTTGTTTTCCCTGAGCAAAAGGTTTCTCCGAGGCAAATCAAAAGAAAGTTGTAAAATTATTAAAGGACTGAATGTCGATATTTAAAATTTCTTTAAAGCAGCGCCAGCACTACCAACGAGACAATGTGGAATAAGATTAAAAGTCACCGATTTAATCTGGATTGCACGAAATATTTCTTCACGTGCGACATTATTGGCACGTGAAATAAGCTCCAGGACATGCATTTTTGTTAATAATAAAAGGTCTATCGATCTGATTGTCTATCAGTCTATATACACGCCAAGTACCAGACGATCATGGGAAATCCTTCTTATCTCATTTTATCTCTTTCAGCAAAACTCAGTGTTGGGCGCAGTACGGCACAAGTTCTGTCAAATGGTTGAATATCATATGCAATAAACATTACGTAGCTCTTGTCATAAAGCACAAGATACAATCTATAAATGCTGCCAACACCTTTTTCTATAAAAGCACACACCTTCTTCCTCACCAACTATATCTTTATCTCACTCAGATTTTCACTACATCCTCATCTTCACCATGCCTTCATCTTCGATATACCTTTCATCTTCACTACTACCGCATCTTCGAAATTGATATTCAGTTCTCTCTCATCTTCGTCACACCCTTATTTTCATTACAACTTCATCTTCACTACTGTCTATTCTTCAGTATTTCCTCAACTACACAACAACCTCATCTGCACTTTCATCAAACGCTCATCTTTAATATATCTTCATCTTCAGTACATCCCCATACTCGATATACCTTTTATCTTCACTACTCCCACATCCACGCTGTACCCTAATCTTCAATACTCCTTCTTCGTCATATCCTCACATACCCACTACAACTTCATCTTAATAGTGATGTTTCTTAACCCTCAAGAAACACATCGTCATTTTTAATCATTTTTATCTAACACTTTACGGGTCAGGTCAGTGGTAATGTTCACTATGCCGATATGTTTATCTTAAGCCTCCATCTTTACTAATTTCTCAACATCATTACCCATATCTTTAGGCAATATAGCACCCTGTTCCTTCACACTTAAGTAAAGTAATTCGGTAATATTGACAACATGGTAGTAAAACGAAGGAACCGTTATAAACTGAAACCTGAAAAACGATCGCTGTGTCAGTTCTTGCATATGTACGTTTGCCCATCACCCGACGATATCTCTATTGTCATCAGGAACCATTTGATAACCCGGTACGAAACATACTGCCAAAAACACCAGCTTGAAGTCGCACCATCAGCCATGATAGACAATGTCTTGGCCACCATGGGATATGAACCTACTGCTAAGGTGAAAAAGGCCCGCCAAGGTACCGAATATGTTGATGCTTTTCCAGGTCTCCAATGGAAGAGTCCCTATAACCGAACCACAATGGTGACAAAAGTATCCAGCCATCCAAAACCCCAAACAAACGAGGTTCACGGGAAACGGATCTCGGATGAAGTTCCACAACAGACACATTCTTCTGACCAGATGACTAAAGGTACTGAAAATGCTGCCTACAACGATACTGCGAGATCTTTCATTGAGTATATCTATGAAAGAGATACAAAGACACAAAGGGACTCCTTCCTAGAGTACTTTGCAACGAATGTCATTCAAACGAACGAGCCATAAGATCTTATAGTAAGGGAAGACCTGATGATGAACTACGGGGAATTCTGCCGTGAAAGAGGGTTAAATGCCGCGTCAGCCGTTGCTGTTGGACGCATCCTCGGTGGACTAGGGTTTAAATCTTCTGCGAGGCTCCTTCGCGATGGGGTGCAAAGGTATGCATACCCTGGTCTGTCGTGGGTGCAGGTCCAGAACCGCACAACAAGGCTTAAGAGAAAACGAGACCCTGAAGACCCAGTTCCCGTGGAGCCTAAGAGAAGGACTTTAAACGCTCTCACAGATAGGCAGAAAAAGCAACACTCCTTCCTCAATTACTTAGCCAATAATATCATAAAAACGAACGAGCCATCAGATCTTGTAGTTAGGGAACATCTGATGAAGAACTACCGGGAATTCTGCAGTGAAGAAGGGATAAGTGCCGCTCCAGTCGTTGCTGTTGGACGCATCCTTGGTGGCTTAGGGTATAAAGCTACCACGAGGGTTGTTCGCGATGGGGTGCAAAGATACGCATACCCTGGTCTATCTTGGATGGACGTCCAGCAACGCACCTCGAGGGTTACGAAGAGGAAACGCGTCTGAAGATCAGGTTTCCGTAGACCCTATTGAGAATGGTTTTGAAGGCTCTCAGAGTTACTCACCCTGATCTGGCTTAGTCGATCGGGCAGATGTTAAAGCCTACTATAACTAAGTCTTCCTTATAGCGAAACATTAGGCTCAACTGAGTAGTAGAAGTTAGATATTAATTCTTTTGTTTCCAAGGAACCTCCTTTTTTGATATATATATATATATATATATATATATATATATATATATATATATATATATATATATATATATATATATATATATATATATATATATATATAACTTCTTTATATACCTATGGCTTTACTATCATATCTCAGATCTGTTTCACCTCATATTTGATCCACGTTTCGTCTCAACTGTTTCTTAAATTCAGGTTTCGTTAAGATCTTCTAGCGGGAATACGTAGCCTCCTTACGTTTCACACCTTCAAAACACATCAACGAGTTATGTTTCCCTCCGTAAGAGGGAATGTTTTTTTTTCTGTTTCTTCTATAATCATCATTTTCATGTTCGTCGTTTCCTTCTTTAGCGAGGTAGCACCAGCACCAGACAAAGAAAGGCCGCATGAGCTTACAGCTGTCATGTATAAAACATCAAACCCGCCCCTATCCACAACCAAGCCCCGAAAACCTTTTTATGGTTTCGCCCGGCCACATCACATGCACTGATTCAGTCCACTTTCCTGCCATGGTGACATCACGCATCCCTGCCGCAGACCAACCTTCACCTGGAACAAATTCTCCCCTCTTCCTACTCGTACCCGCTCTTACACTTTTGATGGAAACTTATCAGTAAAATATGGCGGGAAACCCATTATGAATTATCAAAACTAATAACCACGAACAAATTTTTCAGTTGTTTTACACTATAAGGCAACGACACGAATTTTGAGACAGTGATAAATAGCACTCATACGACACCCGAATCGGCCACCAAAGCTAGAGACGTACTCATACAGATCGATAAGTTAAAGATCAATAATAGTCCAGGTCCTGATTGTTTCTATCCACGAATAATTAAAAATGTCAAACGCCAAATTGCCGAACCTTTGACCTACAGTGTCAATCTCTAGAATGGAATAGTACAGCAGATCTGGAGACTAGCAGACATTACACCTATATTAAAAAAGGAAAGCCTTGAATTACCTGACAATTCCCGTCATATTATGCCTCATATCAATTACATTCAAACTTCTAGAATCGATCATTAAGCTAAAATCGTAGCCTAATTGGAACAACATAGTCTGATCAGTAATGCACAGTATGGTTTTAAAAGGCACAGATCATGCCTTTACACACCTTGAATTTTATCATAAATCATTCAATAACTACAAGACAAAAGTAACATGTTACATTTCTGGACTTCCAAAAAGCATTCGATAACTTTCCTCGCGTTAGACTGATGCATAAAGTCTTGGCTCTGGGGATTACCGGTGGCACAGGAATCTGGATACAGACGTCTGGTCACGTGATAAGAAGCAAAGAGTCGTAATGAATGATGAATCATCACCGTGGTCACCAGTTATTAGTAGGGTCCCCAGGCATCCGTACTTGGACCTTTACTTTTCATCATTTATATTAACGATGTAAAGGCTGAATAATCTCGTGTATAAATTTGCAAAGGACAAATAGATCAGCTATGTCATATTAACTGAAGATACGCGATTACAAAATGATCTAGATAAAATTGCTGAATGTTCTAGTATATGGGAAATGCCATTTAACCTCAATAAATATCAGCTGTTACAAGTGAAAACAACAAAAGTTCGATTATGAAATGATGGGCCACATGGTGAAGGACACCCCTTGTGTTAGGGATCTACCAACACTATAATGAAGCTGCAAAGAAAGAAAATAGGATGTCAGGATTTATTGACATAAACTTTACATAGAAAAGCAACAGTGTGATATTGCCACTATACCCAAATCAATTCAAAACCCACCTAGAATATATAATGTAGTCCCCCACCCCCAAAACACACTTAAGCAAGGATAATTCTACAATTGGAAGCAGTGTAGCGGGGAGCAACTAAACTGATTTCCTCGCCTAACAAAATATATGATGACAGATTGCGAGAATCAAACATGTTTTCCCTGAGTAAAAGGTCTCTCCGAGGCAAATCAAAAGAGTTTTAAAATAAAGGATTGAACGTCGATAATGAAAATTTACAGTAGCGCCAGCACTATCAACGAGAGGGTATAGAATAAAATTAAAAGTCACCGATTTAATCTCGATTGTACGAATTATTTCTTCACGTACGACATTATTGGCACGTGAAATAGGCTCCAGGACATGCACTTTCGTGAATAAGACAATGTCTTATACATAAATGCTAAGTACAAGACGATCATGGAAAATCCTTCTTATCTCTTTCAGCATAACACAGGAGCAATACGGCAGAAGTTCTGTCAAATGGTTCAATCTCATAGACAATAAACACAATATACAATCTACAAATCCTGCCCTTACTTTTTCCATCATTTCTTCTACTACTTGTTTCAGTGCAAAAACCTTGCAAAACACACACCTTACTCACTAACTGTATCTTTATCTTAATCTCACTCAGATTTTCACTACATCCCCATCTTCATCAGGCGATATACCTTTTATCTTCACTACTACCATATCTTCGCTATACTTTGATATTCAGTTCTCAATCATATTTTCACTACAACTTCATCTTCACTACAGAAGTCTAATCTTAAGTATTTCCTCAACTGCACAACAACCTCATTTCCACCTTCACCAAATGTTCATCTTTAATACATCCTCATATTCGATATGCCTTTTATCTTCACTACTCCCACATTCACGCTGTGCCTTTATCTTCAATACCCTTATCTTTATCTTTATCTTTATCTCAGATTTTCACTATATCATCATCTTCATCATGCATTCGTCTTCGATACACCTTTTATCTTCACTGCTACCATATCTTCGCTATACTTTGATATTCAGTTCTCAATCAAATTTTCACTACAACTTCATCTTCACTACAGAAGTCTAATCTTAGTATTTCCTCAACTGAACAACAACCTCATTTTCACCTTCACCAAATGCTCATCTTTAATACATCCTCATCTTCACTACACCCACATATTCGATATGCCTTTTATCTTCACTACTCCCACATTCACACTGTACCTTTATCTTCAGTACCTTTATCTTTATCTTTATCTCACTCAGATTTTCACTACATCCTCATCTTCATCATGCCTTCGTCTTCGATATACCATTTATCTTCATTACTTCCACATCTTCACTATACATTGATATTCAGTTCTCAATCTTATTTTCCTTACAACTTCATCTTCACTACAGAAGTCTAATCTTAAGTATTTCCTCAACTGCACAACAACCTCATTTCCACCTTCACCAAATGCTCGTCTTTAATACATCCTCATATTCGATATGCCTTTTATCTTCACTACTCTCACATTCACGCTGTACCTTTATCTTCAACACCTTTATCGTTATCTTTATCTTTACCTCACTCAGATTTTCACTACATCCTCATCTTCATCATGCCTTCGTCTTCGATATACCTTTTATCTTCACTACTACCACATCTTCACTATACACTGATATTCAGTTCTCAATCATATTTTCATTGAACTTCATCTTCACTACAGAAGTCTAATCTTAGTATTTCCTCAACTGCACAACAACCTCATTTTCACCTTCACCAAATGCTCATCTTTAATACATCCTCATATTCGATATGCCTTTTATCTTCACTACTCCCACATTCACGCTGTGCCTTTATCTTCAGTACCCATATCTTTATCTTTATCTTTATCTCACTCAGATTTTCACTACATCATCTTCATCATGCCTTCGTCTTCGATATACCCTTTATCTTCACTACTACCACATCTTCGCTATACTTTGATATTCAGTTCTCAATCTTATTTTCAACTTCATCTTCATTACAGAAGTCTAATCTTTAGTATTTCCTCAACTGCACAACAACCTCATTTTCACCTTCACCAAATGCTCATCTTTAATACATCCTCATCTTCACTACATCCTCATATTCGATATGCCTTTTATCTTCACTACTCTCACATTCACGCTGTACCTTTATCTTCAATACCTTTATCTTTATCTTTATCTTTATCTCCCTCAGATTTTCACTACATCCTCATCTTCATCATGCCTTCGTCTTCAATATACCTTTTATCTTCACTACTACCACATCTTCACTATACATTGATATTCAGTTCTCAATCATATTTTCATTACAACTTCATCTTCACTACAGAAGTCTAATCTTAGTATTTCCTCAACTGCACAACAACCTCATTTTCACCTTCACCAAATGCTCATCATTAATACATCCTCATCTTCACTACATCCTCATATTCGATATGCCTTTTATCTTCACTACTCCCACATTCACGCTGTGCCTTTATCTTCAGTACCTTTATCTTTATCTTTATCTCACTCAGGTTTTCACTACATCCTCATCTTCATCATGCCTTCGTCTTCGATATATCCTTTATCTTCGCTACTACCACATCTTCGCTATACTTTGATATTCAGTTCTCAATCTTATTTTCAACTTCATCTTCATTACAGAAGTCTAATCTTTAGTATTTCCTCAACTGCACAACAACCTCATTTTCACCTTCACCAAATGCTCATCTTTAATACATCCTCATCTTCACTACATCCTCATATTCGATATGCCTTTTATCTTCACTACTACCACATCTTCGCTATACTTTGATATTCAGTTCTCAATCTTATTTTCATTACAACTTCATTTTCACTATAGAAGTCAAATCTCAAGTATTTCCTCAACTGCACAACCACCTCATTTTCACCTTCACCAAATGTTCATCTTTAATAATCATTTTTACCTGAGTCTTATGGGTCAGATGGATGGCATCCTTTTTATTACAATCTTATCTTCACTACTCCCTGATTTTCATACTATCTTTACGGGTCAGTTCAATGGAAATCTTTGTGAATCCACCTCGACTATTTTCTCTGTCTGTATCTAGGATATACCGTAATATCATGTCTCTTCCATTTGGCAACCTTAAAGACCATGGAAGTCAAAGACAAGAACGTTCATGAAGTGACACCCGTGAAAAGGTTCATATCTAAGTTCCTACATAAGCACATTTATCCATCGAATGACCCGGCTTCTATAGTCATCTGGAAGCAACTGATGACCAGGTACGAGAGATACTGCCAGAAACACCAAGTTGAAGACGCACCGTTCGTCATGATAGAAAATGTTTTGGCCATCTTGGGTTACAAACCTACTCTTAAGGTGAAGGCCCGCCAAGGTACCGGATATTTAAATGCTTTTGGAGGTCTTCAGTGGAAAAGTCCCAACAAAAAAACCATACTGAAGAAAAAATCCAACTCACAGATGCTACAGACTTCGAGGGTCGAGGAGAAACTGGTCTCCGATGGAGTTCAAGGAACCTCTTCTGGTGATCAAGTGATTGGAAATAAACAAGTACTAACTTCCTACAAAATAGCATCGCAATCTTTCCTTGAGTACATATACGAGACAGATAGAAAGAATCAAAAAGATTCCTTCCTACAGTTCTTTGAAACGAATGTCATTCAAACGAACGAGCCATCAGATCTCATACTTAGGGAAGACCTGATGATGAACTACGGGGAATTCTGCCATGAAAGAGGGTTAAATGCCGCATCAGCCGTTGCTGTTGGACGCATCCTTGGTGGATTAGGGTTGAAATCTTCTGCGAGGCTCCTTCGTGATGGGGTGCAAAGGTATGCATACCCTGGTCTGTCGTGGGTGCAGGTCCAGAAACGTACATCAAGGCTTAAAAGGAAACGAGACTCCGAAGACCCAGTTCCCGTGGAGCCTAAGAGAAGGAAGTCTTTGAAGGTTCTCACAGATAGGCAGAAGGATGACACTTTCCTCAAGTTCTTTGTCAATAATATCATAAAAACGAACGAGCCATCAGATCTTGTAGTTAGGGAAGATCTGATGAAGAACTACCGGGAATTCTGTATTGAAGAAGGCGTGAATCCTTCGTCAGTCGTCGCTGTTGGACGTATCCTCGGTGGCTTAGGGTATAAAGCTACCACGAGGGTTGTTCGCGATGGGGTGCAAAGATACGCATACCCTGGTCTGTCTTGGCTGCAGGTCCAGCAACGAACCTTGAGGGTTAAAGATAAACGCTCGTCTCAAGACCTAGTTTCCAGAAAAGCTCAGGATCATTTTCTGGCCATAATCGGTCAGCACGAAGTTATAAAAGCCTATTTTCAATGAGGAAATCATCCTTAAAGCGAAACACTGGGTACAACCGAGGAGTAGAAGCTAGATAATGATTCTCCTTTTGTTTCCAAGGAACCTTCTGTATATATACATATTTTTTTTTCACACTTCGCCATTTCCCGCGTTAGCGAGGTAGCATTAAGAACAGAGGCCTGGGCCTTTGAGGGAATATCCTCACCTGGCCTCCTTCTCTGTTCCTTCTTTTGGAAAATTAAAAAAAAAAAAAAAAAAAAAGAGAGGGGGAGGATTTCCAGCCCCCCCCCCCCCCCCCCCCCCCCCCCCCCGCTCCCTTCCCTTTTAGTCGCCTCCTACGACACGCAGGGAATACGTGGGAAGTATTCTTTCTCCCCTATCCCCTATATATATATATATTGGGAAGAATCACAATTTTGCGCGTGATCAAGATATTCCTGAGTCCACGGGGAAAATGAAACACGATAAGGTTGCCAAGTGCACTTTCGTGTAATAATTACATCATCAGGGGAGACACAAAACAAACAACGAGCGTTCATACACTAATCATTTTACAAATTTGATCAACAATAAAGTTATCTAATTTGTATAGACCATCACTAATATTAATATTATAATTCTTTGTGTATTTAATGATAGAAGATTCAATTATTCAATTATATATATATATATATATATATATATATATATATATATATATATATATATATATATATATATATATATATATTCTTCTTTCAAACTGTTCGCCATTTCCCGCATTAGCGAGGTAGCGTTAAGAACAGAGGACTGGGCCTTTGAGGGAATACCCTCACCTGGCCCAATTCTCTGTTCCTTCTTTTGGAAAATTAAAAAAAAAAAAAAAAAATATATATATATATATATATATATATATATATATATATATATATATATATATTTTTTTTTTTTTTTTTTTGCTTTGTCGCTGTCTCCCGCGTTTGCGAGGTAGCGCAAGCAAACAGACGAAAGAAATGGCCCAACCCACCCCCATACACATGTATATACATACGTCCACACACGCAAATATACATACCTACACAGCTTTCCATGGTTTACCCCAGTCGCTTCACATGCCTTGATTCAATCCACTGACAGCACGTCAACCCCGGTATACCACATCGCTCCAATTCACTCTATTCCTTGCCCTCCTTTCACCCTCCTGCATGTTCAGGCACCGATCACACAAAATCTTTTTCACTCCATCTTTCCACCTCCAATTTGTTCTCCCTCTTCTCCTCGTTCCCTCCACCTCCGACACATATATTCTCTTGGTCAATCTTTCCTCACTCATTCTCTCCATGTGCCCAAACCATTTCAAAACACCCTCTTCTGCTCTCTCAACCACGCTCTTTTTATTTCCACACATCTCTCTTACCCTTACGTTACTTACTCGATCAAACCACCTCACACCACACATTGTCCTCAAACATCTCATTTCCAGCACATCCATCCTCCTGCGCACAACTCTATCCATAGCCCACGCCTCGCAACCATACAACATTGTTGGAACCACTATTCCTTCAAACATACCCATTTTTGCTTTCCGAGATAATGTTCTCCACTTCCACACATTCTTCAAGGCTCCCAGAATTTTCGCCCCCTCCCCCACCCTATGATCCACTTCCGCTTCCATGGTTCCATCCGCTGCCAGATCCACTCCCAGATATCTAAAACACTTCACTTCCTCCAGTTTTTCTCCATTCAAACTCACCTCCCAATTGAGTTGACCCTCAACCCTACTGTACCTAATAACCTTGCTCTTATTCACATTTACTCTTAACTTTCTTCTTTCACACACTTTACCAAACTCAGTCACCAGCCTCTGCAGTTCCTTACATGAGTCAGCCACCAGCACTGTATCATCAGCGAACAACAACTGACTCACTTCCCAAGCTCTCTCATCCCCAACAGACTTCATACTTGCCCCTCTTTCCAAAACTCTTGCATTCACCTCCCTAACAACCCCATCCATAAACAAATTAAACAACCATGGAGACATCACACACCCCTGCCGCAAACCTACATTCACTGAGAACCAATCACTTTCCTCTCTTCCTACACGTACACACGCCTTACATCCTCGATAAAAACTTTTCACTGCTTCTAACAACTTGCCTCCCACACCATATATTCTTAATACCTTCCACAGAGCATCTCTATCAACTCTATCATATGCCTTCTCCAGATCCATAAATGCTACATACAAATCCATTTGCTTTTCTAAGTATTTCTCACATACATTCTTCAAAGCAAACACCTGATCCACACATCCTCTACCACTTCTGAAACCACACTGCTCTTCCCCAATCTGATGCTCTGTACATGCCTTCACCCTCTCAATCAATATCCTCCCATATAATTTACCAGGAATACTCAACAAACTTATACCTCTGTAATTTGAGCACTCACTCTTATCCCCTTTGCCTTTGTACAATGGCACTATGCACGCATTCCGCCAATCCTCAGGCACCTCACCATGAGTCATACATACATTAAATAACCTTACCAACCAGTCAACAATACAGTCACCCCCTTTTTTAATAAATTCCACTGCAATACCATCCAAACCTGCTGCCTTGCCGGCTTTCATCTTCCGCAAAGCTTTTACTACCTCTTCTCTGTTTACCAAATCATTTTCCCTAACCCTCTCACTTTGCACACCACCTCGACCAAAACACCCTATATCTGCCACTCTATCATCAAACACATTCAACAAACCTTCAAAATACTCACTCCATCTCCTCACATCACCACTACTTGTTATCACCTCCCCATTTGCGCCCTTCACTGAAGTTCCCATTTGCTTCCTTGTCTTACGCACTTTATTTATATATATTTATATAGGTATTTATATAGGTAAATATATATATATATATATATATATATATATATATATATATATATATATATATATATATATATATATCCCTGGGGATAGGGGATTAAGAATACTTCCCACGTATTCCCTGCGTGTCGTAGAAGGCGACTAAAAGGGGAGGGAGCGGGGTGTTGGAAATCCTCCCCTCTCTTTTTTTTTATTTTCCAAAAGAAGGAACAGAGGGGGCCAGGTGAGGATATTCCAAAAAAGGCCCAGTCCTCTGTTCTTAACGCTACCTCGCTAACGCGGGAAATGGCGAATAGTTTAAAAGAAAAGAAAGATATATATATATATGTATTTATATATATATATATATATATATATATATATATATATATATATATATATATATATATATATACTTATGGCTTTACTTTCACATCTCTCAGATCTGCTTCGCCTCGGATTTGATCTGCGCTTCGTCTAAACTGTTTCTTAAATTCAGGTTTCGTTAAGATCTTCCAGCGGGGATACGTAGCCTTCTTACGCTTCATGCCTCCAAAACACATTGTCTTACGAATTATGTTTCCCTCCGTGAGGGAATATATTTCCTTTTCTGTTTCTTCTTCTATTACTATTGTTTTCATAATCGTCCGTCATTTCGCTCATTAGCGAGGAGTAGCACCAGGACCAGACAAAGAAAGGCCGCATGAGCTTCTACCTGTCATGTAAAAAACATCAAACCCGCCCCTATCCACAACCAAGCCCCGAATACCTATTTACGTTTTCGCCCGGCCACATCACATGCACTGATTCAGTCCATTGACAACTCGACGCGTACTGTATACCTCATCTTTCCAATTCTCTATATTCCATACCCGCCTTTCACCTTCCCGCTACGGTGACATCACGCATTCCTGCTTCAGCCCAACCTTCACCTGGAACAAATTCTCCACTCCTCCTACTCATATACGCGCTTGCACTTTTGATCGAGACTTCTTACTGCATCTAGTAGCCTTCCTCCCACAAAATGTATTCGTAAGACCTTCCACAAGGCATCTCCATCTACCTCAACACACGCTTTCTCTATATCCATAAATGTCGCATATAAATTCTACTGCTTCTTTGTCTTCTCACACATATTCTTCCAACCAAACACCTCATCTATAGATCCTCTACCGCTTGAAGTCACACTGTTCTTCCCCAGGCTGATGCTCTGTACATGCCTTCACACTCTCAGTCACCGATCTCTCATATAACACTCACCATCGTCTCCACTGCCTTTATACAGTGGCACTATATATGCATTTCGCCAGTCTTCGGTTACCTTTCTTTAATCTATACATATACTGAAAATCATAACTAATCACTCAACAGCAAAGTCAACCCGTTCCTTGAGAAATTCAACTATAATGCTACCCAATCCAGTCGCCTTGCCATATTACATCTTACGCAATTCTTTCACCAACTCTCTTGTCTTTACCAAAGTACTTTCCATGACTCTCATACTTATCACACCTCTCCGACCCTAAGACCCTACGTTTGCCATAAGAATGCAGATTCAGAAGTTATCGTACAAGAATATAGCGAGCTGATTGGCACCCTCAAAGATAGTTTGAATTATAGTTGGCCCTCTCCCTTGACAAAATGTGGGTAACCATGTTCTACGTAGAGCGTTAGGTGTAAATGAGAGACTGAAAATCCTGTGTATAGATGTTACAATCGGCTTTACAAAACTTTGGTTCGACTTC
The DNA here is from genome assembly GCF_036320965.1 of Panulirus ornatus. Classification (NCBI taxonomy): domain Eukaryota; kingdom Metazoa; phylum Arthropoda; class Malacostraca; order Decapoda; family Palinuridae; genus Panulirus; species Panulirus ornatus. The sequence continues at coordinate 43,510,703 of NC_092241.1, read as the reverse complement.
ATAGAAGATAGAGGATTACAGAGCAGAGAACGCATTCACCTGAGTAATAAAGAGACGAGCCTCCTAGCTGTGTGAATCAAAGATCAAATTGCCTTACATGTGCAAGGTAAACATTACTGTTAAGGCCTAACAGAGGTCTGTGTGTCGATCACATGGTACAGGCAGTAGAGGTCATGTCACGTGGAGGGAGTCAGATAGAGTTCCCTACCCACAGTGACGACAGGGGGCGGGTCACGGGGGCTCGTCACACCTCGGTTTAGAAACAGCTGGTCATCAAATCACACCACCAGCCTCGTCCAGTGATCACATGAAGAGAGTAAATGGACTTTACGAGAATACAAGATTCATCCTAAACAAAATAGCTGAACTGCGTTGCTTGGTAAACACAAAACACGTCGATATCATGGGATTAACAAACATTTTTGAACACGAAAAACAACGATCTGATTAGCGAGTAACATTTTCCAAACTATACATTATTTGTAAGGGATAGAGACGGTCGAGGAGGCGGAACTGCACTGTATGTTACTAAAATCTTACCTAAACCCCATCAAAATTCAGACTATAACATCTGCTGTTGAACACTCGTGTGCTCAGATTAGCACAGAATTTTCCAATATTTACTTAAACGTCGTATAAAGACGCTCAATAAAAAATAGACAGCAGATACTGAAGCCGTCAGGTACGAATTTACGAGGAATATAGGATAGCGATTCGATCATTCTGGGAGATAATCTTCGAGAAATGAACTGGTGAACTATGTCACGAATAGAATATGAATGTCCTGAATGTCGAAGATAATTTTCTTTACCAAATTGTCACAAAGCCGACAAGCGAAGCTAACATATTCGTTTTAGTTCTCGCATCCCAGAGTTCGTACTATCTAATACCCTTGTTGGTGAATATCTTAGTACTTGTGATTATAACATCGTTAGGTTCGATGTAAATATCAAAACCGATTCCCCTAAAACCAGTATTATCACCCCACCTTTAAAAGGGCGGATTTAATGAGTTGCGTGACGCATTATAGAGTCTCACCCTGGCTGGTTCATTCCCAGAGGAATTATGGGCTAGTTATAAGCGTCAATTTATGAACCAACAATAAAACAATAATACCAACAACAGGTTAGAATGGTAGTCCCTAAATAGCGCAAGAGCCATACGGCGCAGAAATAAACTCTGCGCGCTTAAAAAGTCAGACAATGATCCAAAATATTGCAACGCAATAAAACACAGTTAGGGAGACCTATAAAGACTTATTAAGCAAGCCATGAGAGAGTATGAAATGAGCATTGTAAGAAATAGTAATAGGACGATGAAAACTAATAACCATGAACAAATTTTTCAGTTCTGTTTTTACACTAGACAGCAACGATACGAATTTTGAGACTGATAAATAGCATTCACACAATACAAGAATATACCGCCACAGTTTGAGAAGTACTCGCACAGATAGATAATTTGAAGACTAATATAGGTCCAGGTCCTGGTTGTTTCTATCCACGAGTAATTAAAAATGTCAAACGCCGAATTGCCGAGCAGTTAGCCTACATTTTCAATCTCAAGGATGGAATAGTACCGCAGTATTGGAGACTAGCAGACGTCACTCCTATATTCAAAAAGGAAAGCTTTGAATTACCTGGTAATTACCATCATACTCTCATCAATCATACTTAAACTTCTGGAGTCAATTACTAGATGAAATCGTAGCCTATTTGGAAAACACAGCATCATGCCTAATAAATCTCCTTGAATTTTATCATAAGTTTTCCTATAACCACGACATTACCAGAGTAATAGATATTCTAATTCTGGACTTCCAAAAAACATTCGACAAATTTCCTCACGTCAAATTGATGCATAAAGTCCGGGCCCTGGAGATTACTGATGCAGAGGAAACTGTATTACTTGACAGGAAGCATAGTCGTAATTAATGTGGAATCATCACCGTTGTCACCTGTTATTAGCTGGGTCCCCCATGGATCCGTCCTTGGACCTATACTTTTCATCATTTATATAAACGACACTGATCCATGGCTGAATAACTTAATTTCCGAATTTGCAAACGATCAACAATGCCATATTTACTGAAGAAGATAGGCTAAGATTACAAGATGATCTAGATCAGATCGCTGAATGGTCTAGAAAATGACAAATGCCATTTAAAATCGATAAATATCAGCTGTTACAAGAAGGAAAACTGAACAAAAAATTCAATTATGAACTGATGGGCCACAAGATAAAGGACACCCCTTGTGTGAGGGATCTACCAACACTAATGAAACTGTCAAGAAAGCAAATAGGATGTCAGGATTTATCGACAGAAACTTTAAATATAAAAGCAAAAGCAAGTCTAATTAGAACCCAACTATAATATGCAATGCAGTTCCCCATACCTCTTTAAGCAAAAATATTTTCCAATTGAAAGTAGTGTAGAGGAGAGCAATTAAAAAAATATTTCTTCCTTTCGTAACAAAATGTCGAAGCAAGGGGTGTCTCCGGGACAAATCAACAGAAAGTTTTAGAATACTTAAGGGATTCTACAACCTTGATACTGAACATTTCGTTACAGTAACGCCAGCACTACCAACGAGAGGGAGAGGCAGTGGACTAAAACAGTCACCGAGTTAAGCTGGATTTACCGTACTAAATATCTCTTCACTAACGACATTATTGACGTGTGAAATAAGCTCCCTGAACATTTTTTTTTTTTTTTGAGGAACACTTTTCCTATCTTCTAAATTTGGCTTGGTCATCATTTTTCCCTTTCCGTTCATAACGTAGTGGTATATTATGCTGCCTTCTCAACCACGGATCTCTCCCTGGCCATACTGTGGTAACATACCAACATCTGCCATTCTATCATCAAACATATTCAACAGTCGTTCACACTACTCACTCCATCTCCTCATTTCATCATTAACTGTTACCACTTCCCCATTTATCCCTTCCACTGATGTTCCCATTTGTTCTCTTGTGTTACTCATACTATTACGCTCTTTCCAAAACATCTTATTCTCCCTGAAGTTTACGATAATCGCTCATCTCTTTTTTTCAACTGCAACTTGCCCTGGACCTCTTGCCGCTTTCGCTTGTATATTTCCCAATCATTTACACTTTTTCTCTTTCACTGTCACCTATACTTCGTCGTCCCACAACTCACAACTCTCACTTGCCCACCTCCCCCATTTTCCGCATGCCACAATTCTCTTGCTCTTGCCACACTGCTTCCTTGAATATTTCCCATTCCACGTCAAATTAGATAATTTTGAGGGTACAAAATACCTATTATATCTGGCAGTACGTCATTGAATAGATCTTAGTCTTTTACCAGATTACATCTGATATTTAGGTTACAAAGGATGTTTTCTATCTTTTATTTCGTTTATTCTCAACTTTTGCCATTCTACACCAAATCTCTCATGGTGTCTCTTCACATTTGTCTCTTTTCCAAGCTTACTTACTTCACCACCCTCTTTTCACTCATATCGTTTCCTCTTTTCCGGAAACCCGGACAAATCTTCACTCCTGACTCCACCAGATAACGGTCAGACATCCCTCCTGCTACCCCTTTCAACACTTTCACAACCACGAGTCTCTCTTATGCACGCCTGTCGATTAGTATGCAATCCAATAATAATAATGAAAATAATACTAATACTAATACTAATAATAATAATGATAATAATAATAACTCATAATTCATATAAGAATGAAACGTACAATTTCTGTGGTATAGACAATAAAAATAAAAAAGAAACATCGTCCAAATGAAAATCTTAAATACAATACAAACATAGAACTAAAAAGATATTAAAAACACTTTAATCCTAACTTGACTCACGGTCATCATGTCCAAATTTGTTACCTACATTTGATGTCAGTCTTGTACTCTAAATTCATCAAACAATCTCACACTTGAGGGTACAAAATACCTATTATATCTGGCAGTACGTCATTGAATAGATCTTAGTCTTTTACCAGATAACATCTGATATTTAGGTTACAAAGGATGTTTTCTATCTTTCATAATTACATTACATCTTTGAGTAACGGCCCGTTCATATAACTCTATCAGAGATCATATATTACCTACTCCCATTTTCTTACACTGGTTAATCATCTTAAGCAATTTCCTTTTAAACTCCTTGGCACAGTTCCCTAACCAACAAGGTATAGTGGGATGATGGTTTGTAAAACTGTGTAAAAAAAAATTTATATATTTTAGTCACTTCTAATCTACACGGGTGCCTGAGAAAAGTATAATCTAGTACTGATCTTTTCATAAATTGTGTCAACATTGCTTACAAAACTAAATCTATTATCTATGATTGTTCCAACATACTCTTAGTCGTTAACCTTTTCAACCATTTCGTTATAATTATATAGAGGCAAGCCTCCTGGGGGTTGCCAACTAAAATCTATAATAATTTTCTTTTGTTTTCCTCAAATTAAGGTCTAAATAGTTGTTCTTGCACCATGCATTAAATTGTTCGAATTCCTCTCTACACCCCCAAATCACTGTTGAGACAACTCTTAAAAAGAGCTGTGTCATTTGCATATTTGAAGATCCTGCTATTTACATATCTTGCCTTACACTCACTGATGTGTCATGTAAACCAAGTAGGTGATAGGAAACACCCCTATGGGGCTCCAGTATCGGTAACTCTCATGTTGGAGTATGTTAAAAAATTTAGCATATTGGAACCTATTGAACAAGTACCATAGTACAATATAAGAATGAACATTTATATCATTAAGCTTTGCATCATAATATGCAGCTGGATGATTTTAAACGCACTACTAATAACAAATACAATTTTAGCATATTGTTTACCTTTTTTATTCCGTATATACGACATAAATATACACGACATAAGTATAAACGACAAAGTGTACAATCGATAACAGACAAAGTGGCATCTTTACACATCTATTCTCTATATATGCAAAGTGAAGCTCAACTATAGAATCAAATATTTGTTCGCCCAAAATCTTCTTAACAATATGTTCAAGGGATTTCATAATAAGTGCCACAGGTCTATAATCATTATCAAAAGAATTATTTTTTCTAGCACTGGTACAATTACAGACGTTTTCCACATTTCAAGTACACAAGACATATCAAATGAGCGCTGAAATATTTTACAAAGAATGTTTGCGAATTGATGTTCACACTCAATACCTTACCGCGTATCTTATCAGGCACTGCTGCCTTACCAATTTTTACTCAGTTTAGGCTTTCAATGACATAGCCCTTTTTAATTACAATAGGAGAATTATCTTTAGGTCGCAGAGATTGGCGTATGGTGTTGCGTTCCAAAGAAAAATCATGCACATCACATCTAGCGTAAAACTCATTCAACTCATTACAAAAGTCCACAGCATTAACATCAGGGAAAAACCCTCTTTCTACACCTGCCGCTACACGTGCTCTTAACATTTCTCTTACTCACCACGTATACTTACGTAAGTTCCTCTTTTTTCAGAAGAAACATCTCTAGAAGCTGTTCACCATTCCTATTCCTACTTTACTAAATACTCCATGTTCCCCAGTTACCCTTAAATTGCCACATTATTCACACATATAAACAACCCATCATTAATACCCGATCTCTAGGATAAAAACTGCTGACACACTCAACTGTTCCCAAAACACTTGCCACCTTAACATCATCCTTCTCATGGCCAGTTGCATACGCACTAATAATCACCCATATCTCGAAACCTCTTCCATTTTTACCCACATCAGTCTGGAGCTCACTTCCCTACACTCATTCACGTATTCCTACAACTGTTTCGTGAATATTGCAACCCCTTCCTTAGCTCTTTCCCTTCCTTCAACCTCTGACTTTACCCTTGAGACAATTCCAAACCATTCTTCACTTTTATACTTGAAACTTATTTCAATCAGAGCCAGATCATCCAGGCTCCTTTCCTCAAACATACTACCCATCTATCCTTCCTTCTCATCTTGATTACATCCACACACATTTAGACACCCTAGCCTGAGCCTTTGAGGAAGATGAGCACTCTCGTCTTTTAAAAATTTAATTACAAGAAGCGGGTGGGGAGGGGATGAGCCCCAGGCTCCCGCCCCTCGTAGTCGCTTTCTACAATACGCAGTAAATACGGCGGTAGAATTCTTTTTACCTCTTCATAGGGTATTATATTCTAATCAATTATTTTCATTATCCTCATTATCGTTATTATCATTTTTATCTTAAACAATGATAAAAGTTTTTCATAATTTTTTCACTATCTGCTTCAGCTTGCCTTGAAACTTTCACCAATATTTGTTCACTGAACTCTTCTTCACTACATCTTCGTAACACCTTAGCTTTACTGAGCTGAGTTTAGGCCGGCCTCGAACCCTAACTTGGATCATTCTGAGCCCACTTTGTACTGGACATGGGGTGAGTGCAACTAACACAATGAACTGTCGACTTTTAGCGGCATAAATAGCTTTAAGTCCTAGTAATATTTCCGTTAGACTAGGTAAAAATGGAAGAGACATAAGCAAACAAGTGTTTGACGGACCTGAGAGTATAGGTGAGGGATCCGGCGCCGGGAGTGTGGTGTAGTGGGCTGGGCGTCACCGACAGCAGCAGTTGCTGCTCCGGGAAGCTCTCCAGTAATAGGTTACTCTTCGTCGGCCGCTCCTCCAACACTGGAAACACGAGGAAGGGCAGGAACTTGCCCGGGTACCTGCCCATCACCAGGGGTGTAGCCGGCCTCCAATAGCGACGGTATTCTATCGTGTTCCAGAGGCTGTGGTCTGGACCCCGGCGGGAGTTCAGGAGGCTAAGCACCAGTAGCACCAAGCACGCCCACCCCGTCACCCACATACGTACACTGCGCTTGGTGCTTCGCCCCAGTTGACACCCTAACATGGCGGCTGACTCCTTGGGAGGAGTTCATAAGCATGTTACTGGAGTCATGTAAGTAATAATACGAAGCATAATTCTAATCACACAAGATATGCCTAACAAGTTACTCATATTGTAAGTAAACACAGAAAGGAAAGCAAATTTTATAAACAAAACATTCTGGTGAATGTTCTCAGAGGTTCGATAGCCACAGAAACCGTTCCTGTGCATAATTTCCATGTCTGGCAGTGTTCATGGGTAATGAATGGGATGTACACATACAACTTTATGCATTACATGGTGAAAAAACAGAGTCTTTAGGGATAGGCCTAAACAGATCCTGCAAGAAATGGCACATCGTATTGTTCATAGCAGTATCCGAGCTTCTAACACTGTATCAACTTTTTGCATCCATTCGGCAAACTAGCGATGTGAAAGAGCTTATAATGAGCAAAATTTCTAGCAGTTTATGTAATGAATATCTGCCCACTGGGGCCTAAGATGATGATGGGCTGCACAGTGAACTCACCGATGACGAGCACAAATCAAATTAATCTTGGGCACTGGTCAGGTTAATGCCCACGCGTTCGTAAACATAAAGATACACCCGACCCTCCACCACACACGCATATCATCTCCAACTTAATCGTACAGCTATACTAACACTCACTTCAGTGTCACATACTCATACCCTTAAACAAACCATTACACCTACGTCAAATACATGCAAGCGCACCCATAAATACACATACAAGTGTACAGCCCTCCACAAATAACTTTATACGCCTAGGAAAAAAATTCACACGTCACCTAAAGTCTCCACACCCTAACATTTTTTCCACACAAACTCCCATACAGAGGCACATATCCCTCTACACACGCACATACGCTTCGTACACTTAACTTCGCCGATATGGACATCCATCAACGCCATCATACACCCTTGCTGTTTGTCAATTTTCTTTTTTTTTCATCTTCGAGAAGTGGTGAACAGTGGATGAGCAAAACCAGTCATAAAGGTGCATGATTCACAACGGGAAACTGGGGCAAAGGAGACAAAAAACGCAAGACCAACCTGTAGATGGTGATACGATTGGAGAGGGCTCAACGCGGTGGTCGGAGTGCGGAACGCGGTGGTCGGAATGGCGTGAGAGTAAAGACTACAGCTCATCCTCAACATCCTTCCCAGAGGACTAGCAACACGTGGCGGTTTACCCTCCCAGAGTTTCCTCGTCTTGGACCATTCTCGTCTGATATATCATCATATAGCCTTATTTTTTTTCCATTTTCAAACGGGATATCCATAAATACGTTACAATCTAGATGTTTTAAAAAGATACTTTTTTCTCTGCCAACATGTTTGTATCGTTTTATTGTGATTACACTCTTTTGAATATTTTTTTCATAAATAACATATTTTGCCAGCATGTACACTTAGAATCTGATGAACTTGTGAAGTTAGGGTTCTGAATAAGGTATGGAGAGCCTACAGCGCAACAGGAAGTTTTGGCGAATATTCCATCTCTCCTAACATACTACCACTACCTCTGTCCTCAGATAATTTTTTTTTCAAATATTCGATTTAAGTAATGTTAACTCTTCGTGTTCTCACGTCTAAGCATCTGCAAGAGTCGTACTGTTCCCTTTCAGCTGCTGTACGGTACTTGTTGACAAGTTTCATCAACTGTAAGAGTCGTGTAACACTACTCGTGTTGCCACCTTTCAGCAGCTGCAAGGGACGGTGTTGTTATTCAGCAGTTGTTGGGGATGTGTTGCCACCTCTAAGTAACTGTAGGGTAGTATTCTGACCTCAACAACTGTAGGGGTCGTGAGGTTACCTCATCAATTATAGAGGTCGTGATGTCACCTTTCAGCAACTGTAGGGATTGTGTTGTCACATCTAAGCAACTGCAACGGGTAATGTCACCACTCAACAACATAGGGGGTCATATTATCACAACAACTATAGGGAGTCGTGTTTTCATTCCATTAACTGTTGAGGTCGTGTGTCACATATCAGCACTGCGGGGGTCGTGTTGTCACATCTAAGCGACTGTAGGGGTGTCGTATTGACTCCTTATCAACTGTAGGGTTCGTTGTCAAAGGATATAAAGGAAAGCCTTCCTTTATAAAACTAATTATATTTAACACGTTGGCGGAGTACGATAGGACTTGTTCAAGTCCGGAGAGCTGAAGGCGAAACTTCGAACCTTCCGAGCGACCTGCTTGAGACTGGCCCATGACAGCCATATATATAGTAGGGCTTTTTTAAAGGGTCGGTGTCGAGAGCATAAGGTGTTATCTGTGACTTGTTATGGTAATCCAGTAAACTTCAGGGTGAACCAGCTTGGAAAAAGTAGCTCAACTTATATAAGAGTGTTTTAAAAATCAGCATGTCTAGTGATACGCGAGTATGACGCTAAGCTCATCGTCAGTAAAGTATAATTTTCATAAAATAATGCTGTTTAACATTCGGGGTGGTCTCCACGTAAGCCTAGTCCTCCCTCGATCCTAACACAGTCGTTTAAACCGCTGACTCTCGCAATCCTGTATCTATCGTCAAGAACTAATCTAACAGCGAACATTATACCGCTAGGCCACTTCCGTCGCACGTCCTCACGCGTCTCTGTACTAATAATCTACCATAATCATATCATAATCCTAGATATATTCCATGCCTTAATAAAAGATCGCAATAGAAGTACATAAATCCGAGTTCATCCTAATCGATAAATTTTTCAGCCTGCTACATGATGCACTAAAGGCTTTGGGTTTCAGAAGAGTTACTAATATAAAGTTCAACAAAAACTAATTCTAATATTGTACCATTTCATAGTTCTTGTACATCACCGATTTCCTCAATAATATTAAGTTCATCACTGTTCACTTACGGTTGTTTTCCTATGAGTCCTTACGGTCGGTGGGTTTTTCATAACTTGTGACTAGTGGACATCCCAATTGACTTGACCCTCAACCCTACTGTACCTAATAACCTTGCTCTTATTCACATTTACGCTCAACTTTCTTCTTTCACACACTTTACCAAACTCAGTCACCAGCTTCTGCAGTTTCTCACATGAATCAGCCATGAGCGCTGTATCATCAGCCAACAACAACTGACTCACTTCCCAAGCTCTCTCATCCACAAGAGACTGCATACTTGCCCCTCTTTCCAAAACTCTTGCATTCACCTCCCAGACAACCCCATCCATAAACAAATTAAACAACCATGGAGACATCACACACCCCTGCCGCAAACCTAAATTCACTGAGAACCAATCACTTTCCTCTCTTCCTACACGTACACATGCCTTACATCCTCGATAAAAACTTTTCACTGCTTCTAACAACTTGCCTCCTACACCATATATTATTAATACCTTCCACAGAGCATCTCTATCAACTCTATCATATGCCTTCTTCAGATCCATAAATGCTACATACAAATCAATTTGCTTTTCTAAGTATTTCTCACACACATTCTTCAAAGCAAACATCTGATCCACACATCCTCTACCACTTCTGAAACCACACTGCTCTTCCCGAATCTGATGCTCTGTACATGCCTTCACCCTCTCAATCAATACCCTCCCATATAATTTCCCATTTACCTTTGTACAATGGCACTATGCAAGCATTCCGCCAATCCTCAGGCACCTCACCATGAATCATACATACATTAAATAACCTTACCAACCAGTTAACAATACAGTCACCCCCTTTTTTAATAAATTTCACTGCAATACCATCCAAACCCGGTGCCTTATATATATATATATATATATATATATATATATATATATATATATATATATATATATATATATATATATATATATATATATATATATATATATATATATATATATATATATATATATATATATATATATATATATATATATATATAGAGGATGTGTGGATCAGGTGTTTGCTTTGAAGAATGTATGTGAGAAATACTTAGAAAAACAAATGGATTTGTATGTAGCATCTATGGATCTGGAGAAGGCATGTGATAGAGTTGATAGAGATGCTCTGTGGAAGGTATTAAGAATATATGGTGTGGGAGGCAAGTTGTTAGAAGCAGTGAAAAGTTTTTATCGAGGATGTAAGGCATGTGTACGTGTAGGAAGAGAGGAAAGTGATTGGTTCTCAGTGAATGTAGGTTTGCGGCAGGGGTGTGTGATGTCTCCATGGTTGTTTAATTTGTTTATGGATGGGGTTGTTAGGGAGGTGAATGCAAGAGTTTTGGAAAGAGGGGCAAGTATGAAGTCTGTTGGGGATGAGAGAGCTTGGGAAGTGAGTCAGTTGTTGTTCGCTGATAATACAGCGCTGGTGGCTGATTCATGTGAGAAACTGCAGAAGCTGGTGACTGAGTTTCGGTAAAGTGTGTGAAAGAAGAAAGTTAAGAGTAAATGCGAATAACAGCAAGGTTATTAGGTACAGTAGGATTGAGGGTCAAGTCAATTGGGAGGTGAGTTTGAATGGAGAAAAACTGGAGGAAGTGAAGTGTTTTAGATATCTGGGAGTGGATCTGGCAGCGGATGGAACCATGGAAGCGGAAGTGGATCATAGGGTGGGGGAGGGGGCGAAAATTCTGGGAGCCTTGAAGAATGTGTGGAAGTCGAGAACATTATCTCGGAAAGCAAAAATGGGTATGTTTGAAGGAATAGTGGTTCCAACAATGTTGTATGGTTGCGAGGCGTGGGCTATGGATAGAGTTGTGCGCAGGAGGATGGATGTGCTGGAAATGAGATGTTTGAGGACAATGTGTGGTGTGAGGTGGTTTGATCGAGTAAGTAACGTAAGGGTAAGAGAGATGTGTGGAAATAAAAAGAGCGTGGTTGAGAGAGCAGAAAAGGGTGTTTTGAAATGGTTCGGGCACATGGAGGGAATGAGTGAGGAAAGATTGACCAAGAGAATATATGTGTCGGAGGTGGAGGGAACGAGGAGAAGAGGGAGACCAAATTGGAGGTGGAAAGATGGAGTGAAAAAGATTTTGTGTGATCGGGGCCTGAACATGCAGGAGGGTGAAAGGAAGGCAAGGAATAGAGTGAATTGGAGCGATGTGGTATACCGGGGTTGACGTGCTGTCAGTGGATTGAATCGAGGCATGTGAAGCGTCTGGGGTAAACCATGGAAAGCTGTGTAGGTATGTATATTTGCGTGTGTGGACGTATGTATATACATGTGTATGGGGGTGGGTTGGGCCATTTCTTTCGTCTGTTTCCTTGCGCTACCTCGCAAACGCGGGAGACAGCGACAAAGCAAAATATATATATATATATATATATATATATATATATATATATATATATATATATATATATATATATATTTTTTTTTTTTTTTTTTTTTTTTTTTTTTTTTTACCTCGTCGCTGTCTCCCGCGTTTGCGAGGTAGCGCAAGGAAACAGACGAAAGAAATGGCCCAACCCCCCCCATACACATGTACATACACACGCCCACACACGCAAATATACATACCTACACAGCTTTCCATGGTTTACCCCGGACGCTTCACATGCCTTGATTCAATCCACTGACAGCACGTCAACCCCTGTATACCACATCGCTCCAATTCACTCTATTCCTTGCCCTCCTTTCACCCTCCTGCATGTTCAGGCCCCGATCACACAAAATCCTTTTCACTCCATCTTTCCACCTCCAATTTGGTCTCCCTCTTCTCCTCGTTCCCTCCACCTCCGACACATATATCCTCTTGGTCAATCTTTCCTCACTCATTCTCTCCATGTGCCCAAACCATTTCAAAACACCCTCTTCTGCTCTCTCAACCACGCTCTTTTTATTTCCACACATCTCTCTTACCCTTACGTTACTTACTCGATCAAACCACCTCACACCACACATTGTCCTCAAACATCTCATTTCCAGCACATCCATCCTCCTGCGAACAACTCTATCCATAGCCCACGCCTCGCAACCATACAACATTGTTGGAACCACTATTCCTTCAAACATACCCATTTTTGCTTTCCGGGATAATGTTCTCGACTTCCACACATTTTTCAAGGCTCCCAAAATTTTCGCCACCTCCCCCACCCTATGATCCACTTCCGCTTCCATGGTTCCATCCGCTGACAGATCCACTCCCAGATATCTAAAACACTTCACTTCCTCCAGTTTTTCTCCATTCAAACTCACCTCCCAATTGACTTGACCCTCAACCCTACTGTACCTATATATATATATATATATATATATATATATATATATATATATATATATATATATATATGTATTTCTTTCTTTCGTACTATTCGCCATTTCCCGCATTAGCGAGGTAGCGTTAGGAACAGAGGACTGGGCCTTTGAGGGAATATCCTCACCTGACCCCCTTCTCTGTTCCCTCTTTTGGAAAATTGAAAAAAAAATGAGAGGGGAGGATTTCCAGCCACCCGCTCCCTACCCTTTTAGTCGCCTTCTACGACACGCAGGGAATACGTGGGAAGTATTCTTTCTCCCCTATCCCCAGGGATATATATATATATATATATATATATATATATATATATATATATATATATATATATATATATATATATATATATATAAACAACCATGGAGACATCACACACCCATTCCGCAAACCTACATTCACTGAGAACCAGTCACTTTCCTCTCTTCCTACACGTACACATGCCTCACATCCTTGATAAAAACTTTTCACTGCTTCTAACAACTTGCCTCCCACACCATATATTCTTAATACCTTCCACAGAGCATCTCTATCAACTCTATCATATGCCTTCTCCAGATCCATAAATGCTACATACAAATCAATTTGCTTTTCTAAGTATTTCTCACATACATTCTTCAAAGCAAACACCTCATCCACACATCCTCTACCACTTCTGAAACCACACTGCTCTTCCCCAATCTGATGCTCTGTACAGGCCTTCACCCTCTCAATTAATACCCTCCCATATAATTTACCAGGAATACTCAACAAACTTATACCTCTGTAATTTGAGCACTCACTCTTATCCCCTTTGCCTTTGTACAATGGCACTATGCACGCATTCCGCCAATCCTCAGGCACCTCACCATGAGTCATACATACGTTAACTAACCTTACCAACCAGTCAACAATACAGTCACCCCGTTTTTTAATAGATTCCACTGCAATACCATCCAAACCTGCTGCCTTGCCGGCTTTCATCTTCCGCAAGGCTTTTACTACCTCTTCTCTGTTTACCAAATAATTTTCCCTAACCCTCTCACTTTGCACACCACCGTCGACCAAAACACCCTATATCTGCCACTCTATCATCAAACACATTCAAAAAACCTTCCAAATTCTCACTCCATCTCTTCTCACATCACCACTACTTGTTATCACCTCCCCATTAGCGCCCTTCACTGAAGATCCCATTTGCTCCCTTGTCTTACGCACTTTATTTACCTCATTCCAGAACATCTTTTTATTCTCCCTAAAATTTAATGATACTCTCTCACCCCAACTCTCATTTGCCCTCTTTTTCACCTCTTGCACCTTTCTCTTGACCTCCTGTCTCTTTCTTTTATACATCTCCCACTCAATTGCAAATTTTCCCTGCAAAAATCGTCCAAATGCCTCTCTCTTCTCTTTCACTAATAATCTTACTTCTTCATCCCACTACTCACTACCCTTTCTAATCAACCCACCTCCCACTCTTCTCATGCCACAAGCATCTTTTGCGCAATCCATCACTGATTCCCTAAATACATCCCATTCCTCCCCCACTCCCCTAACTTCCATTGTTCTCACCTTTTTCCATTCTGTACTCAGTCTCTCCTGGTACTTCCTCAGACAAGTCTCCTTCCCAAGCTCACTTACTCTCACCACCCTCTTCACCCCAACATTCACTCTTCTTTTCTGAAAACCCATACAAAACTTCACCTTAGCCTCCACAAGATAATGATCAGACATCCCTCCAGTTGCACCTCTCAGCACATTAACATCCAAAAGTCTCTCTTTCGCGGGCCTATCAATTAACACGTCATCCAATAACGCTCTCTGCCCATCTCTCCTACTTACATACGTATACTTATGTATATCTCGCTTTTTAAACCAGGTATTCCCAATCACCAGTCCTTTTTCAGCACATAAATCTACAAGCTCTTCACCATTTCCATTTACAACACTGAACACCCTATTTATACCAATTATTCCCTCAACTGCCACATTACTCACCTTGTTTATGGATGGGGTTGTTAGGGAGGTGAATGCAAGAGTTTTGGAAAGAGGGGCAAGTATGAAGTCTGTTGTGGATGAGAGAGCTTGGGAAGTGAGTCAGTTGTTGTTCGCTGATGATACAGCGCTCGTGGCTGATTCATGTGAGAAACTGCAGAAGCTGGTGACTGAGTTTGGGAAAGTGTGTGAAAGAAGAAAGTTAAGAGTAAATGTGAATAAGAGCAAGGTTATTAGGTACAGTAGGGTTGAGGGTCAAGTCAATTGGGAGGTAAGTTTGAATTGAGAAAAACTGGAGGAAGTAAAGTGTTTTAGATATCTGGGAGTGGATCTGGCAGCGGATGGAACCATGGAAGCGGAAGTGAATCATAGGGTGGGGGAGGGGGCGAAAATCCTGGGAGCCTTGAAGAATGTGTGGAAGTCGAGAACATTATCTCGGAAAGCAAAAATGGGTATGTTTGAAGGAATAGTGGTTCCAACAATGTTGTATGGTTGCGAGGCGTGGGCTATGGATAGAGTTGTGCGCAGGAGGGTGGATGTGCTGGAAATGAGATGTTTGAGGACAATGTGTGGTGTGAGGTGGTTTGGTCGAGTAAGTAATGAAAGGGTAAGAGAGATGTGTGGAAATAAAAATAGCGTGGTTGAGAGAGCAGAAGAGGGTGTTTTGAAATGGTTTGGGAACATGGAGAGAATGAGTGAGGAAAGATTGACCAAGAGGATATATGTGTCGGAGGTGGAAGGAACGAGGAGAAGTGGGAGACCAAATTGGAGGTGGAAAGATGGAGTGAAAAAGATTTTGAGTGATCGGGGCCTGAACATGCAGGAGGGTGAGAGGCGGGCAAGGAATAGAGTGAATTGGATCGATGTGGTATACCGGGGTTGACGTGCTGTCAGTGGATTGAATCAGGGCATGTGAAGCGTCTGGGGTAAACCATGGAAAGTTGTGTGGGGCCTGGATGTGGAAAGGGAGCTGTGGTTTCGGGCATTATTGCATGACAGCTAGAGACTGAGTGTGAACGAATGGGGCCTTTGTTGTCTTTTCCTAGCGCTACCTCGCACACATGAGAGGGGAGGGGGATGGTATTCCATGTGTGGTGAGGTGGCGATGGAATGAATAAAGGCAGACACTGTGAAGTGTGTGCATGGGTATATATGTATGTGTCTGTGTGTGTAAATATATGTGTACATTGAGATATATAGGTATGTATATTTGCGTGTGTGAACGTGTATGTATATACATGTATATGGGGGTGGGTTGGGCCATTTCTTTCGTCTGTTTCCTTGCGCTACCTCGCAAACGCGGGAGACAGCGACAAAGCAAAATAATATGAAATAAATATACATATATATATATATATATATATATATATATATATATATATATATATATATATATATATATATATATATATATTTTTTTTTTTTTTTTCTTTTTTATACTTTGTCGCTGTCTCCCGCGTCTGCGAGGTAGCGCAAGGAAACAGACGAAAGAAATGGCCCAACCCCCCCCCCCATACACATGTACATACACACGTCCACACACGCAAATATACATACCTACACAGCTTTCCATGGTTTACCCCGGACGCTTCACATGCCTTGGTTCAATCCACTGACAGCACGTCAACCCCTGTATATCACATCACTCCAATTCGCTCTATTTCTTGCCCTCCTTTCACCCTTCTGCATGTTCAGGCCCCGATCACACTAAATCCTTTTCACTCCATCTTTCCACCTCCAATTTGGTCTCCCTCTTCTCCTCGTTCCCTCCACCTCCGACACATATATCCTCTTGGTCAATCTTTCCTCACTCATTCTCTCCATGTGCCCAAACCATTTCAAAACACCCTCTTCTGCTCTCTCAACCACGCTCTTTTTATTTCCACACATCTCTCTTACCCTTACGTTACTTACTCGATCAAACCACCTCACACCACACATTGTCCTCAAGCATCTCATTTCCAGCACATCCACCCTCCTGCTCACAACTCTATCCATAGCCCACGCCTCGCAACCATACAACATTGTTGGAACCACTATTCCTTCAAACATACCCATTTTTGCTTTCCGGGATAATGTTCTCGACTTCCACACATTTTTCAAGGCTCCCAAAATTTTCGCCCCCTCCCCCACCCTATGATCCACTTCCGCTTCCATGGTTCCATCCGCTGACAGATCCACTCCCAGATATCTAAAACACTTCACTTCCTCCAGTTTTTCTCCATTCAAACTCACCTCCCAATTGACTTGACCCTCAACCCTACTGTACCTAATAACCTTGCTCTTATTCACATTTACTCTTAACTTTCTTCTTCCACACACTTTACCAAACTCAGTCACCAGCTTCTGCAGTTTCTCACATGAATCCGCCACCAGCGCTGTATCATCAGCGAACAACAACTGACTCACTTCCCAAGCTCTCTCATCCCCAACAGACTTCATACTTGCCCCTCTTTCCAAAACTCTTGCATTTACCTCCCTAACAACCCCATCCATAAACAAATTAAACAACCATGGAGACATCACACACCCCTGCCGCAAACCTACATTCACTGATAACCAATCACTTTCCTCTCTTCCTACACGTACACATGCCTTACATCCTCGATAAAAACTTTTCACTGCTTCTAACAACTAGCCTCCCACACCATATATTCTTAATACCTTCCACAGAGCATCTCTATCAACTCTATCATATGCCTTCTCCAGATCCATAAATGCTACATACAAATCCATTTGCTTTTCTAAGTATTTCTCACATACATTCTTCAAAGCAAACACCTGATCCACACATCCTCTACCACTTCTGAAACCACACTGCTCTTCCCCAATCTGATGCTCTGTACATGCCTTCACCCTCTCAATCAGTACCCTCCCATATAATTTACCAGGAATACTCAACAAACTTATACCTCTGTAATTTGAGCACTCACTCTTATCCCCTTTGCCTTTGTACAATGGTACTATGCACGCATTCCGCCAATCCTCAGGCACCTCACCATGAGTCATACATACATTAAATAACCTTACCAACCAGTCAACAATACAGTCACCCCCTTTTTTAATAAATTCCACTGCAATACCATCCAAACCTGCTGCCTTGCCGGCTTTCATCTTCCGCAAAGCTTTTACTACCTCTTCTCTGTTTACCAAATCATTTTCCCTAACCCTCTCATATATATATATATATATATATATATATATATATATATATATATATATATATATATATATATTTTTTTTTTTTTTTGCTTTGTCGCTGTCTCCCGCGTTTGCGAGGTAGCGCAAGGAAACAGACGAAAGAAATGGCCCAACCCACCCCCATACACATGCCTTGATTCAATCCACTGACAGCACGTCAACCCCGGTATACCACATCGCTCCAATTCACTCTATTCTTTGCCCTCCTTTCACCCTCCTGCATGTTCAGGCCCCGATCACACAAAATCTTTTTCACTCCATCTTTCCACCTCCAATTTGGTCTCCCTCTTCTCCTCGTTCCCTCCACCTCCGACACATACATCCTCTTGGTCAATCTTTCCTCACTCATTCTCTCCATGTGACCAAACCATTTCAAAACACCCTCTTCTGCTCTCTCAACCACGCTCTTTTTATTTCCATACATCTCTCTTACCCTTACGTTACTTACTCGATCAAACCACCTCACACCACACATTGTCCTCAAACATCTCATTTCCAGCACATCCATCCTCCTGCGCACAACTCTATCCATAGTCCACGCCTCGCAACTAATACAACATTGTTGGAACCACTATTCCTTCAAACATACCCATTTTTGCTTTCCGAGATAATGTTCTCGACTTCCACACATTCTTCAAGGCTCCCAGAATTTTCGCCCCCTCCCCCACCCTATGATCCACTTCCGCTTCCATGGTTCCATCCACTGCCAGATCCACTCCCAGATATCTAAAACACTTCACTTCCTCCAGTTTTTCTCCATTCAAACTCACCTCCCAATTGAATTGACCCTCAACCCTACTGTACCTAATAACCTTGCTCTTATTCACATTTACTCTTAACTTTCTTCTTTCACACACTTTACCAAACTCAGTCACCAGCTTCTGCAGTTTCTCACATGAATCAGCCACCAGCGCTGTATCATCAGCGAACAACAACTGACTCACTTCCCAAGCTCTCTCATCCCCAACAGACTTCATACTTGCCCCTCTTTCCAAAACTCTTGCATTCACCTCCCTAACAACCCCATCCATAAACAAATTAAACAACCATGGAGACATCACACACCCCTGCCGCAAACCTACATTCACTGAGAACCAATCACTTTCCTCTCTTCCTACACGTACACATGCCTTACATCCTCGATAAAAACTTTTCACTGCTTCTAACAACTTGCCTCCCACACCATATATTCTTAATACCTTCCACAGAGCATCTCTATCAACTCTATCATATGCCTTCTCCAGATCCATAAATGCTACATACAAATCCATTTGCTTTTCTAAGTATTTCTCACATACATTCTTCAAAGCAAACACCTGATCCACACATCCTCTACCACTTCTGAAACCACACTGCTCTTCCCCAATCTGATGCTCTGTACATGCCTTCACCCTCTCAATCAATACCCTCCCATATAATTTGCCAGGAATACTCAGCAAACTTATATATATATATATATATATATATATATATATATATATATATATATATATATATATATATATATATATATATATATATATATATATGTTCTGTCTTTTCAGCAAGTGTTATAATAATAATTAATAAGGGAATACACAGAATCTCCTGTGCTTGGACTAATCCTTCAAAGTGAAGTCTAGCTGTTGTTACATACTAAATAAATCAAGTAACATCTGTGAGGGTTTAACCAAAGCAAAAAAGTCTGTCTGACGTTTACAGGGATAGAGGAGTCATTAACAATGGGGACTTTATGAAAATCTTTGTTGAAATAATCATTAGCTTTCAACAACAACTTCAGTGGTTCATTAAATGAGAATCAAAAGTTTCTAAGGGGTTTCTACTATAGTTTAAAGTATGTTGTATCATCACATAAAAGATCAATTTTTGAAAAATAATCAGCTTTGTTCACAATCACAACTGTGGTAACCTTACCAGCTTTAGTCACATGTAGTTCGCCATCCTTTCTTCAAATTGTTAACAGCAGTGATTTTTTTTTTTTTTTTTTGACACTGGAGCAGCTGATTTTGAGAAACTAGCATGCACTACACCTTTACAGACGTTCACTTCATCGTTACATAATTCACTGTATTTTTTCTTTATTACAACATGATTTTGTGGTATCAACTTTGAGCAAACAGAACTTATACCATAACCTAGGCACACGAAGTATTCTCTCAAGTTGCTTTTTGGAAAGGTTTACCACATTGGATGGATTTGTACTCTTAAGTAATCCAATCAGTATTTTAGGAAAGATTGGCATACTTCCGATTCAGTTTCCTTTGAAGACTATTCCGTTCAATTCTTGACGTGTCATAGCAACAATCCAACATTCATCTCTTCAACCATATAATTATATAAGGCATTTGAAAGGCGCGTGTCTTTTCACTTGAATTGCGAAAGGCTTCTTCCATATTAGTCTTCGTTAGTTCAATGTATTTCTTCAAAATGATCCTCAAAAATTTCTCTCTCGGCCGGCCAGACATCAACAACCGTTGCGGTAGGATGGATCTTGGGAAGCACTTGTTCATCGAGGAATTGCACTCGATGCCTCCAGTGAAGTCACATTCGGCGAGGATGTATCATCGTCAACGAACAGCAGTTCAGTTTCCTGGGGATCCATCATATCCTTGCTCCTGCTTGGAGTGCAGCCATAGAACAGTAGGAGTCCTGTAAAAGGGGCTCTAGAGTTGTATCATTATTAAAAATAACACTAACAATCCTCAAATAAGTAGTTTTATCGTGTTTTCCGTAAAGTTTCTTTTCAGAGGCATTTTAGAAACCGATATGTAGATTTGCTTTCTTGAATTATATGAATCTTCCTATTAGAGAAATAATGAAAGATACGACAACGTTAGGCTAGGTTAGGTTAGGTTTATTGTGACTGATATTAAGTTGATTGACATTTCAAATACCGGTACAGTATGTAGCTTTGCTCCTTCTCAGATACTTATTCAAATCGTCCTGTTATTGGTTAAAAAGAAAATAAAAGGAATTTGAAAGTAAACTACCACCATGCGATTTGAAAATTGAATTTTTGTGTTTGCTAATATTAATGAGTGTGCTTTATTCTTCTTTATTACACAATAGGTATTTTTGAAAAAAAGTTAAATACTAAAAGTACATTGCAATCCTGCTATCATATGTTTCTCCTTACAAGAACGTAAACAAACACAAGATCACAGACGCCGTGAAATTTGTTTTAACTATAGTAGCCACTAAATGAAAAAAGGTTCAGTAAAATTTTGATCTCTTAGAAAAAGAAACCAGATTTAACAATAAACTGTTGATGTATTTTACGCAGTAGATACAAAATTCACTTTGTGACTCAATGAAGGACATGTGTTTTACGCTGCTAATTATGTATCTTTTGTCCTTGGCGTTATTAACTTCATTCCACATATGTAGATACAGTAGTTACGCAGTTGTCACTTCTGTCTCAAAGACCAGTCATCTAGGACAATCCATCACCAACACTTCAGTGTGCGATGTGCAGCCGCTGGACATACAGAATGCCTGAATTATTACTTTGATATTACATATTTTTCATGGATTACGAATTCATGTCCTCTGGTTGGGTTACAATGAGTTTAGTTATGTTTGACTTGTTTAGAGGCCCTAACCAGACAAGGGGACCATGGCCCAACGGGTCCTATCCAGACTAAGGGACCATGGACCAACATGTCCTGTCCAGACTAGGGGACCATGGACCAACAGGTCTTCTCCAGACTAGGGGACTTGTGGATCCATCCTGGACCAAGGACCTCTTGATCTCCTTCAGTCCAAATCATAAAGACCATAATTGTTTGTGGTTGTTGTGAGATGCCCTCTCAGCCATAACGCCCCAAATGCCATGTTTCTGCCTGAAACTGCTGTTTATTGTAGTATCAGCCCACCTTTTGCCACATTTACACATAAATTTCGTATCCACCACATCTACCCATCATTTCAAGCCCTACTAACCCAATTAATTTTCTAGTTTAACTTTGTATAACTATTAAGTTTGAGAAGTGGCTGTGTTCAGCATTGTTGACATGCTGTTTAGAAAGTACACCTCTACCACCACCAGCAGAATATGATTTGGAGCACCATATGTTATATAAGGATACTGCACAAGCTGATTAAAGTTGTGTATATCTGATAGAATGTGGGTAAAGTAAAAGCAGGCAGTATACTTGTGAAATATCAAGTGAACCTCATCTTTTAGCCATAATTATAGTAGAAATACTTTGTATCAATATTATATTTGTTACTTGCTGGGGATGCACTTCTGCTGTTATTGCTGAATTGAGGATCAATCAGTATGCAAGATGAGAGAGAGGGTAATCCTTTGTAGGTATTTTTGTAATCACACTGACTATGTAAAGCCCCTAAAACATAAGTAGGCATTTTCCAAAGCTAGTTTTCATATGGAGCTCATATACACAAATATATACACAGACATCAACATACGCAAATATACATACACATACATATTAACATATACATACACTAACATACATACACATGTACACATTCATACTTGCTTGCCTTCAGCCTTTCCTGTCACTGCCCCGCCCAACAGGAAAACAGCATTGCTGTTCCCTGCTTCAGCGAGGTAGCTCCAGGAACTGACAAAAAAGGCCACATTTGTTCACACTCACTTTCTAGCTGTCATGTGTAATGCACCGAAACCACTGCTCCCTATTCACATTTAGGCCCCACAGACTTTTCCATGGTTTACCCCAGACATTTCACATGCCCAAGTTCAGTCCATTGACTTCATGTCGACCCCAGTATACCACATCATTCCAATTCACTCTGTTCTGTGCTTTCCCTTCTCCCTTTTGCATGTTCAGGCCCCAATTGCTCAAAATTTTTTTCACTCTGTATATCATATATTATTATAGTAACACATTACTTTTGTGCTTGAATTCATGCTGCAGCATTTTGTAGGTGTAAAGTGCATTCCCACATGTGATTATAGTATGATTACGAATAATATGTGTTCTCTTATTTAGATGAAATCTCTATATGATATTGATATGAATCTGGGCAATACAAAAGTAGTGCAATAACCCCCTGTGGCATTTTGATTGTTACTAAGCATCTGAGTTAAAAAGATGTGGAGTAATGGGATGGAAATATTGTCTGAGGTGCCAGTAGTTACATCTTAACTCTACTGTTTACCATGCCTAGGATGTTTTGAAAGCTACAGACGTGCCATAGGCATCTTGTGCTGTAAATGGCTTATCTGTCAATGGGTTAGGCACTATATATCTATGACATTATTGCAATATGGTAAAATTCCAGTGAGTGACACCAGAAAGGTGTTACTGGACTCCTACTGCTTGATATTGCACCACTAATGAAATGTCACCATTGGCAAGGGAGTACGGTCTCACCAAAGAACTTCATACTCCGAAGGAGTCTACATTTCCCTGCTACTGGAGGTAGCAAAGTCTTTTGGTGCAGGAGTCTTCAGAAAGGTCCTCGGTAACACCAGGACTCTTCTATAGAAATTGGGCTGGGGTGATTGTAGGGAAATGAAATAAATAAGTACACAAGAAAAGTAATTTTGGAACATTCCAAATTGTATTTTGGAATAATAGAGTGGCAGAATATGATTGGGAGTATTTTTTTTTTATTATTCTATGATGATACTGGTAGATGTGGTAGTAGTGGCAAGGGCTATGGATTTTTTTTCTCCTTTGGAGGCTTCAGTCACTGACAAAAGTCCACATCAAGGCTGGGCCATAATTGAAATACAGAGAAGATTATGAAAGGGGAAAAGAACAAACAAAGGAAAGTATTAATGAAGGTTGGAGATAGTGAAAATCCTGTCTTTTGAAATGTGCCAAGTCATAGTTATTAGAAAGGACATGATAGGGTATAGAATCCCAGAGTTTAAAGTGTAGGGAAAGAAAAATGTATCAAAATGGCCCACACTTGAGTTGCCAACAGACACAGTAAAATGTGATGCAGTAGTTTGCCAAGTATTGTGTTGTCTAACTAATGGTGGTGGCACACAAGCAGCCAGCTCTTGAAAGCAAAAACTAATATAATACCTATAGAAGAGGGAAAGTAAGCCACCATTGCAGCATAGGGCAAGTGGGTCAAGTTTGAAGTTATCCTGCAAGAGTTTATAACTCAGACTGCTTTCAAGTCCGTAAAGTAAGGATGCAGAGCTAGAACTACCTCATATATACAACCAGTATCCTATATAAGGACGGACTAGTCCTTTGTATAGACAGAGCAACTGTTCAGAATAGAATAGATTTTGACATCTAAACAAGACTCGAAGACTTAGCTATTTCCGTAATGTTGGGTTCCAAGAAACAGTGGATGTTTCAGTAATACCAAGTATGTTCATAGAGTCAAGAGGTGGATTTACAGAACCATCAAAGAAAGTTGTGAGGAGTTTTTGATTGAGAGATAGGTAGGAACTGGATCTTGGAGGCATTAAACTTAATCAGATTTTGTTTAACCCGCTGAGATATCCTGTACACATCTGAGTTTATTAAGGAAGTTGTGTCAAGACAAGGATCAGATCAGGTGAGAGAAGGAGGAGAATTGAAGGCTGTGGAGGAATGCATTGTTGAGTCAGCAGTAGATGAGTGTATTTGGTTATTTGTGGAAGAGGTGAAGTAGTTGATCAAAATGAGAAAAAGTGTAGGGGACAGGACTGAACCTTGAGGGACACTGATGTTATGGAGATGGAAGAGAGGCTGGTCCATCAACAACCACGGAGTTAGATCAGCCGGAGAGGAACCTAGATACGAGGGAGCAAATTGAGGGAGGGAAGCCAAGAGAGGGGATCTTAGAGATGAGACCCCAATGCCTCACCCTGTCAAAAGCTTTGGATATGTCAAGGGTAATTACACAGGGTTCCCCAAAATTGTTCAGACTGTGAAATTCAAGATGTCAAAATATAAGGGAGTTAAGGAGGAATTCAAAGACTTTGAGAAATAGTAGTTGTGAAAGTGGTAGGACAATAGTTTGAGGGGTTATAATGGTCATTCTTCTTGGGGTTGGGATGTACCAACAATGCATGCTTCCAAGAAGAAGGAAAAGTTCTAGTTTTAAACAGAAACGGAACAGACAGGCAAGCACAGGTGCAAGTTCAGAGGCATACTATTACAGTACATGGAGATGGATGTCATCAGGACCATAACCCTTGCTTGTGTCCAGAGAGAGGAACTCTATTTGGACAGTCCAAAAAAAGAGATTACAGAGAGTGGCATAGGACTTTCAAGAGGAGCATCAGGAGGTGATGGAATGTTAGGGACATCCAAGGTGGAGTTATAGAAATTGAAACCAAAGAGAGTTGCTTTATCTAAGGGTAAGACAGCTATAGCACTGTTAGTACAGAGAAGTGAAGGAAAGATAGAGTAAGAGGCTCATAAAAAAATGATGAGGAGAGGTTATTCAGCTTCCTTTGTACTACTATTCTGGAGAATTGCTCTTAGAAATCAACAGAATGTATGAAAACCTCATGTAACTTCCCTAGCAAAAGATTCATTTGCTGGACATTTAGTGCATCTATGAACAGTAAATAGTGACAAGAAAATAGTGAAATTGGAAAAAATGTAGCTTAGACATTGAAGCTTATTCTTTCATTGAAATGTGAACAAAGGGAGTTTTCTCAAAGTGATAGAGATGGAAAGCAAAAAGGTGTCTTTCAGAAATGTACTGGAAAAGTTGAGGTCCAGATAAATTTTTGGTCTGTCAAGGCTTCATTATGGCAGATGACCAACTACCTACCCTCATGTATCCAAGATATGGTTGTACTTTGTGTAATGAAGACAATTGAGAAACATCGTAAGCCAATATTCCTGTTTCATGATAAAAGAAGTGGACCAGGCAGTATGATACAGTGGTTAAATTGATGAAAACTACTATTGACGTTTGTGTAAATAAATTATACATTTCCCTTTTCCATAGCCAGAGGTTGAACCATTATGTGACATTCATTTTTCATTTCATTTCAAGCTAGAAGTTTCAGTTATCTAAATTATATCTTACATTTTTCATATGTATTTTTTTTTTTTTTTTTTTTTTTTTTTTTGCTTTGTCGCTGTCTCCCGCATTTGCGAGGTAGCGCAAGGAAACAGACGAAAGAAATGGCCCAACCCACCCCCATACACATGCCTTCATTCAATCCACTGACAGCACGTCAACCCCGGTATACCACATCGCTCCAATTCACTCTATTCTTTGCCCTCCTTTCACCCTCCTGCATGTTCAGGCCCCGATCACACAAAATCTTTTTCACTCCATCTTTCCACCTCCAATTTGGTCTCCCTCTTCTCCTCGTTCCCTCCACCTCTGACATATATATCCTCTTGGTCAATCTTTCCTCACTCATTCTCTCCATGTGACCAAACCATTTCAAAACACCCTCTTCTGCTCTCTCAGCCACGCTCTTTTTATTTCCACACATCTCTCTTACCCTTACGTTACTTACTCGATCAAACCACCTCACACCACACATTGTCCTCAAACATCTCATTTCCAGCACATCCATCCTCCTGCGCACAACTCTATCCATAGTCCACGCCTCGCAACCATACAACATTGTTGGAACCACTATTCCTTCAAACATACCCATTTTTGCTTTCCGAGACATCACACACCCCTGCCGCAAGCCTACATTCACTGAGAACCAATCACTTTCCTCTCTTCCTACACTTACACATGCCTTACATCCTCGATAAAAACTTTTCACTGCTTCTAACAACTTGCCTCCCACACCATATATTCTTAATACCTTCCACAGAGCATCTCTATCAACTCTATCATATGCCTTCTCCAGATCCATAAATGCTACATACAAATCCATTTGTTTTTCTAAGTATTTCTCACATACATTCTTCAAAGCAAAAACCTGATCCACACATCCTCTACCACTTCTGAAACCACACTGCTCTTCCCCAATCTGATGCTCTGTACATGCCTTCACCCTCTCAATCAATACCCTCCCATATAATTTGCCAGGAATACTCAACAAACTTATACCTCTATAATTTGAGCACTCACTCTTATCCCCTTTGCCTTTGTACAATGGCACTATGCACGCATTCCGCCAATCCTCAGGCACCTCACCATGAGTCATACACACATTAAATAACCTTACCAACCAGTCAACAATACAGTCACCCCCTTTTTTTAATAAATTCCACTGCAATACCATCCAAACCTGCTGCCTTGCCGGCTTTCATCTTCCGCAAAGCTTTTACTACCTCTTCTCTGTTTACCAACTCATTTTCCCTAACCCTCGCACTTTGCACACCACCTCGACCAAAACACCCTATATCTGCCACTCTATCATCAAACACATTCAACAAACCTTCAAAATACTCACTCCATCTCCTTCTCACATCACCACTACTTGTTATCACCTCCCCATTTGCGCCCTTCACTGAAGTTCCCATTTGCTCCCTTGTCTTACGCACTTTATTTACCTCCTTCCAGAACATCTTTTTATTCTCCCTAAAATTTAATGATACTCTCACCTCTCACCTCTCATGTATATATATATGTATGTGTGTATGTGTGTATATGTGCGTATGTATGTGTGTATATAAGTGTATATATGTATGTATATATATATGTATTATCCCTGGGGATAGGGGTGAAAGAATACTTCCCACGCATTCCTCGCGTGTCGTAGAAGGCGACTAGAGGGGACGGGAGCAGGGGGCCAGAAATCCTCCCCTCCTTGTATTTTTTAACTTTCTAAAATGGGAAACAGAAGAAGGAGTCACGCGGGGAGTGCTCATCCTCCTCGAAGACTCAGACTGGGGTGTCTAAATGTGTGTGGATGTGACCAAGATGTGAAAAAAGGAGAGATAGGTAGTATGTTTGAGGAAAGGAACCTGGATGTTTTGGCTCTGAGTGAAACGAAGCTCAAGGGTAAAGGGGAAGAGTGGTTAGGGAATGTCTTGGGAGTAAAGTCAGGGGTTAGTGAGAGGACAAGAGCAAGGGAAGGAGTAGCAGTACTCCTGAAACAGGAGTTGTGGGAGTATGTGATAGAATGTAAGAAAGTAAATTCTAGATTAATATGGGTAAAACTGAAAGTTGATGGAGAGAGATGGGTGATTATTGTTGCATATGCACCTGGGCATGAGAAGAAAGATCATGAGAGGCAAGTGTTTTAGGAGCAGCTGAATGAGTGTGTTAGTGGTTTTGATGCACGAGACCGGGTTATAGTGATGGGTGATTTGAATGCAAAGGTGAGTAACGTGGCAGTTGAGGGAATAATTGGTATACATGGGGTGTTCAGTGTTGTAAATGGAAATGGTGAAGAGCTTGTAGATTTATGTGCTGAAAAAGGACTGGTGATTGGGAGTACCTGGTTTAAAAAGCGAGATATACATAAGTATACGTATGTAAGTAGGAGAGATGGCCAGAGAGCGTTATTGGATTACGTGTTAATTGACAGGCGCGCGAAAGAGAGACTCTTCGATGTTTATGTGCTGAGAGGTGCAACTGGAGGGATGTCTGATCATTATCTTGTGGAGGCTAAGGTGAAGATTTGTATGGGTTTTCAGAAAAGAAGAGTGAATGTTGGGGTGAAGAGGGTGGTGAGAGTAAGTGAGCTTGGGAAGGAGACTTGTGTGAGGAAGTACCAGGAGAGACTGAGTACAGAATGGAAAAAGGTGAGAACAATGGAAGTAAGGGGAGTGGGGGAGGAATGGGATGTATTTAGGGAATCAGTGATGGATTGCTCAAAAGATGCTTGTGGCATGAGAAGAGTGGGAGGTGGGTTGATTAGAAAGGGTAGTGAGTGGTGCGATGAAGAAGTAAGATTATTAGTGAAAGAGAAGAGAGAGGCATTTGGACGATTTTTGCAGGGAAAAAATGCAATTGAGTGGGAAATGTATAAAAGAAAGAGATAGGAGGTCAAGACAAAGGTGCAAGAGGTGAAAAAGAGGGCAAATGAGAGTTGGGGTGAGAGAGTATCATTAAATTTTAGGGAGAATAAAAAAGATGTTTTGGAAGGAGGTAAATAAAGTGCATAAGACAAGGGAGCAAATGGGAAGTTCAGTGAAGGGCGCAAATGGGGAGGTGATAACAAGTAGTGGTGATGTGAGAAGGAGATGGAGTGAGTATTTTGAAGGTTTGTTGAATGTGTTTGATGATAGAGTGGCAGATATAGGGTGTTTTGGTCGAGGTGGTGTGCAAAGTGAGAGGGTTAGGGAAAATGATTTAGTAAACAGAGAAGAGGTAGTAAAAGCTTTGCAGAAGATGAAAGCTGGCAAGGCAGCAGGTTTGGATGGTATTGCAGTGGAATTTATTAAAAAAGGGGGTGACTGTATTGTTGACTGGTTGGTAAGGTTATTTAATGTATGTATGACTCATGGTGAGGTGCCTGAGGATTGGCGGAATGCATGCATAGTGCCATTGTACAAAGGCAAAGGGGATAAGAGTGAGTGCTCAAATTACAGAGGTATAAGTTTGTTAAGTATTCCTGGTAAATTATATGGGAGGGTATTGATTGAGAGGGTGAAGGCATGTACAGAGCATCAGATTGGGGAAGAGCAGTGTGGTTTCAGAAGTGATAGAGGATGTGTGGATCAGGTGTTTGCTTTGAAGAATGTATGTGAGAAATACTTAGAAAAGCAAATGGATTTGTATGTAGCATTTATGGATCTGGAGAAGGCATATGATAGAGTTGATAGAGATGCTCTGTGGAAGGTATTGAGAATATATGGTGTGGGAGGCAAGTTGTTAGAAGCAGTGAAAAGTTTTTATCGAGAATGTAAGGCATGTGTACGTGTAGGAAGAGAGGAAAGTGATTGGTTCTCAGTGAATGTAGGTTTGCGGCAGGGGTATGTGATGTCTCCATGGTTGTTTAATTTGTTTATGGATGGGGTTGTTAGGGAGGTGAATGCAAGAGTTTTGGAAAGAGGGGCAAGTATGAAGTCTGTTGTGGATGAGAGAGCTTGGGAAGTGAGTCAGTTGTTGTTCGCTGATGATACAGCGGTGGTTGCTGATTCATGTGAGAAACTGCAGAAGCTGGTGACTGAGTTTGGTAAAGTGTGTGAAAGAAGAAAGCTGAGAGTAAATGTGAATAAGAGCAAGGTTATTAGGTACAGTAGGGTTGAGGGTCAAGTCAATTGGGAGGTTAGTTTGAATGGAGAAGAACTGGAGGAAGTAAAGTGATTTAGATATCTGGGAGTGGATCTGGCAGCGGATGGAACCATGGAAGCGGAAGTGAATCATAGGGTGGGGAGGGGGCGAAAATCCTGGGAGCCTTGAAGAATGTGTGGAAGTCGAGAACATTATCTCGGAAAGCAAAAATGGGTATGTTTGAAGGAATAGTGGTTCCAACAATGTTGTATGGTTGCGAGGCGTGGGTTATGGATAGAGCTGTGCACAGGAGGGTGGATGTACTGGAAATGAGATGTTTGAGGACAATGTGTGGTGTGAGGTGGTTTGATAGAGTAAGTAATGTAAGGGTAAGAGAGATGTGTGGAAATAAAAAGAGCGTGGTTGAGAGAGCAGAAGAGGGTGTTTTGAAATGGTTTGGGCACATGGAGAGAATGAGTGAGGAAAGATTGACCAAGAGGATATATGTGTCGGAGGTGGAGGGAACGAGAAGTGGGAGACCAAATTGGAGGTGGAAAGATGGAGTGAAAAAGATTTTGTGTGATCGGGGCCTGAACATGCAGGAGGGTGAAAGGAGGGCAAGGAATAGAGTGAATTGGATCGATGTGGTATACCGGGGTTGACATGCTGTCAGTGGATTGAATCAGGGCGTGTGAAGCGTCTGGGGTAAACCATGGAAAGTTGTGTGGGGCCGGGATGTGGAAAGGGAGCTGTGGTTTTGGGCATTATTGCGTGGCAGCTAGGGACTGAGTGTGAATGAATGGGGCCTTTGTTGTCTTTTCCTAGTGCTACCTCGCACACATGAGGGGGGAGAGGGATGGTATTCCATGTATGGCGAGGTGGCAATGGGAGTGAATGGGGGCAGACAGTGTGAATTGTGTGCATGGGTATATATGTATGTGTCTGTGTATGTATATATATATATGTGTACATTGAGATGTATAGATATGTATATTTGCGTGTGTGGACATGTGTGTGTGTATACATTGTGTATGGGGGTGGGTTGGGCCATTTCTTTCGTCTGTTTCCTTGCGCTACCTCGCAAACACGGGAGACAGCGACAAAGCAAAATAATAAAAAAGATAATAATAATGAACAGTAAACATAGAAAACAGCCAGCTGGTAAAATTGATTGTTTATTTTTCATTCTTTTTATTACACTGTGTCACTGTCTCCCACATTAGTGAGGTAGCGCAAGGAAACAGGTGAAAGAATGGCCCAACCTGCCCACAAACACATGTATATACATACATGTCCACACATGCACATATACATACCTATACATTTCAGTGTATACATATATATACATACACAGACATATACATATATACACATGTGCATAATTCATACTTGCTGCCTTTATTCATTCCCATCGCCACCCCGCCACACATGAAATGACAACCCCCTCCCCTGCACGCGAGCAAGGTAGCACCAGGAAAAGAAAACAAAGGCCATATTTGTTCACTCTCAGTGTCTAGCTGTCATGTATAATGCACCAAAACCACAGCTCTCTTTCCACATCCAGGCCCCACAAAACTTTCCATGGTTTACCATAGATTCTTCACATGCCCTGGTTCAATCCATTGACAGCACGTCGACCCCAATATACCACATCGTTCCAGTTCAGTCTATTCCTTGCACGCCTTTCACCCTCCTGCATGTTCAGGCCCCGATCGCTCAAAATTTTTTTCACTCCATCCTTCCACTTGCAATTTGGTCTTCCACTTCTCCTCGATCCCTCCACCTCTGACACATATATCCTCTTTGTCAATCTTTCCTCACTCATTCTCTCCATGTGACCATTTCAATACACCCTCTTCTGCTCTCTCAACCACACTCTTTATTACCACACATCTCTCTTACCCTTTCATTACTTACTTAATCAAACAACTCTTACCCTTTCATTACTTACTTGCTCAAACCACCTCACACGACATATTGTCCTCAAACATCTCATTTCCAACACATCCACCCTCCTCCGCACAACCCTATCTATAGCCCGCGCCTCACAACCATATAACATTGTTGGAACCTTTATTCCTTCAAACATACCCATTTTTGCTTTTGGAGATAATGTTCTCGCCTTCCACACATTTTTCAATGCTCCCAGAACTTTTGCCCCCTCCCCCACCCTGTGACTCACTTCCGCTTCCATGGTTCCATCCACTGCCAAATCCACTCCCAGATATCTAAAACACTTCACTTCCTCCAGTTTTTCTCCATTCAGACTTGCCTCCCAATTGACTTGTCCCTCAACCCTACTGTACCTGATAACCTTGCTCTTATTCACATTTACTCTCAGCTTTCTTCTTTTACACACTTTACCAAACTCAGACACCAGCTTCTGCAGTTTTTCACCTGAATCAGCCACCAGCGCCGTATCATCAGCGAACAATAACTGACTCACTTCCCAAGCACTCTCATCCACAACAGACTGCATACTTACCCCTTTCCAATGAAAAAAAATCTACCACATTGCGGCAACCAGCAAAATACATTGCCATTAAAGTGTTTGACCTTAACAATAAAAATTAAGGTAAATGTTGGCTGTTAGCAGAAGTTAGATGAAGATTTCATATGTTCTGTTGATTTCTACAAATATTTCACCTTTTACAGTATTTAATGTTTTCTTTGAATTTCAGAGACCTTTTCACTATCATCTTTTTATGGAAGAGTTAAAAGATAACGACCCACATCATTCTCAGCCATTCTTGATATATTGTCCAAACATAATAGTTTGCTATCATTGCAAAACAAAATTAGTGTCATTCTAAAGTAAGCTTAATGGTGTAGGTAAATTGAAATAAACTAGTGGTAAACTTTTAGCTGAGTGTTACAGTGATTCTATGATGATGACATTGATATAATTGATTAAACTCTACTACAACTGCAGTGATCACTTTAGAGAAGGTTTCATGTTCACTTCATTCGTGAAGTATGTACTACCTGTTCTTCAAATAATTTTGTTCAGAGACTTTTATGATAAAACAGGATACAGATGTCTTTTGATAACTGTATTTCAATGGATGGTACTTCATGATATTTGCATCTCATTTCAGATGTATCCTTTGATCAAGACCTTAAGAGGCACTTTGTTGGTTGGCTGTTCATTGCGACAAGCATGCCACAGAATATGTTTCCAGCAGTGCAGAAGTTACACCTCTCGCAACATTTTAAAACTCAGTGAAAGAGGAATTTGGGCTGACCGCTTTCCTGACTCAAAGTTTGTATTAAAATAACAGTTTCTCAGTTGTAGAGCTGGCTATATTTTTAGCATTAGGATAGGGAATCACCATGTTCTTTAATGACTCTCTGCTCAAAAAATTGAAGTTACATGGAGATGTTCATTAAACATTTTATCCATAACAATGTTTCTTATTTCATCATACAGAAAGATGATTTTTAATTTTTTTTTTGCATCATTCAAGCTTTGGCCTTTCATCATATCTTCAGTCTTTGTTTCATGATTTAAAATCATCAACTACCCACTTTGCTATTTGATTTGAAAATTCACATTCAACTTACTACAGTTCCCTTTTTAGCCTTTTATGCAGTATGTGTCCATGACTCATAGTCAGCTACTGCAGCTGAATAACCTGAACTTATAAATTTTTCTCAATGGATTTGTTTGTCTCGTCCTTAGTCTTTTCCCTGGGGATAATGGAAAAAGAATATTAATCATGTATCTCCTGCATGTTGTAAAAGGCACCGAAAAGAAGTAGGAATGGGGGGCGGGAAATCCTCCTGTCTCTGTTACTTTCCAAAAAAGAAACAAAGGAAGAAGCCAGTTGTGGGTTTTTCTCTTAAGATTTATGTTCCAAGTGCAGACTTCTTGAGGTGGAAAATGGTGCACAAGTATGGAAAAGATAAAGTATAGTGTAGCTCTTTGTCTCATGTTTTTCAGCTAAGGTTGTATTAGAATTTCACAAATCGCTGTTTAGCAATATTTCTCCACAGACATTCTTTCTTTGCTTGTTTTTTTATTCAGAGTGTAACCTCAAGCATTCAGAGTCTGGTAACACCTGTTTATGTTTTCTTCATACTCATTAACCATTTTCTGCATTCGTAAAGTAGCAAATGACTGGGAGATGTATAAAAGAAAGCAGCTGATGGGTCAAGAGGAAGGTGCGAGGGTTGACAAAGAGGGTAAATGAGAGTTAGGGTGAGAGAGTATCATTGAACTTTAGGGAGAATTAAAGGATGTTTTGGAGGTAAATAACTTGCATAAAACAAAAGAACAAATGGGAACATTGATGAAGGGGGTAAGTGGGAAAAGTAATAACAGGTAGTGATGAAGTGAGAAGGAGATGGAGTGAGTATTTTGAAGGTTTGTTGAATGTTTTGATGATAAAGTGGCAGATGTAGGGTGTTTTGGTTGGGTGGTGTGCAAAGTGAGAGGGTTAGGGAAAATGATTTGGTAAAGTGTGTGAAAGAAGAAAGTTGAGAGTAAATGTGAATAAGAGCAAGGTTATTAGGTACAGTAGGGTTGAGGGTCAAGTCAATTGGGAGGTTAGTTTGAATGGAGAAAAACTGGAGGAAGTAAAGTGTTTTAGATATCTGGGAGTGGATCTGGCAGCGGATGGAACCATGGAAGCGGAAGTGAATCATAGGGTGGGGAGGGGCGAAAATCCTGGGAGCCTTGAAGAATGTGTGGAAGTCGAGAACATTATCTCGGAACGCAAAAATGGGTATGTTTGAAGGAATAGTGGTTCCAACAATGTTGTATGGTTGCGAGGCGTGGGTTATGGATAGAGCTGTGCACAGGAGGGTGGATGTACTGGAAATGAGATGTTTGAGGACAATGTGTGGTGTGAGGTGGTTTGATAGAGTAAGTAATGTAAGGGTAAGAGAGATGTGTGGAAATAAAAAGAGCGTGGTTGAGAGAGCAGAAGAGGGTGTTTTGAAATGGTTTGGGCACATGGAGAGAATGAGTGAGGAAAGATTGACCAAGAGGATATATGTGTCGGAGGTGGAGGGAACGAGAGAAGTGGGAGACCAAATTGGAGGTGGAAAGATGGAGTGAAAAAGATTTTGTGTGATCGGGGCCTGAACATGCAGGAGGGTGAAAGGAGGGCAAGGAATAGAGTGAATTGGATCGATGTGGTATACCGGGGTTGACATGCTGTCAGTGGATTGAATCAGGGCGTGTGAAGCGTCTGGGGTAAACCATGGAAAGTTGTGTGGGGCCGGGATGTGGAAAGGGAGCTGTGGTTTTGGGCATTATTGCGTGGCAGCTAGGGACTGAGTGTGAATGAATGGGGCCTTTGTTGTCTTTTCCTAGTGCTACCTCGCACACATGAGGGGGGAGAGGGATGGTATTCCATGTATGGCGAGGTGGCAATGGGAGTGAATGGGGGCAGACAGTGTGAATTGTGTGCATGGGTATATATGTATGTGTCTGTGTATGTATATATATATATGTGTACATTGAGATGTATAGATATGTATATTTGCGTGTGTGGACATGTGTGTGTGTATACATTGTGTATGGGGGTGGGTTGGGCCATTTCTTTCGTCTGTTTCCTTGCGCTACCTCGCAAACACGGGAGACAGCGACAAAGCAAAATAATAAAAAAGATAATAATAATGAACAGTAAACATAGAAAACAGCCAGCTGGTAAAATTGATTGTTTATTTTTCATTCTTTTTATTACACTGTGTCACTGTCTCCCACATTAGTGAGGTAGCGCAAGGAAACAGGTGAAAGAATGGCCCAACCTGCCCACAAACACATGTATATACATACATGTCCACACATGCACATATACATACCTATACATTTCAGTGTATACATATATATACATACACAGACATATACATATATACACATGTGCATAATTCATACTTGCTGCCTTTATTCATTCCCATCGCCACCCCGCCACACATGAAATGACAACCCCCTCCCCTGCACGCGAGCAAGGTAGCACCAGGAAAAGAAAACAAAGGCCATATTTGTTCACTCTCAGTGTCTAGCTGTCATGTATAATGCACCAAAACCACAGCTCTCTTTCCACATCCAGGCCCCACAAAACTTTCCATGGTTTACCATAGATTCTTCACATGCCCTGGTTCAATCCATTGACAGCACGTCGACCCCAATATACCACATCGTTCCAGTTCAGTCTATTCCTTGCACGCCTTTCACCCTCCTGCATGTTCAGGCCCCGATCGCTCAAAATTTTTTTCACTCCATCCTTCCACTTGCAATTTGGTCTTCCACTTCTCCTCGATCCCTCCACCTCTGACACATATATCCTCTTTGTCAATCTTTCCTCACTCATTCTCTCCATGTGACCATTTCAATACACCCTCTTCTGCTCTCTCAACCACACTCTTTATTACCACACATCTCTCTTACCCTTTCATTACTTACTTAATCAAACAACTCTTACCCTTTCATTACTTACTTGCTCAAACCACCTCACACGACATATTGTCCTCAAACATCTCATTTCCAACACATCCACCCTCCTCCGCACAACCCTATCTATAGCCCGCGCCTCACAACCATATAACATTGTTGGAACCTTTATTCCTTCAAACATACCCATTTTTGCTTTTGGAGATAATGTTCTCGCCTTCCACACATTTTTCAATGCTCCCAGAACTTTTGCCCCCTCCCCCACCCTGTGACTCACTTCCGCTTCCATGGTTCCATCCACTGCCAAATCCACTCCCAGATATCTAAAACACTTCACTTCCTCCAGTTTTTCTCCATTCAGACTTGCCTCCCAATTGACTTGTCCCTCAACCCTACTGTACCTGATAACCTTGCTCTTATTCACATTTACTCTCAGCTTTCTTCTTTTACACACTTTACCAAACTCAGACACCAGCTTCTGCAGTTTTTCACCTGAATCAGCCACCAGCGCCGTATCATCAGCGAACAATAACTGACTCACTTCCCAAGCACTCTCATCCACAACAGACTGCATACTTACCCCTTTCCAATGAAAAAAAATCTACCACATTGCGGCAACCAGCAAAATACATTGCCATTAAAGTGTTTGACCTTAACAATAAAAATTAAGGTAAATGTTGGCTGTTAGCAGAAGTTAGATGAAGATTTCATATGTTCTGTTGATTTCTACAAATATTTCACCTTTTACAGTATTTAATGTTTTCTTTGAATTTCAGAGACCTTTTCACTATCATCTTTTTATGGAAGAGTTAAAAGATAACGACCCACATCATTCTCAGCCATTCTTGATATATTGTCCAAACATAATAGTTTGCTATCATTGCAAAACAAAATTAGTGTCATTCTAAAGTAAGCTTAATGGTGTAGGTAAATTGAAATAAACTAGTGGTAAACTTTTAGCTGAGTGTTACAGTGATTCTATGATGATGACATTGATATAATTGATTAAACTCTACTACAACTGCAGTGATCACTTTAGAGAAGGTTTCATGTTCACTTCATTCGTGAAGTATGTACTACCTGTTCTTCAAATAATTTTGTTCAGAGACTTTTATGATAAAACAGGATACAGATGTCTTTTGATAACTGTATTTCAATGGATGGTACTTCATGATATTTGCATCTCATTTCAGATGTATCCTTTGATCAAGACCTTAAGAGGCACTTTGTTGGTTGGCTGTTCATTGCGACAAGCATGCCACAGAATATGTTTCCAGCAGTGCAGAAGTTACACCTCTCGCAACATTTTAAAACTCAGTGAAAGAGGAATTTGGGCTGACCGCTTTCCTGACTCAAAGTTTGTATTAAAATAACAGTTTCTCAGTTGTAGAGCTGGCTATATTTTTAGCATTAGGATAGGGAATCACCATGTTCTTTAATGACTCTCTGCTCAAAAAATTGAAGTTACATGGAGATGTTCATTAAACATTTTATCCATAACAATGTTTCTTATTTCATCATACAGAAAGATGATTTTTAATTTTTTTTTTGCATCATTCAAGCTTTGGCCTTTCATCATATCTTCAGTCTTTGTTTCATGATTTAAAATCATCAACTACCCACTTTGCTATTTGATTTGAAAATTCACATTCAACTTACTACAGTTCCCTTTTTAGCCTTTTATGCAGTATGTGTCCATGACTCATAGTCAGCTACTGCAGCTGAATAACCTGAACTTATAAATTTTTCTCAATGGATTTGTTTGTCTCGTCCTTAGTCTTTTCCCTGGGGATAATGGAAAAAGAATATTAATCATGTATCTCCTGCATGTTGTAAAAGGCAACGAAAAGAAGTAGGAATGGGGGGCGGGAAATCCTCCTGTCTCTGTTACTTTCCAAAAAAGAAACAAAGGAAGAAGCCAGTTGTGGGTTTTTCTCTTAAGATTTATGTTCCAAGTGCAGACTTCTTGAGGTGGAAAATGGTGCACAAGTATGGAAAAGATAAAGTATAGTGTAGCTCTTTGTCTCATGTTTTTCAGCTAAGGTTGTATTAGAATTTCACAAATCGCTGTTTAGCAATATTTCTCCACAGACATTCTTTCTTTGCTTGTTTTTTTATTCAGAGTGTAACCTCAAGCATTCAGAGTCTGGTAACACCTGTTTATGTTTTCTTCATACTCATTAACCATTTTCTGCATTCGTAAAGTAGCAAATGACTGGGAGATGTATAAAAGAAAGCAGCTGATGGGTCAAGAGGAAGGTGCGAGGGTTGACAAAGAGGGTAAATGAGAGTTAGGGTGAGAGAGTATCATTGAACTTTAGGGAGAATTAAAGGATGTTTTGGAGGTAAATAACTTGCATAAAACAAAAGAACAAATGGGAACATTGATGAAGGGGGTAAGTGGGAAAAGTAATAACAGGTAGTGATGAAGTGAGAAGGAGATGGAGTGAGTATTTTGAAGGTTTGTTGAATGTTTTTGATGATAAAGTGGCAGATGTAGGGTGGTTTTGTTGGGGTGGTGTGCAAAGTGAGAGGGTCAGGGAGAGTGATCTGGTTAAGAGAGGCACTTCACCATGATCCATACATACATTGAATATCCTTACCAACCCCCTTTTTTTTATTGATTCCACTGTAGTACCATCCAGACCCACTGCCTTGTTAGATTTCATCTTTTGCAAATCTTTCACTACCTCTCTCTTAACCAAACCATTCTCCCTGACCCTCTCACTTCGCACACCACCCCAACCAAAACACCCTATATCAGCCACTCTATCATCAAATACATCCAACAAACCTTCAAAATATTCACTCCATCTCCGTCTCACTTCATCACTACCTGTTATTACTTCCCATCTTGTCCCCTTCACTAATGTACCTATTTGTTCTCTTGCCTTATGCACATTATTTACCTACTTCCAAAACATCTTTTTATTCTCCCAGAAATTTAATGATGCTCTCTCACCCCAATTCTCATTTGCCCTCTTTTTCACCTCTTGCACCTTTCTCTTGACCTCCTGCTGCTTTCATTTATACATCTCCCAGTCATTTGCACTCCATCCTTGCAAGTATCATCCAAATACCTCTCTTTTCTCTTTCACTAACAACTTTACTTCTTCATCCCACCACACCCTTTCTAATCTTCCCCGCTTCCCACCTTTCTCATGCCACATGCATCTTTTGCACAAGCCATCACTGCTTCCCTAAATACCTCCCATTCCTCACCCACTCCCCTCATCATTTCCTTTCACATTTTGCCATTCTGAACTCAATCTCTCCTGGTACTTCCTCACTCAAGTCTCCTTTCCAAGCTCACTTAGTCTCACCACTCTCTTCTCACCAACATTCTCACTTCTTTTTTGAAAACCTCTACAAATCTTCACCTTCTCCTCCACAAGATAGTGATCAGACATCTCTCATGCTGCCCCTCTCAGCACATCAAGAGAAAGGTGCAAGAGGTGAAAAAGAGGGCAAGTGAGAGTTGGG
The DNA here is from genome assembly GCF_036320965.1 of Panulirus ornatus. NCBI lineage: Eukaryota > Metazoa > Arthropoda > Malacostraca > Decapoda > Palinuridae > Panulirus > Panulirus ornatus. Next base: position 43,470,523 of record NC_092241.1, on the reverse strand, counting down.
GTGAGAGAGCATCATTAGATTCTAGGAAGGATAAAAAGATGTTTTGGAAGGAGGTAAGCAACTTAGGTAAGACAAGAGAACAAATAAGAACATCAGTGAAAAGGGCAAATGGGGAGGTAATAACAGATAGTGAGGAAGTGATAAGTAGATGGAGTGAGTATTTTGAAGGTTTTGTGAATGTGTTTGATGATAGAATGGCAGATATAGGGTGTTTTGGTCAGAGTGGTGTGTGAAGTGAGAGGGTCAGGGAGAATGGTTTGGTAGAAAGAGAAGAGGTACTGAAGGCTTTGCAGAAGATAAAAACCAACTAGGTGCCAGGTGTGGATGGTATTGCGGTGGAATTCATTAAAGAAGTGGGTGACTGTGTTTTTAATTGGTTGGTAAGGATATTTATTGTATGTAGGATCATGATGAAGTGCCTGAGGATTGGTGGAATGCATGCATAATGCCATTGTACAAATGCAAAGGGGATAAAGGTGAGTGCTCAAATTACAGAGGCATAAGTTTGTTGAGTATTCCTGGGAAATTGAATGTGAAGGTATTGATTGAGAGGGTAAAGGCATGTACAGAGCATCAGATTGGGGAAGAGCAGTGTGGTTTCAGAAAAGGTAGAGGATGTGTGGATCAGGTGTTCGCTTTGAAGAATGTATGTGAGAAATGATTAGAAAAACAGATGGATTTGTATGTGGCATTTGTAGATCTAGAGAAGGCATATGATAGAGTTGATAGAGATGCTTTGTGGAAGGTTTTAAGAGTATATGGTGTGGGAGATAAGTTGCTTGAAGCAGTGAAAGCTTTTTACCAAGGATGTAAGGCATATGTACAAGTAGGAAGGGAGGGAAGTGATTGGTTCCCAAAAAATGTTGGTTTGCAGCAGGGGTGTGTGACGTCTCCATGGTTGTTTGATTTTTTTATGGATGGGATGGTTAGGGAGGTGAATGCAAGAGTTTTGGAAAGAGGTGCGAGTATGCAGTCTGTTGTGGATGAGAGGGCTTGGGAATTGAGTCAGTTGTTGTTCACTGATGATGCAATGCTGGTGGTGGATTTAGGTGAGAAACTGCAGTTGGTGACTCAGTTTGGGAAAGTCTGTGAAAGATGAAAGTTGAGAGTATGTGAATAAGAGCAAGGTTATTAGGCTCAGTAGGGCTGAGGGACAAGTTAGTTGGGAGGTAAGTTTGAATGGAAAAAACTGGATGAAGTGAAGTGTTTTAGATATCTGGGAGTGGACTTAGCAACAGATGGAACCATAGAAGTGGAAGTGAGTCACAAGGTGGGGAGGGGGCGAAGGTTCTGGGAACGTTGAAGAATGTGTGGAATAAGAGAACGTTATCTCAGAGAGCAAAGATGGGTATGTTTGAAGGAATAGTGGTTCCAACAATGTTATATGGTTGTAGGGCATGGGCTACAGATAGGGTTGTGCAGACGAGGGTGGATGTGTTGGAAATGAAATGTTTGAGGACATTATGTGGTGTGAGGTGGTTTGATCAAGTAAGTAATGAAAGGGTAAGAGGGATGTGTGGTAATAAAAAGAACCATGAACCATACATGCATTGGATATCCTCACCAACCAATCAACAACACAGTCACCCCTTTTTTTGATAAATTCCACTGCAGTACCATCCAAAGCCGCCACTTTGCCATCTTTCATCTTCCGCAAATCTTTCACTACCTCTTCTCTGTTTACAAAACCATTCTCCCTGACCCTCTCACTTCACACACCACCTCAACCAAAACATCCTATATCTGCCACTCTATCATCAAACACATTCAACAAAACTTCAAAATACTCATTCCATCTCCCTCTCACTTCACCTCTACTTGTTATTACCTCCCCATTAGCCCTCTTCACTGATGTTCCCATTTGTTCTCTTGTCTTATGCATTTTATTATCCTCCTTCCAAAACATCTTTTTATTCTGCCTAAAATTTAACGATACTCTCTCACCCCAACTCTCATTTGCCCTCTTTTTCACCTTTTGCCCATTTCTCTTCACCTCCTGCCTCTTTCTTTATATATCTCTCAATCATTTGCACTGCTACCCTGCAGAAATCATCCAAACGCCTCTCTCTTCTACTTCACTAACAATCTTACTTCATCCCACCACTCACTACCCTTTATACTCTGCTCACCTACCACCTTTCTCATGCCACAAGCATCTTATGTGCAAGCCATCACTGCTTCCTTAAATACATCCCATATATATATTTATTTATTTTTTTATTTTATTTTGCTTTGTCGCTGTCTCCCACGTTAGCGAGTTAGCGCAATGAAACAGACGAAAGAAATGGCCCAACCCACCCACATACACATGTATATACATACACGTCCACACACGCAAATATACATACCTATCCATCTCAATGTACACATATATATACACACACAGACAGAAACATATATACACATATACATAATTCATACTATCTGCCACCTCACCACACATGGAATAACAACCCCCGCCCCCCTCATGTGTGCGAGGTAGCGCTAGGAAAAGACAACAATGGCTCCATTCGTTCACACTCAGTCTCTAGCTGTCATGTAATAATGCACTGAAACCACAGCTCCCTTTCCACATCCAGGCCCCACAGAACTTTCCTTGGTTTACCCCAGACGCTTCACATGCCCTAGTCCACTCCATTGACAGCACGTTGACCCCGGTATACCACATCGTTCCAATTCACTCTATTCCTTGCACGCCTTTCACCCTCCTGCATGTTCAGGCCCCGATCACTCAAAATCTTTTTCACTCCATCTTTCCACCTTCAATTTGGTCTCCCACTTCTCCTCGTTCCTTCCACCTCTGACACATATATCCTCTTGGTCAATCTTTTCTCACTCATTCTCTCCATGTGACCAAACCATTTCAAAACACCCTCTTCTGCTCTCTCAACCATACTCTTTTTATTTCCACACATCTCTCTTACCCTTATATTACTTACTCGATCAAACCACCTCACACCACATATTGTTCTCAAACATCTCATTTCCAGAACATCCACCATCCTGCGCACAACTCTATCCATAGCCCACGCCTCGCAACCATACAACATTGTTGGAACCACTATTCCTTCAAACATACCCATTTTTGCTTTCCAAGATAATGTTCTCGACTTCCAAACATTCTTCAAGGCTCCCAGAATTTTCGCACCCTCCCCCACCCTACGATTCACTTCCGCTTCCATGGTTCCATCCACTGCCAGATCCACTCCCAGATATCTAAGACACTTTACTTCCTCCAGTTTTTCTCCATTCAAACCTACCTCCCAATTGACTTCATCCTCAACCCTGTTGTACCTAATAACCTTGCTCTTATTCACATTTACTCTTAGCTTTCTTCTTTCACACACTTTCCCAAACTCAGTCACCAGCCTCTGCAGTTTCTCACATGAATCAGCCACCAGCGCTGTATCATCAGCGAACAACAACTGACTCACTTCCAAAGCTCTCTCATCCACAACACACTTCATACTTGCCCCTCTTTCCAAAACTCTTGCATTCACCTCCCTAACAACCCCCATCCATAAACAAATCAAACAACCATGGAGACATCACATACCTCTGCCGTAAAACTACATTCACTGAGAACCAATCACTTTCCTCTCTTCCTACACGTACACATGCCTTACATCCTCGATAAAAACTTTTCACTGCTTCTAACAACTTGCCTCCCACACCATATATTCTTAGTACCTTCCACAGAGCATCTCTATCAACTCTATCATATGCCTTCTCCAGATCCATAAATGCTACATATAAATCCATTTGCTTTTCTAAGTATTTCTCACATACATTCTTCAAAGCAAACACCTGATCCACACATCCTCTACCACTTCTGAAACCACACTGCTCTTCCCCAATCCGATGCTCTGTACATGCCTTCACCCTCTCAATCAATACTCTCCCATATAATTTACCAGGAATACTCAACAAACTTATACCTCTGTAATTTGAGCACTCACTCTTATCCCCTTTGCCTTTGTACAATGGCGCTATGCAAGCTTTCCGCCAATCCTCAGGCACCTCACCATGAATCATACATACATTAAATAACCTTACCAAGCAGTCAACAATACAGTCACCCCCTTTTTTAATAAATTCCACTGCAATACCATCCAAACCTGCTGCCTTGCCGGCTTTCATCTTCCGCAAAGCTTTTACTACCTCTTCTCTGTTTACTAAATCATTTTCCCTAACCCTCTCACTTTGCACACCACCTCGACCAAAACACCCTATATCTGCCACTCTATCATCAAACACATTCAACAAACCTTCAAAATACTCACTCCATCTCCTTCTCACATCTCACATCTGGCAGCGGATGGAACCATGGAAGCGGAAGTGAATCATAGGGTGGGGGAGGGGGCTAAAATCCTGGGAGCCTTGAAGAATGTGTGGAAGTCGAGAACATTATCTCGGAAAGCAAAGATGGGTATGTTTGAAGGAATAGTGGTTCCAACAATGTTGTATGGTTGCGAGGCATGGGCTATGGATAGAGTAGTGCGGAGGAGGGTGGATGTGCTGGAAATAAGATGTTTAAGGACAGTATGTGGTGTGAGGTGGTTTGATCGAGTAAGTAATGTAAGGGTAAGAGAGATGTGTGGTAATAAAAAGAGCGTGGTTGAGAGAGTAGAAGAGGGTGTTTTGAAATGGTTTGGGCACATGGAGAGAATGAGTGAGGAAAGATTGACCAAGAGGATATATGTGTCAGAGGTGGAGGGAGACCAAATTGGAGGTGGAAAGATGGAGTGAAAAATATTTTGAGTGATCGGGGCCTGAACATGCAGGAGGGTGAAAGGCGGGCAAGGAACAGAGTGAATTGGATCGATGTGGTATACCGGGGTAGATGTGCTGTCAATGGATTGAATCAGGGCATGTGAAGTGTCTAGGGTAAACCATGGAAAGTTGTGTGGGGCCTGGATGTGGCAAGTGAGCTGTGGTTTCGGTGCATTATTACATGACAGCAAGAGACTGAAAGTGAACGAAAGTGGCCTTTGTTGTCTTTTCCTAGCGCTACCTCGCACACATGAGGGGGAGGGGGATGTTATTCCATGTGTGGCGAGGTGGTGATGGGAATGAATAAAGGCAGTGTGAATTGTGTGCTTGTGTATATATGTATGTGTCTGTATGTGTATATATATATGTATACATTGAGATGTACAGGTTTGTATATTTGCGTGTGTGGACGTGTATGTATATACATGTGTATGAGGGTGGGTTGGGCCATTTTTTTCGTCTGTTTCCTTGCGCTACCTCGCAAACGCGGGAGACAGTGACAAAGCAAAATAAAATAAATAAATATACATATATATATATATATATTGTCCCTGGGGATAGGGGAGAAAGAATACTTCCCACGTATTCCCTGCGTGTCGTAGAAGGCGACTAAAAGGGAAGGGAGCAGGGGGGCTGGAAATGCTCCCCCTCTTTTTTTCTTTTTTTTTTTCCCAAAGAAGGATCAGAGAAGGGGCCCAGATGAGGATATTCCCTCAAAGGCCCAGTCCTCTGTTCGTAACGCCACCTCGCTAATGTGGGAAATGGCAGATAGTATGAAAGAAAATATATATATATATTTTTTTTTTTTTTTTTTTTTTTATACTTTGTCGCTGTCTCCCGCGTTTGCGAGGTAGCGCAAGGAATATATATATATATATATATATATATATATATATATATATATATATATATATATATATATATATATATATATTTTCATTAATTTGCTTTGTCACTGTCTCCCACGTTAGCGCAAGGAATATATATATATATATATATATATATATATATATATATATATATATATATATATATATATATATATATATTTTTATTAATTTGCTTTGTCACTGTCTCCCACGTTAGCGAGGTAGCGCAAGGAAACAGACGAAAGAATGGCCTAACCCACCCACATACATGTGTATACATGCACGTCCACACATGCAAATATGCATACCTATACATCTCAGTGTATACATATATATATATATATATACACACACAGACATATGTGTATATACACTTGTACAAAATTCATACTGTCTGCCTTTATTCATTCCCAACGCCACCCCGCTACACATGAAATAACAACCCCCTCCCCCCACATATGTGCGAGGTAGCGCTAGGAAAAGACAACAAAGGCCACATTTCACACTCAGTCTCTAACTGTCATATATAATGCACTGAAACCACAGCTCCCTTTCCACATCCAGGCCCTACAGAACTTACCATGGTTTATCCCAGATGATTCACATGCCCTGGTTCAATCCATTGACAGCACATCGACCCCAGTATACCACATCACTCCAATTCACTCTATTCCTTGCACGCCTTTCTCCCTCCTGCATGTTCAGGCCCCAATCACTCAAAATCTTTATCGCTCCATCTTTCCACCTCCAATTTGGTCTCCCACTTCACCTCGTTCCCTCCACCTCTGACACATATATCCTCTTTGTCAATCTTCCCTCACTCATTCTCTCTATGTGACCAAACCATTTCAAAACACACTTTCCTGCTCTCTCAACCACACTCTTTTTTTTACCACACATCTCTCTTACCCTATTATTACTTAATCGATCAAACCACCTCACACCACATATTTTCCTCAAAGATCTCATTTCCAGCACATCCACCCTCCTCCACACAACTTTATCTATAGCCCATGACTCGCAACCATATAACATCGTTGGAACCACTATTCCTTCAAACCTACCCATTTTTGCTCTCCAAGATGATGTTCTCGACTTCAACACATTCTTCAATGCTCCCAGAACTTTTGCCACCTCCCCCACCCAATGGTTTGATCGAGTAAGTAATGAAAGGGTAAGGGAGATATGTGGTAATAAAAAGAGTGTGGTTGAGAGAGCAGAAGAGGGTGTTTTGAAATAGTTTGGTCACATGGAGAGAATGAATGAGGAAAGATTGACAAAGAGGATATATGTGTCAGAGGTGGAGGGAACGAGGAGAAGTGGGAGACCAAATTGGAGGTGGAAAGATGGAGTGAAAAAATTTTGAGTGACAGGGGCCTGAACATGCAGGAGGGTGAAAGGCGTGCAAGGAATAGAGTGAATTGGAGCGATGTGGTGTACCGGGGTCGACGTGCTGTCAATGGATTGAAGCAGGGCATGTGAAGCGTCTGGGGTAAATCATAGAAAGTTGTGTGGGGCCTGGATGTGGAAAGGGCGCTGTGGTTTTGGTGCATAATACATGACAGCTAGAGACTGAGTGTGAACGAATGTGGCCTTTGTTGTCTTTTCCTAGCGCTGTCTCGCGCACATGCAGGGGGAGGGGGTTTTTCATCATGTGTGGCTGGGTGACGATGGGAATGAGTAAGGGCAGACTATGAATTATGTACATGTGTATATATGTACATGTCTTTGTGTGTATATATATATATTTTTTTTTTTTTTTTTGCTTTGCCGCTGTCTCCTGCGTTTGCGAGGTAGCGCAAGGAGACAGACGAAAGAAATGGCCCAACCCACCCCCATACACATGTATATACATACGTCCACACACGCAAAATATACATACCTACACAGCTTTCCATGGTTTACCCCAGACGCTTCACATGCCCCGATTCAATCTACTGACATCACGTCAACCCCGGTATACCACATCGCTCCAATTCACTCTATTCCTTGCCCTCCTTTCACCCTCCTGCATGTTCAGGCCCCGATCACACAAAATCTTTTTCACTCCATCTTTCCACCTCCAATTTGGTCTCCCTCTTCTCCTCGATCCCTCCACCTCCGACACATATATCCTCTTGGTCAATCTTTCCTCACTCATTCTCTCCATGTGCCCAAACCATTTCAAAACACCCTCTTCTGCTCTCTCAACCACGCTCTTTTTATTTCCACACATCTCTCTTACCCTTACGTTACTTACTTGATCAAACCACCTCACACCACACATTGTCCTCAAACATCTCATTTCCAGCACATCCATCCTCTTGCACACAACTCTATCCATAGCCACGCCTCGCAACCATACAACATTATTGGAACCACTATTCCTTCAAACATACCCATTTTTGCTTTCCGAGATAATGTTCTCGACTTCCACACATTCTTCAAGGCTCCCAGAATTTTCGTCCCCTCCCCCACCCTATGATCCACTTCCACTTCCATGGTTCCATCCGCTGCCAGATCCACTCCCAGATATCTAAAACACTTCACTTCCTCCAGTTTTTCTCCATTCAAACTCACCTCCCAATTGACTTGACCCTCAACCCTACTGTACCTAATAACCTTGCTCTTATTCACATTTACTCTTAACTTTCTTCTTTCACACACTTTACCAAACTCAGTCACCAGCTTCTGCAGTTTCTCACATGAATCAGCCACCAGCGCTGTATCATCAGCGAACAACAACTGACTCACTTCCCAAGCTCTCTCATCTCCAACAGACTTCATACTTGCCCCTCTTTCCAAAACTCTTGCATTCACCTCCCTAACAACCCCATCCATAAACAAATTAAACAACCATGGAGACATCACACACCCCTGCCGCAAACCTACATTCACTGAGAACCAATCACTTTCCTCTCTTCCTACACGTACACATGCCTTACATCCTCGATAAAAACTTTTCACTGCTTCTAACAACTTGCCTCTCACACCATATATTCTTAATACCTTCCACAGAGCATCTCTATCAACTCTATCATATGCCTTCTCCAGATCCATAAATGCTACATACAAATCCATTTGCTTTTCTAAGTATTTCTCACATACATTCTTCAAAGCAAACACCTGATCCACACATCCTCTACCACTTCTGAAACCACACTGCTCTTCCCCAATCTGATGCTCTGTACATGCCTTCACCCTCTCAATCAATACCCTCCCATATAATTTACCAGGAATACTCAACAAACTTATACCTCTGTAATTTGAGCACTCACTCTATCCCCTTTGCCTCTGTACAATGGCACTATGCACGCATTCCGCCAATCCTCAGGCACTCACCGTGAGTCATACATACATTAAATAACCTTACCAACCAGTCAACAATACAGTCACCCCCTTTTTTTATAAATTCCACTGCAATACCATCCAAACCTGCTGCCTTGCCGGCTTTCATCTTCTGCAAAGCTTTTACTACCTCTTCTCTGTTTACCAAATCATTTTCCCTAACCCTCTCACTTTGCACACCACCTCGACCAAAACACCCTATATCTGCCACTCTATCATCAAACACATTCAACAAACCTTCAAAATACTCACTCCATCTCCTTCTCACATCACCACTACTTGTTATCACCTCCCCATTTGCGCCCTTCACTGAAGTTCCCATTTGCTCCCTTGTCTTACGCACTTTATTTACCTCCTTCCAGAACATCTTTTTATTCTCCCTAAAATTTAATGATACTCTCTCACCCCAACTCTCATTTGCCCTTTTTTTCACCTCTTGCACCTTTCTCTTGACCTCCTGTCTCTTTCTTTTATACGTCTCCCACTCAACTGCATTTTTTCCCTGCAAAAATCATCCAAATGCCTCTCTCTTCTCTTTCACTAATACTCTTACTTCTTCATCCCACCACTCACTACCCTTTCTAATCAACCCACCTCCCACTCTTCTCATGCCACAAGCATCTTTTGCACAATCCATCACTGATTCCCTGAATACATCCCATTCCTCCCCCACTCCCCTTACTTCCATTGTTCTCACCTTTTTCCATTCTGTACTCAGTCTCTCCTGGTACTTCCTCACACAAGTCTCCTTCCCAAGCTCACTTACTCTCACCACCCTCTTCACCCCAACATTCACTCTTTTTTTCTGACAACCCATACAAATCTTCACCTTAGCCTCCACAAGATAATGATCAGACATCCCTCCAGTTGCACCTCTCAGCACATTAACATCGAAGAGTCTCTCTTTCGCGCGCCTGTCAATTAACACGTAATCCAATAACGCTCTCTGGCCATCTCGCCTACTTACATAAGTATACTTATGTATATCTCGCTTTTTAAACCAGGTATTCCCAATCATCAGTCCTTTTTCAGCACATAAATCTACAAGCTCTTCACCATTTCCATTTACAACACTGAACACCCCATGTATACCAATTATTCCCTCAACTGCCACATTACTCACCTTTGCATTCAAATCACCCATCACTATAACCCGGTCTCGTGCATCAAAACCACTAACACACTCATTCAGCTGCTCCCAAAACACTTGCCTCTCATGATCTTTCTTCTCATGCCCAGGTGCATATGCACCAATAATCACCCATCTCTCTCCATCAACTTTCAGTTTTACCCATATTAATCGAGAATTTACTTTCTTACATTCTATCCCGTACTCCCACAACTCCTGTTTCAGGAGTACTGCTACTCCTTCCCTTGCTCTTGTCCTCTCACTAACCCCTGACTTTACTCCCAAGACATATATATGTATACGTATATATATGTATACGTTGAAATATATGGGTGTGTATATATGCGTGTGTGGACGTGTATGTATATACATGTATGTGTGGGTGGGTTGGGCCATTCTTTCGTCTGTTTCCTTGCATTACCTCGCTAACGCAGGAGACAGTGACAAAGTATAATAATGATATAATAATCTCTTTTTAAACCAGGTATTCCCAATCACCAGTTTGTTCAGCACACAACACCACAAGCTCTTCACTGTTTCCATTCATAACACTGAATACCTCATGCACTCCAATTTTGCTCTCAACTGCCATTTAGATTATCTATCAGAAATATCCAGTGAAGGGAGAATGTTGAGTGTAAGTGAGAATAAAAGCAAGGCTAATAGATTCAATAGGGTTAAGGAACAGGTTAGTTAGGGTGTGAGAGAGTTTGAATGGAGAAATATTAGAGGAATTGAAGTGTTATAGATACCTGGGAATGGATGTTGCAGCAAAAGTGACCATAGAAATGGAAGTAAGTCATAGAGTGGGAGAGGGGGCAAATGTTCTGGAGGCATTGAAAAATGTATGGAAAGAGAGAATGTTATGTGGAAGAGCAAAAATGGGTGTTTGATTGAATTATGGTCCTAACAATATTATATGGATGCAATGCATGGATGATAGATAGGGGTGTGTGGAGGAGAGTGGATGTGTTGGAAATGAAATGTTTGAGGACAGGATGTGATGTGACATGTTTTGATTAAGTAATGAAAGAGTAAGAGAGATGTGTGGTAATAAGAAGAGTGTTATTGAGGGAACTAAAGTAGATGTGCTGAAATGGTTTGGACATGTGGAGAGAATGAGTGAGGAAAGGTTAGCAAAGAGGATATATGTGTTAGAAGTGGAGGGAATAAGGAGAATGGGGAGATCAAATTGGAGATGAAAGAATGGAGTGAAAAAGATTTTGAGTGATCGGGGTGGACAGGATGTGATGTGACATGTTTTGATTAAGTAATGAAAGAGTAAGAGAGATGTGTGGTAATAAGAAGAGTGTTGTTGAGGGAACTGAAGTGGATGTGCTGAAATGGTTTGGACATGTGGAGAGAATGAGTGAGGAAAGGTTAGCAAAGAGGATATATGTGTTAGAAGTGGAGGGAACAAAGAGAATGGGGAGATCAAATTGGAGATGAAAGAATGGAGTGAAAAAGATTTTGAGTGATCGGGGCCTGAACATGCAAGAGAGTGAAAGGCATGCATGGGATAGAGTGAATTGGAGCGATCTGGTATATTGGGGTTGACTTGCTGTTCGTGGACTGATCCAAGGCATGTGAAGCATCCCAGTAAGCCATGGGAAGTTCTGTGGGGCCTGGTTATAGATAGAGAGATGTGGTTTCGGTGCATTACATATGACAGCTTGGCAATTGATGTGAGCAAATGTGGCCTTTCTTTGTCTTTTCCTAGCACTGCCTCATTAACAAGAAATGGCAGTCAATTATGAAAATGAATATTATTTATGATTACCTCAGCACCAGTTTCTGTAAAAGGGATCAGGTGTTGTGCAGGGCCCATTTTGAAAGGCTCTTGCAGCCCAAGACTGCACTATTTCCAATAGCAGAAAAATGTAAACTCCTTTGGAGTGAAAAGTTCTTTAATGACACAGTACTTCCATTGATACATTCTTGCCAAAGGTAGCTTTTTGTTTGTGGTGTATAACTCATTGTTTGTCTAGGGTCAAATTTGAGCCAGCCCTCATAAAATGTCTTTTTTGACATTTATAGAATTTTTTTATTCTTTAGGTAATTCATCACAAGCCTATGTAGATTTTCTTAGACTTAATTTGTATGAGTTCTATGAATAGCAGTATTCTTTTATTCAGATATTCCAAACCTTTTTATGTTGCTGATTACATGATGTAATCTTTTCAGCACAAACAAACTTATTGAAGAGCTGTCAAAACAACCTCAAACTGTATACAGTGGCTTTGATCCAACAGCTGATTCTTTGCACATCGGTAATTTGCTGGTTATAATGGCCCTTCTTCATTGTCAGCGAGCTGGACACAGTGTTATTGCTCTCGTAAGTCATTTAGAAATCTTTTCATTTTCTTATGCCTATTGCATCCCAACAAATCTGTAGTGCATTTTATCATCTGAGCATCTTTTAACAAATACTTTTAAAGTATATATGATCCACACATATGATAAGCATTCCAACGACATGGAAAGAACAGATATTATGAAATTGTGAGCTGAATAGAATATTTGTACTGTCACTTATAAATAGATAGATTACATTCATTTTACAGGTAGAGGATCTCCAATCAGAAATACATAGCCTGTAAACATCCAAGATCTGAATGCTTGCAGGTCTTGCAAAGTTCCTGATGTTTGAATTCAAAATAGCAGTGCTTCATACTTCTGTCAGTTATTTTCATTATTTTTGTTGTTTTTGCTCTTGCTTTCCCCATATATCCAACATCCAGCTCTTCACCTGTGAATTGCCAAAGTATACCATAGTCTACATTACACTTATTAGAGGCAGAAATGCTAAAAAGTTTTGGATAAATTGATTGAATGCATATTTTTTTTAAGTTCTTTATTGTATATATTTCTTCTGTTTGGAGATCCTCTACCTGTAAAATGAATGTAATCTCTCTATTTATAAGTTTTTTTTTTTTTTTTGCTTTGTCGCTGTCTCCCATGTTAGCGAGATGATAGTGCAAATATTCTTTTCAGTTCACAATTTCATAATATCTGTTCTTTCCATGTCATTGGAATTGAAGTACAAGAAGGGGAGGGTCTCCACCCCCTCACTCCTCCCCTTTAGTCACCTTCTATGACATTTGGGGAATATGGAGGTAGAATTCTTTCTCCCCTACCTCGGGGATAAAGGGAATAGATAAAGACAAGCAAGTATGAATGCATGTATGTACATGTACATGTGTGTATGTGTATATACATTTTTTTTCATACATATTTGCCATTTCCTGCGCTAGCAAGGTACCATTAAGAACAGAGGACTGAGCCTATTAGGGAAAATCCTCACTTGGCCCCCTTCTCTGTTTCTTCTCTTGGAAAAGTAAAAACTGGAGGGGAGGATTTCCAGCCCCCCGCTAGAGACTGAGTGTGAACAAATGTGACCTTTTTTGTCTGTTTTCCTGGCGCTACCTCGCTGAAGCATAGGGTAATGATACTGTTTCCTGTAAAGTGGGTTGGCACCAGGAATGGATAAAGGCAAGCAAATATGAATATGTACATGTGTATATATGTATATGTCTGTTTATATGTATGTATGTGTATGTATACGTGTACAAACTGATCTTTCTTTTCTTTCAAACTATTTGCCATTTCCCACATCAGTGAGGTAGCGTTAAGAACAGAGGACTGGGCCTCTGAGGAAACATCCTCACCCGGCCCGCTTCTCTGTTCCTTCCTTTGGAAAATGAAAAAAAAAACGAGAGGGGGAGGATTTCCAGCCCCCCACTCCCTTAATTTTTAGTCGCCTTCTACGACACGTAGGAAATACGTGGGAAGTATTCTTTCTCCCCTATCCCCAGGGATAGGGGATATTTATTTATTTATTAATAAATAAATATCCCCTGTCCCTGGGGATAGGGGATATGTATATACAAATACAAATGGGAACTTCAGTGAAGGGCGCAAATGGGGAGGTGATAACAAGTAGTGGTGATGTGAGAAGGAGATGGAGTGAGTATTTTGAAGGTTTGTTGAATGTGTTTGATGATAGAGTGGCAGATATAGGGTGTTTTGGTCGAGGTGGTGTGCAAAGTGTGAGGGTTAGGGAAAATGAGTTGGTAAACAGAGAAGAGGTAGTAAAAGCTTTGCGGAAGATGAAAGCCGGCAAGGCAGCAGGTTTGGATGGTATTGCAGTGGAATTTATTAAAAAAGGGGGTGACTGTATTGTTGACTGGTTGGTAAGGATATTTAATGTATGTATGACTCATGGTGAGGTGCCTGAGGATTGGTGGAATGCGTGCATAGTGCCATTGTACAAAGGCAAAGGGGATAAGAGTGACTGCTCAAATTACAGAGGTATAAGTTTGTTGAGTATTCCTGGCAAATTATATGGTAGGGTATTGATTGAGAGGGTGAAGGCATGTACAGAACATCAGATTGGGTAAGAGCAGTGTGGTTTCAGAAGTGGTAGAGGGTGTGTGGATCAGGTGTTTGCTTTGAAGGATGTATGTGAGAAATACTTAGAAAAGCAAATGGATTTGTATGTAGCATTTATGGATCTGGAGAAGGCATATGATAGAGTTGATAGAGATGCTCTGTGGAAGGTATTAAGAATATATGGTGTGGGAAGCAAGTTGTTAGAAGCAGTGAAAAGTTTTTATTGAGGATGTAAGGCATGTGTACGTGTAGGAAGAGAGGAAAGTGATTGGTTCTCAGTGAATGTAGGTTTGCGGCAGGGGTGTGTGATGTCTCCATGGTTGTTTAATTTGTTTATGGATGGGGTTGTTAGGGAGGTGAATGCAAGAGTTTTGGAAAGAGGGGCAAGTATGAAGTCTGTTGGGGATGAGAGAGCTTGGGAAGTGAGTCAGTTGTTGTTCGCTGATGATACAGCGCTGGTGGCTGATTCATGTGAGAAACTGCAGAAGCTGGTGACTGAGTTTGGTAAAGTGTGTGAAAGAAGAAAGTTAAGAGTAAATGTGAATAGGAGCAAGGTTATTAGGTACAGTAGGGTTGAGGGTCAATTCAATTGGGAGGTGAGTTTGAATAGAGAAAAACTGGAGGAAGTGAAGTGTTTTAGATATCTGGGAGTGGATCTGGTAGCGGATGGAACCATGGAAGCGGAAGTGGATCATAGGGTAGGGGAGGGGGCGAAAATTCTGGGAGCCTTGAAGAATGTGTGGAAGTCGAGAACATTATCTCGGAAAGCAAAAATGGGTATGTTTGAAGGAATAGTGGTTCCAACAATGTTGTATGGTTGCGAGGCATGGACTATGGATAGAGTTGTGCGCAGGAGGATAGATGTGCTGGAAATGAGATGTTTGAGGACAATGTGTGGTGTGAGGTGGTTTGATCGAGTAAGTAACGTAAGGGTAAGAGAGATGTGTGGAAATAAAAAGAGCGTGGTTGAGAGAGCAGAAGAGGGTGTTTTGAAATGGTTTGGTCACATGGAGAGAATGAGTGAGGAAAGATTGACCAAGAGGATATATGTGTCGGAGGTGGAGGGAACGAGGAGAAGAGGGAGACCAAATTGGAGGTGGAAAGATGGAGTGAAAAAGATTTTGTGTGATCGGGGCCTGAACATGCAGGAGGGTGAAAGGAGGGCAAAGAATAGAGTGAATTGGAGCGATGTGGTATACCGGGGTTGACGTGCTGTCAGTGGATTGAATCAAGGCATGTGTATGGGGGTGGGTTGGGCCATTTCTTTCGTCTGTTTCCTTGCGCTACCTCGCAAACGCGGGAGACATCGACAAAGCAAAAAAAAAAAAAAAAAATGTATATTTCCATGTATGGGTGTATATGTATGTAATATTTTTATTTATTTTGCTTTGTCGCCGTCTCCCGCGTTTGCGAGGTAGCGCAAGGAAACAGACGAAAGAAATGGCCCAACCCACCCCCATACACAATGTATACACACACACGTCCACACACGCAAATATACATACCTATACATCTCAATGTACACATATATATATACATACACAGACACATACATATATACCCATGCACACAATTCACACTGTCTGCCCCCATTCACTCCCATCGCCACCTCGCCACACATGGAATACCTTCCCCCTCCCCCCTCATGTGTGCGAGGTAGCACTAGGAAAAGACAACAAAGGCCCCATTCATTCACACTCATTCTCTAGCTGCCACGCAGTAGTGCCCGAAACCACAGCTCCTTTTCCACATCCAGGCCCCACACAACTTTCCATAGTTTACCCCAGACGCTTCACATGCCCTGATTCAATCCACTGACAGCACGTTAACCCTGGTATACCACATCGATCCAATTCACTCTATTCCTTGCCCTCCTTTCACCCTCCTGCATGTTCAGGCCCCGATCACACAAAATCTTTTTCACTCCATCTTTCCACCTCCAATTTGGTCTCCCACTTCTCCTCGTTCCCTCCACCTCCGACACATATATCCTCTTGGTCAATCTTTCCTCACTCATTCTCTCAATGTGCCCAAACCATTTTAAAACACCCTCTTCTGCTCTCTCAACCACGCTCTTTTTATTTCCACACATCTCTCTTACCCTTACATTACTTACTCGATCAAACCACCTCACACCACACATTGTCCTCAAACATCTCATTTCCAGCACATCCACCCTCCTGCGCACAACTCTATCCATAGCCCACGCCTCGCAACCATACAACATTGTTGGAACCACTATTCCTTCAAACATACCCATTTTTGCTTTCCGAGATGATGTTCTCGACTTCCACACATTCTTCAAGGCTCCCAGGATTTTCGCCCCCTCCCCCACCCTATGATTCACTTCCGCTTCCATGGCTCCATCCGCTGCCAGATCCACTCCCAGATATCTAAAACACTTTACTTCCTTCAGTTTTTCTCCATTCAAACTTACCTCCCAATTGACTTGACCCTCAACCCTACTGTACCTAATAACCTTGCTCTCATTCACATTTACTCTTAACTTTCTTCTTTCACACACTTTACCAAACTCAGTCACCAGCTTCTGCAGTTTCTCACATGAATCAGCCACCAGCGCTGTATCATCAGCGAACAACTACTGACTCACTTCCCAAGCTCTCTCATCCACAACAGACTTCATACTTGCCCCTCTTTCCAAAACTCTTGCATTCACCTCTCTAACAACCCCATCCATAAACAAATTAAACAACCATGAAGACATCACACACCCCTGCCGCAAACCTACATTCACTGAGAACCAATCACTTTCCTCTCTTCCTACACGTACACATGCCTTACATCCTCGATAAAAACTTTTCACTGCTTCTAACAACTTGCCTCCCACACCATATATTCTTAATACCTTCCACAGAGCATCTCTATCAACTCTATCATATGCCTTCTCCATATCCATAAATGCTACATACAAATTCATTTGCTTTTCTAAGTATTTCTCACATACATTCTTCAAAGCAAACACCTGATCCACACATCCTCTACCACTTCTGAAACCACACTGCTCTTCCCCAATCTGATGCTCTGTACATGCCTTCACCCTCTCAATCAATGCCCTCCCATATAATTTACCAGGAATACTCAACAAACTTATACCTCTGTAATTTGAGCACTCACTCTTATCCCCTTTGCCTTTGTACAGTGGCACTATGCACGCATTCCGCCAATCCTCAGGCACCTCACCATGAGTCATACATACATTAAATAACCTTACCAACCAGTCAACAATACAGTCACCCCCTTTTGTAATAAATTCCACTGCAATACCATGCAAACCTGCTGGCTTGCCGGCTTTCATCTTCCGCAAAGCTTTTACTACCTCTTCTCTGTTTACCAAATCATTTTCCCTAACCCTCTCACTTTGCACACCACCTCGACCAAAACACCCTATATCTGCCACTCTATCATCAAACACATTCAACAAACCTTCAAAATACTCACTCCATCTACTTCTCACATCACCACTACTTGTTATCACCTCCCCATTTGCGCCCTTCACTGAAGTTCCCATTTGCTCCCTTGTCTTATGCACTTTATTTACCTCCTTCCAGAACATCTTTTTATTCTCCCTAAAATTTAATGATACTCTCTCACCCCAACTCTCATTTGCCCTCTTTTTCACCTCCTGCACCTTTCTCTTGACCTCCTGTCTCTTTCTTTTATACATCTCCCACTCAATTGCATTTTTTCCCTGCAAAAATCGTCCAAATGCCTCTCTCTTCTCTTTCACTGATAATCTTACTTCTTCATCCCACCACTCACTACCCTTTCTAATCAACCCACCTCCCACTCTTCTCATGCCACAAGCATCTTTTGCGCAATCCATCACTGATTCCCTAAATACATCCCATTCCTCCCCCACTCCCCTTACTTCCATTGTTCTAACCTTTTTCCATTTTGTACTCAGTCTCTCCTGGTACTTCCTCACACAAGTCTCCTTCCCAGGCTCACTTACTCTCACCACCCTCTTCACCCCAACATATATGTATATATATGTATATGTATATTCTCCCCTATCCCTGGCGATAGGGGAGAAAGAATACTTCCCACGCAGTCCTCACGTGTCATAGAAGGCGACTAAAGAGGACGAGAGCGGGGGGCTAGAAACCATCCCCTCCTTGTATTTTAACTTTCTAAAAGGGGAAACAGAAGAAGGAGTCAAGCAGGGAGTGCTCATCCTCCTCGAAGGCTCAGATTGGGGTGTCTGAATGTGTGTGGTTGTTACCAAGATGAGAAAAAAGGAGAGATAGGTAGTATGTTTGAGGAAAGGAACCTGTATGTTTTGGCTCTGAGTGAAACGAACCTCAAGGGTAAAGGGGAAGAGTTGCTTGGGAATGTCTTGGGAGTAAAGTCATGGGTTAGTGAGAGGACAAGAGCAAGGGAAGGAGTAACGCTACTCCTGAAACAGGAGTGGTGGGAGTATGTGATAGAGTGTAAGAAAGTTAATGCTCGATTGATATGGGTAAAACTGAAAGTTGATGGAGAGAGTTGGGTGATTATTGGTGCATATGCACCTGGGCATGAGAAGAAAGATCATGAGAAGCAAGTGTTTTGGGAGCAGCTGAATGAGTGTGTTAGTGGTTTTGATGCTCGAGACCGGGTTATAGTGATGGGTGATTTGAATGCAAAGGTGAGTAATGTGGCAGTTGAGGGAATAATTGGTATACATGGGGTATTCAGTGTTGTAAATGGAAATGGTGAAGAGCTTGTAGATTTATGTGCTGAAAAAGGACTGGTGATTGGGAATACCTGGTTTAAAAAGCGAGATATACATAAGTATACATATGTAAGTAGGAGAGATGGCCAGAGAGTGTTATTGGATTATGTGTTAATTGATGGGCACACGAAAGAGAGACTTTTGGATGTTAATGTGCTGAGAGGTGCAACTGGAGCAATGTCTGATCATTATCTTGTGGAGGTGAACTTGAAGGGTCGTAGAGGTTTTCAGAAAAGAAGAGAGAATGTTGGGGTGAAGAGAGTGGTGAGAGTGAGTGAGCTTAGGAAGGAGACTTGTGTGAGGAAGAACCAGGAGAGACTGAATACAGAATGGACAAAGGGGAGTGGGGGAGGAATGGGATGTATTTAGGGAAGCAGTGATGGCTTGCACAAAAGATGCTTGTGGCATGAGAAGCGTGGGAGGTGGGCAGATTAGAAAGGGTAATGAGTGGTGGGATGAAAAAGTAAGATTATTAGTGAAAGAGAAAAGAGAGAGGCATTTGGACGATTTTTGCAGGGAAGTAATACAAGTGAGTGGGAGATGTATAAAAGAAAGAGGCAGGAGGTTAAGATAAAGGTGCAGGAGGTGAAAAAGAGGGCAAATGAGAGTTGGGGTGAGACAGTACCATTAAATTTTTGGGAGAATAAAAAGATGTTTATCCCTAGGGATAGGTGTGAAAGAATACTTCCCACGTATTCCCTGCATGTCGTAGAAGGCGACTAAATGGGAAGGGAGCGGGGGGCTGGAAATCCTCCCCCTCTTGCTTTTTTTTTTTTTTTTCCCCAAACAAGGAACAGAGAAGGGGGCCAGATGAGGATATTCCCTCAAAGGCCCAGTCCTTTGTTCTTAACACTACCTTACTAACGCGGGAAATGGCGAATAGTATGAAAGAAAAAGAAAAAGATGTTTTGGTAGGAGGTAAATAAAGTGCGTAAGACAAGGGAACAAATGGGAACTTCAGTGAAGTGGGTTTATGGGGAGGTGATAACAAGTAGTGATGATGTGAGGAGATGGAGTGAGTATTTTGAAGGTTTGTTGAATGTGTTTGATGATAGATTGGCAGATATAGGGTGTTTTGGTTGAGGTGATGTGCAAAGTGAGAGGGTTAGGGAGAATGATTTGGTAAACAGAGAGGTAGTAATAGCTTTGCGGAAGATGAAAGCCGGCAAGGCAGCGGGTTTGGATGGTATTGCAGTGGAATTTATTAAAAAAGGGGGTGACTGTATTGTTGACTGCTTGGTAATGTTATTTAATGTATGTATGATTCATGGTGAGGTGCCTGAGGATTGGCGGAATGCTTCCATAGTGCCATTGTACAAAGGCAAAGGGGATAAGAGTGAGTGCTCAAATTATAGAGGTATAAGTTTGTTGAATATTCCTGGTAAATTATATGGGAGGGTATTGATTGAGAGGGTGAAGGCATGTACAGAGCATCAGATTGGGGAAGAGCAGTGTGGTTTCAGAAGTGGTAGAGGATGTGTGGATCAGGTGTTTGCTTTGAAGAATGTATGTGAGAAATACTTAGAAAAGCAAATGGATTTGTATGTAGCATTTATGGATCTGGAGAAGGCATATGATAGAGTTGACAGAGATGCTCTTTGGAAGGTATTAATAATATATGGTGTGGGAGGCAAGTTGTTAGAAGCAGTGAAAAGTTTTTATCGAGGATGTAAGGCATGTGTACGTGTAGGAAGAGAGGAAAGTGATTGGTTCTCAGTGAATGTAGGTTTGTGGCAGGGGTGTGTGATGTCTCCATGGTTGTTTAATTTGTTTATGGATGGGGTTGTTAGGGAGGTGAATGCAAGAGTTTTGGAAAGAGGGGCAAGTATGAAGTCTGTTGGGGATGAGAGAGCTTGGGAAGTGAGTCAGTTGTTGTTCGCTGATGATACAGCGCAGGTGGCTGATTCATGTGAGAAACTGCAGAAGTTGGTGACTGAGTTTGGTAAAGTGTGTGAAAGAAGAATGTTAAGAGTAAATGTGAATAAGAGCAAGGTTATTAGGTACAGTAGGGTTGAGGGTCAAGTCAATTGGGAGGTAAGTTTGAATGGAGAAAAACTGGAGGAAGTAAAGTGTTTTAGATATCTGGGAGTGGATCTGGCAGCAGATGGAACCATGGAAGCGGAAGTGAATCATAGGGTGGGGGAGGGAGCGAAAATTCTGGGAGCCTTGAAGAATGTGTGGAAGTCGAGAACATTATCTCGGAAAGCAAAAATGGATATGTTTGAAGGAATAGTGGTTCCAACAATGTTGTATGGTTGCGAGGCGTGGGCTATGGATAGAGTTGTGCGCAGGAGGATGGATGTGCTGGAAATGAGATGTTTGAGGACAATGTGTGGTGTGAGGTGGTTTGATCGAGTAAGTAACGTAAGGGTACGAGAGATGTGTGGAAATAAAAAGAGTTTGGTTGAGAGAGCAGAAGAGGGTGTTTTGAAATGGTTTGGGCACATGGAGAGAATGAGTGAGGAAAGATTGACCAAGAGGATATATGTGTCAGAGGTGGAGGGAACGAGGAGAAGAGGGAGACCAAATTGGAGGTGGAAAGATGGAGTGAAAAAGATTTTGTGTGATCGGGGCCTGAACATGCAGGAGGGTGAAAGGAGGGCAAGGAATAGAGTGAATTGGATCGATGTGGTATACTGGGGTTGACGTTCTGTCAGTGGATTGAATCAGGACATGTGAAGTGTCTAGGGTGAACCATGGAAAGCTGTGTAGGTATGTATATTTGCGTGTGTGGATGTATGTATATACATGTGTATGGGGGTGGGTTGGGCCATTTCTTTCGTCTGTTTCCTTACGCTACCTCGCAAACGCTGGAGACAGCGACAAAGCAAAAAAAAAAAAAAAAAATGAACTAATGATAATTAGATACATACATAAATACAGTTGAAAGTTTCGGATGCAGGCAGAACAGCTATCAAGCACAGAAATGCCTTAGCAGAGGAAAGTTACCTACCGCATTCCTCACGTGTCGTAGAAGGCGACTAAATAGGAGCGAGGAGCTGGAAACCCTCACCTCCTTTTATTTTAACTTTCTAAAAGGGGAAACAGAAGAAGGAGTCACACGGGGAGTGCTCATCCTCCTCAAAGGGTCAGATTGGGGTGTCTAAATGTGTGTGGATGTAACCAAGATGAGAAAAAAGGAGAGATAGGTAGTGTGTTTGAGGAAAGGAACCTGGATGTTTTGGCTCCGAGTGAAACAAAGCGCTAGGGTATAGGGGAAGAGTGGTTTGGGAATGTCTTGGGAGTAAAGTCAAGGGTTAGTGAGAGGACAAGAGCAAGGGAAGGAAACTCCTGAAACAGGAGTGGTGGGAGTATGTGATAGAATGTAAGAAAGTAAACTGTAGATTGATATGGGTAAAACTGAAAGTGGATGGAGAGAGATGGGTGATTATTGGTGCATATGCACCTGGGCATGAGAAGAAAGATCATGAGAGGCAAGTGTTTTGGGAGCAGCTGAGTGAGTGTGTTAGTAGTTTTGATGCACGAGACCAGGTTATAGTGATGGAAGATTTGAATGCAAAGGTGAGTAATGTGGCAGTTGAGGGAATAATTGGTGTACATGGGGTGTTCAGTGTTGTAAATGGAAATGGTGAAGAGCTTGTAGATTTATGTGCTGAAAAAGGACTGGTGATTGGGAATGCTTGGTTTAAAAAGAGAGATATACATAAGTATACATATGTAAGTAGGAGAGATGGCCAGAGAGCATTATTGGATTACATGTTAATTGATAGGTGCACGAAAGAGAGACTTTTGGATGTTAATGTGCTGAGAGGTGCAACTGGAGGGATGTCTGATCATTATCTTGTGGAGGTGAAGGTGAAGATTTGTAGAGGTTTTCAGAAAAGAAGAGAGAATGTTGGGATGAAGAGAGTGGTGAGAGTAAGTGAACTTGGGAAGGAGACTTGTGTGAGGAAGTACCAAGAGCGACTGAGTACAGAATGGAAAAAGGTGAGAACAAAGGAGGTAAAGGGAGTGGGGGAGAAATGGGATGTATTTAGGGAAGCATTGATGGCTTGCGCAAAAGATGCTTGTGGCATGAGAAGCGTGGGATCTGGGCAGATTAGAAAGGGTAGTGAGTGGTGGATGAAGAAGTAAGATTATTAGTGAAAGAGAAGAGAGAGGCATTTGGACAATTTTTGCAGGGAAATAATGCAAATGAGTGGGAGATGTATAAAAGAAAGAGACAGGAGGTCAAGAGAAAGGTGCAAGAGGTGAAAAAGAGGGCAAATTAGAGTTGGGGTGAGAGAGTATCATTAAATTTTAGGGAGAATCAAAAGATGTTCTGGAAGGAGGTAAATAAAGTGCATAAGACAAGGGAACAAATGGGAACTTCAGTGAAGGGGGCTAATGGGGAGGTGATAATAAGTAGTGGTGATGTGAGAAGGAGATTGAGTGAGTAGTTTGAAGGTTTATTGAATGTGTTTGATGATAGAGTGGCAGATATAGGGTGTTTTGGTTGAGGTGGTGTGCAAAGTGAGAGGGTTAGTGAGAATGATTTGGTAAACAACGAGGTAGTAATAGCTTTGCAGAAGATGAAAGCCGGCAAGGCAGCGGGTTTGGATGGTATTGCAGTGGAATTTATTAAAATTATTATTATGTATTGTTGACTGGTTGGTAAGGTTATTTAATGTGTGTATGACTCATGGTGAGGTGCCTGAGGATTGGCGGAATGCTTGCATAGTGACATTGTACAAAGGCAAAGAGGATAAAAGTGAGTGCTCAAATTACAGAGGTACAAGTTTGTTGAGTATTCCTGGGAAATTTTATGGGAGGGTATTGATTGAGAGGGTGAAGGCATGTACAGAGCATCAGATTGGGGAAGAGCAATGTGGTTTCAGAAGTGGTAGAGGATGTGTGGATCAGGTGTTTGCTTTGAAGAATGTATGTGAGAAATACTTAGAAAAGCAAATGGATTTGTATGTAGCATTTATGGATCTGGAGAAGGCATATGATAGAGTTGATAGAGATGCTCTGTGGAAGGTATTAAGAATATATAGTGTGGGGGGCAAGTTGTTAGAAGCAGTGAAAAGTCTTTATCGAGGATGTAAGGCATGTGTACGTGTAGGAAGAGAAGAATGTGATTGGTTGTCAGGGAATGTTGGTTTGCGGCAGGGGTATGTGATGTCTCTATGGTTGTTTAATTTGTTTATGGATGGGGTTGTAAGGTAGGAGAATGCAAGAGTTTTGGAAAGCTGGGCAAGTATCAGTCTGTTTTGGATGAGAGAGCTCGGAAGTGAGTCAGTTGTTGTTTGCTGATGAAAGAGTGCTGGTGGCTGATTCATGTGAGAAACTGCAGAAGCTGGTGACTGAGTTTGGTAAAGTGTGTGAAAGAAGAAAGTTGAGAGTAGATATGAGTAAGAGCAAGGATATTAGGTACAGTAGGGTTGAGAGAGAAGTCAATTGAGAGGTAAGTTTGAATATAGAAAAACTGGAGGAAGTGAAGTGTTTTAGATATCTGGGAGTGGATTTGGCAGCGGATGGAACCATGGAAGTGGAAATGAATCATCGGGTGGGGGAGGGGGCGAAAGTTCTGGGAGCGTTGAAAAATGTGTGGAAGTCGAGAACATTATCTCGGAAAGCAAAAATGGGTATGTTTGAAGGAATAGTGGTTCCAACAGTGTTATATGGTTGCGAGGCATGGGCTATGGATAGAGTTGTGCGGAGGAGGATAGATGTGCTGGAAATGAGATGTTTGCGGACAATATGTGGTGTGAGGTGGTTTGATCGAGTAAGTAATGAAAGGGTAAGAGAGATGTGTGATAATAAAAAGAGTGTGGTTGAGAGAGGAGAGGAGGGTGTTTTGAAATGGTTTGGTCACATGGAGAGAATGAGTAAGGAAAGATTGACGAAGAGGATATATGTGTTAGAGGTGGAGGGAACG
The DNA here is from genome assembly GCF_036320965.1 of Panulirus ornatus. Taxonomy (NCBI): domain Eukaryota; kingdom Metazoa; phylum Arthropoda; class Malacostraca; order Decapoda; family Palinuridae; genus Panulirus; species Panulirus ornatus. Next base: position 43,445,417 of record NC_092241.1, on the reverse strand, counting down.
AGGAGAAGTGGGAGACCAAATTGGAGGTGGAAAGATGGAGTGAAAAAGATTTTGAGTGATTGGGGCCTGAACATGCAGGAGGGTGAAAAGCGTGCAAGGAATAGAGTGAATTGGAATGATGTGGTATACTGGGGTCGACATGCTGTCAGTGGATTGAACCAGGGCGTGTGAAGCGTCTGGGGTAAACCATGGAAAGTTGTGTGGGGCCTGGATGTGGAAAGGGAGCTGTGGTTTCAGTGCATTATACACCACAGCTAGAGACTGAGTTTGAACAAATGTGGTCTTTGTTGTCTTTTCTTAGTGTTACCTCGCACACATGCGGGGGGAGGGGGGTATTTTTTCATGTGTGGTGGGGTGGCAATGGGAATGAATAAAGGCAGACAGTATGAATTATGTATATAGGTATATGTCTGTGTGTGTATATATATATGTATACATTGAGCTGTATAGGTATGTATATTTGCATGTGTGGACGTGTATGTATATACATGTGTATGTGGGAGGGTTGGGCCATTCTTTCCTCTGTTTCCTTGCGCTACTTCGCTAACGCATTAGACAGCGACAAAGGAAAATGAATAAATAAATAAATAAATAAGTAAATATTTCAAAAAGATGTGGTAAATTTTAGTTTCTTCTATACATGCACTGGGCCCATGATGTAAGCAGAATAGCATCTACCTAGGTTTATATAAGGAACCTCTACTTGCCGAAAGTTAGCTAGAGGGATCCTTGGCATTTGACGAACACCATTCATTATATCACTATATGTGTTTGGATTTCAGTATGCTTCTTACAGAAGAGGATGATCCTTATGCTTTTCTTTAACACCTCTAGAATGATTCTTGTATAATTTGTAATATTATGATACAAACAAACCTCAGCAGTTGTGGGCCCAATTTTATCAGCTGATTTAAAAGGTGCTGTATGCCACCCCTAGCTCCATCATGAAAGCTTAGTTATCCAGAGATAATCATAGTAGGAGAACACTACACACTCCTTCCACCCTGGTCCCTGCCTTACTATGCAGTGTAAATAGATGAAATTATATGTGGTTCAGATAGTGGAAACAGCCAGCTGTAATATTTACACATGTCAGGAGACCATAGAGAGTAATTGTCAATATAATGTTAGAGGAAAACTTACCTCTAAGCACAGAGAGAGAGAAGTTAGATTGACCATCACTTGAATTTGTTGGGTGTACGCTCAGATTAAATTTTGGGAGCTCACAAAGATTTAAAGTCCATATCGACAACCCAAGGTTTAAATGTCTGTATGGTGTAGCGTTTAGATATCTTTTAATATTTTTTTTAGACTTTCAAATTTTGCTAGAAATATGCTGTCTGTAGGATATAGCTTTTAGAAAACTCACAACATCCTGAAAGTGTGAAGTCCCTACTCCTCCCTGTGGTTACAATCTGATATGCTTGTAGAGCTCTGTTTGGAGGTGAAAAATGTAGGTTTTGAAAATTCAACAACTATTTGTTTACCATAGGCAGAGCCTTGTGAGCTTTCATATATTCCCCCTTCCCTTTCTTCTTCATCCTTGATTCCTTCCAGTATCAGCCCTGAAGCAAAGATACCAATGGTCAGTGAGTGAATAGAGTGACCAGAGTCCTCATGCCACCTGACTTCATGCTATGAGGTCATATGCCTGGGTGGGCCACAATACAATATCATTGTTAAGTCCCCATAGATAAGCATCTTCTGGCCTTCTGTGATTTATGGCAATCACAGGAGATAAACTGTTTTGCATACTATTATTTTTGTTAAAGTGTTTCAACCCCCACCAAGCTAGGTGCTTTCTCAGAAGCTCAGAGCTCTGCCTGTGGTAGAAACTGGGTTTCATCTCTCCAAACCTGCATATTTAACTTTCACTGAATATTTTAAAATGCTCATGAAAGAAAAGAGTGCTAATGAGGAAAGTTGTATGAAATAAGATGTTCTTTGATTCTGCTGTTTTTCTTTTATTTTTTTGTAAGAGTTGATATCTTTCCTTCTGGGAAGTAACAACCTTTTTATATTAGGGCCCTTATGTAAAGCAGATGCCCTATATTCATCATCTTGTTTGTCTGTCCCTTCATCTCTGTTTCTGTCCATTGTCCATCACACACTTGTCCACAAAACTTCTTGTGAACCAGAGAAGGATTTAGGGTGATAATTTGCACATATGTTACTCACCACCGGATAGTGTGTCTGATATATCCTCTGGATCATACCTTCAAGGTCAAGGCTACAGCAGCAGTCATTGTATTATCCATGGCTGTTCCTTAACTCTTAAACCAGTGGAGGACTTGGGTTGATACTTCTTACAAGTAATACCCATCACCTTCAAAATCAAGGTCATGGGTGAGGTCATTGGGGTTTCTTTTACTATGATTAATTCGTAAATTCTGATGTGGTTGTAGGAATGGAATGAATGCTTGCTGTCATTCTTGTTGCTAAATGTTATGTAGTGACTCACATCTAAGATGGTACCTTCAAGGTCATTGTAATGGCTGGTATCAGTGATTTTTCTTTCCACTGGGTATATTTTGAACTAGCAAAGGTTTGGGACAAAACTTGCATAAAATTTACTCAGTATCAGGTGACATGCTATGACCCATCCTTAGGACTGCACAGTACTGTCACTACCAAAGTCATTACCTTGAGGGTCAAGGTCACAGCTAGACATGGTGGTTTCTTTTGTGTCTACTCCTAGCTTTTGAACTGGTGGAGGGATAAAGTTATGAATGTGTACAAGTATACCCACCACCAAATGATGTGTCATGACACCACCCTCAAGGCCATATCTTCAAGTCTTTGTTATGGGTTAGGTAATTGTGCTTTCTTTTTGTTGATTTCTAGAGCTATACTTAGTTGTTACTTCTGATTTGATTTTAGGAGTAGGATAAAAGTTTGCACAAGCTTTACTTACTACCATATGTTGAGTCTTGACACAATTTTAGAGCTATACCTTCAAGGTTAAAATTAGGGTTTAAGTCATAGTATTATTTTTCCTGTCTGCAGGTTACAGTATCATTTGAACCATTGGAAGGTTTGGAATGATACTTTGCATGAATCTTATCCATCACCAGAAGATGTATTATCACCCACCCCAGTGTAACATCAAGGTCATGTTAGTTTTTACTTTTCTTTTTATAGATTTTGAACCTGAAGAGGAATTGGTATGATAATTTCTGGATTTTTTGTAACCCACTACAGAGTCTTACCTTAAAGTTTAATTTGCAGGAATATTATCCCATCATTAGGCAATAAGTTGCTGTTATTCACTCTCTTCATCATTACCTCTGGAATGAATGTTTCTAACACACATTTTGTCACACTAATCTCCATCCGGGACGATGAAGGTCCACTCACACCATGTTATTGTAAATACAACCCACAACAGTAAATATTGAGCTTTACCCCCAAGTATAAGAGTAATGATACAGATCTAAGGGAACTGATTAGTATCAGAGAAATGTTTCCTCATTTTCTCACTTCCATCTTTTTTGCTCTCATATGTATGCACTAAACCACATCCCTACACAACAGTTACAATTCTGTGGTTACACTAAATTGTAATTGAAAAGTTTATTATTATGTCGAAAGCTGATAGAGTTGAGAGCCGGAGTGAATCCCATTCTATTTGATAGGTTTGAAAAGAAGATGTCACAATGTATTCAGTGTCATGGTTGCCTACTAACAATTTTTGTGTATCCTGGATGATGAAGCGTTCATTATGTTAACCTGCTCTCAGAAGCTGACTAGAGTTTGGAAGTGGGGCTGGAAGAACATAATTGTTGATTTTGATTTGTTATTGAAGGGAAAGATTGAGTAGTTGATGTCATCAAATGAGTATTCATTGGTTTTTTAGATATCTTGGATTATCATCTTCAGTGGATGACTTCAGATTGTCCAAGTAGGTATCATAGGGTTGTGGAGATACGAAACTTCATATGGAGCTCTGCAAATGTTGGACATTGAGAACTTATCCTCGAATACACAAATATGTTTGGTATATTGAGGATATGCTTCCATGACATAAAGTTTGTAATGGGAAAAACTGGAGGAAGTGAAGTGTTTAGATATCTGGAGTGGATCTGCAGGGATGGAAATGGAGCGGAATGGATCATAGGTGGGGGAGGGGGCGAAAATCCTGGGGGCCTTGAAGAATGTGTGGAAGTCGAGAACATTATCTCGGAAAGCAAAAATGGGTATGTTTGAAGGAATAGTGGTTCCAACAATGTTGTATGGTTGCGAGGCGTGGGCTATGGATAGAGTTGTGCGCAGGAGGATGGATGTGCTGGAAATGAGATGTTTGAGGACAATGTGTGGTGTGAGGTGGTTTGATCGAGTGAGTAACGTAAGGGTAAGAGAGATGTGTGGAAATAAAAAGAGCGTGGTTGAGAGAGCAGAAGAGGGTGTTTTGAAGTGGTTTGGGCACATGGAGAGGATGAGTGAGGAAAGATTGACCAAGAGGATATATGTGTCGGAGGTGGAGGGAACAAGGAGAAGAGGGAGACCAAATTGGAGGTGGAAAGATGGAGTGAAAAAGATTTTGTGTGATCGGGGCCTGAACATGCAGGAGGGTGAAAGGAGGGCAAGGAATAGAGTGAATTGGAGCGATGTGGTATACCGGGGTTGACGTGCTGTCAGTGGATTGAAGCAGGGCATGTGAAGCGTCTGGGGTAAACCATGGAAAGCTGTGTAGGTATGTATATTTGCGTGTGTGGACGTATGTATATACATGTGTATGGGGGGGGGTTGGGCCATTTCTTTCGTCTGTTTCCTTGCGCTACCTCGCAAACGCGGGAGACAGCGACAAAGTATAATAAAATATAAATAAAATAAATAATGTAAATTAAAAGAAGTGAAATTTTAGTATGTCTCCCTCATACCCATTATAATTATGAGGTAAAAGTACTGAAATGAGTTCTGTGTTTATGGGAAGAAGAGTAGGATGAACACCGACTAGGACATAGAATCAGTCATTTTAAAGGGTTTGATGCGGTCAGTGTGATGTTAATATTGCCAGGGCTCATAGCTTGCCCACTACACCATAAAGAACAATTCCAGAGATGCAGATAAAGAGAGGTAGTGTGCCATGAGCATGAAAACTTCAGCTGCAGTGAAGATCACTCATACCAGAGGTAAAGTTATGATGAATGTTGAGTGTCTGAATTGAAGATCAAAATCAGCATAACAGGCCTATACTTGGTACAGAGTATTTTTACTGAAAAGCAACACTATTTTGAATGTATCCTAAAAGCAAAAACTTGCTGTGCCTGTACTGTTTTGTGTGCTTCTTAAAACTTCATTCATATTCTTATGTGAAAAGTAGGTTGACTCCCCCATTAGAGTAAATCCCCTTATCAGATTGAATCTTACGGTAAATTTGTTTCACCATCTGGTGATTCCACTAAGTTGTATTTTACTGGAATGCATCTCCTACTTTAAATGAGTCACTAGGTGTATTATTTGCATTCTCAGCTACCATGGAAATGTCCTAATGAACTGTTGAAATATCTAGGCAAACTTTTTAAAAGGAAATTGTTATATTGTATTTGTGGCTAATTTTCAGAAACTGCACAGAGGATATCTTCATGTTGCATTTTATTAGATAAGATCCAGGAATCATATATGTCAGTAGAACTTTGCAGTCATCATATTTACTAACCCATAAAGTACAGTAAGAATAATGCAGAACCTACTTGCTTTTTATACTTTCACAGATACTTGTCCCTTTACTGAGTTATGTAATATGTGCAGTATAATGAAATTCAGTTGGAACAGTATATTGCGTATGATATTATTTTTTTCACACTTGATCACTATTTCTTACATTAGCAAGGAAGTGCCAGGAACAGATGAAAAGAGGCCACATTCACTCACACCCATTCTCTAGCTGTCATGACCATGCCCCACACACTTTTCCATGATATTTCTGGCCACTTCACATGCCCTGGTTTAGTCTGTTAACAGCACACCAACCCTCATATACCCCAGCATTCCAGTTCACTCTGTCCTTCACCCTGCATGTTCAGGTCTCAGATGCTCAAACTTTTTCAATCTATCCCATGTTTTCTCCACTTCTGACACATGTAACCTCTTTGTCAACCTTTACCCACTCATTCCCTCTGTATATACTTACCATTTCAGCACACCTTCAGCTATCTCAACCACTCTTTATTACCACCTCTCCTTTTGCCCTTTTGATTTTTAATCGATCAAACCTTCTTACACAACATATTGTCCATAAACTTTTCATATCCATCATATTCACCCTTCTCTACACAGCTTCATTTATAGCCCATGCCTCACACCCATATAATGTTGCTGGGACAACTATTCTTCATATAGGCATTTCTCTTTCCACTCATTCTTCAGTGTTCCCAGAACCTTCACCCTCCTCACTCACCTTGCGATTCACTTCTTGTGCCATGTCAACTCTTGGCTAGGTATCTGAAGCACCTCTTCCTTCAGTTTTTCTCCATTCAGATTTACACCCCAACTAACCTGTTCCTCTACCTTGCTAAACCTAATAACCCTGCTTTTATTCACATTTCCTCTCAACTTCATCCTTTGACACACTTGTCCAAACTCAGTCACCAACTTCTGCAGTTTCTCACTCAAATCTGCCAGCAGTGCTGTATCATAAGCAAACAACAACTGATTCACTTCCTAGACTCAGTCATTCCCTAACGACTGCATACTTGCCCATCTTTCGAAGATTCGTGCACTTACCTTCCTCACCATCCCATCCATACACATATTGAACAGCTATGGTGACATCAAATGTCCTTACTACAAACCAACTTTCACGTGGAACTATTCACTTTTCGTTCTTTCTACTCTTACACATGCCTTAAACCCTGATAAAAGCTTTTTACTACTTTTAGCTGCTTTCTTTCCTCACCACATATTCTTAAGACCTTCTGCAATGCATCCCTATCAGCCCTATCATATGTTTTCTCAAGATCCATAAGTGCCACATACAAATCCATATTTTTCTCTAAATATTTGTGGCACATTCTTTAAAGCAAGTGCCTGATCCACTTATCCTCTACCACTTATGGCATCACATTGTTCTTCCCCAATCTTATGCTATGTATGTACCTTCACCCTTTCAGTCACCACACTCCCATATAAATTACTAGGTACACTCAACAAACTTATACCTATTCAGTTTGAAAACTCACTTTTGTCCCCCTTGCCTTGATACAGTGGCACTACACATGAATTCCACCAGTCATTGGGCACCTCACCATGATGCATACATACACTGAAAATTCTAATTTTGGAAAGGTGGTTGCATTGGATGGTATTGCAGATGAATTTATTCAGATTAGGGTGATTGTGTTTTTGATTGGTTAGTTAGAATTCTCAGTCACTGCCTTTCTTAATAAATTCATCTACAGCACCATCCACTGCAGCTGCATTGCCACATTTCATCTCATGTAAGGCTTTCATCACCTTATCTCTTCACCAAACCACTCTTCATGACTCTCGCATTGCATATCACTCTGACCAAAACACCCTACATCTCCCATTGTATCACCATACTTATTCACCAGTCCTTCAAGATACTCCATCTCCTTCTCACTACCTCTTACCACTTGCCCCTTTGCCCCCAACACCGATGTTCCTATTTGTTCTCTTGTATTTACACATTATTAACTTTAAAATATCATCTTACTCCCCTATTCCCTAACTCATCCTAACTCTCATTTACCCTCTCTTTCAACCCCAGCATCTTCCTCTTGACTTTCTGCTGCTTTTCTTCATACATCCCCGAGTCATTTGCACTCCTCCGTAAGTACCCTCCAAACACCTCTATTTCCTCATTCGGTAGCAATTTTACGTCTTCATCCCATAACTTACTGCTATTCTTATTGGATCACTTACTTCCATTTCTAATCTGCCTACCTCCCACCTTTTGCATGTCACATGCATCTTTCTCACATGCCAGCACTACTTCACTAAATACCTCCCATTCCATACCCACTCCCCTTACTTCATTTACTTTCACCTTTAGCCATTCCTCACTCAGTCTCTCCTGGTGTATCTTCACACAAGTCTCTTTTACAAGCTTATTTACTCTCACACTCACTTTTCACTGATGATGTCTCCTCTTTTCTGAAAACTTCAGTAAATCATGACCCTCACCTCCCCAAAATTGTGATCAGACATCCCACCAGCTGCCCCTTTCAGGACATTTACTTCTAGAATCCTCTTTTTTACATGCCTGTTCATTGAAATGTAATCCAGTAATACCAGCTGACAGTTTTTCCCACCCATACACATATATTTGTTTGTGTCCCTCTTTGTAAACCAAGTATTCCCTGTCATCAGTCCTTTCCCAGCACACAACTCCACAAGCTGTTCATCATTCCCAGTTATCATACTGAAATGCCCCCCCCAATTATACCCTCAAGTGCCAATTTACTGTATCACCTTTGCATTCAAATCACTTATCATTAATCCTGGGCTCTTGCATCACAACTGCTGACATACTTACTCAACTGCTCCCAAAACACCTGCATCTCATGATCTTTCTTCTCATGGCCAGGTGCATGAGCAGTAATAATCACCCATCTCTCTTCATCTGTTTTCAGTTTTTACCCACATCAGTCTAGAACTTGCTTCCTTCCACTCTTTCATACATGCCCACAACTCTTGCTTCAGCATTAGTCCTACCTCTTCCTTAGCTGTTGTCCCCCCATTGCTTCAGCATTAGTCCTACCTTTTCCTTAGCTCTTGTCCCCCCACCAGCACCTGACTTTATTCCTAAGGCATTTCCAAGCCATTTTCTTCCCTTTACCCTTGAGCTGTGTTTCATTCAGAGCCAGATCATCTAAGTTTCTTTTCTCAAACATACTATCTATTTCTCCTTTCTTATCTTGGTTACATTCACACTCATTTAGACACCCCTGCCTTAGCATTTGAGGAAGATGAGCACACCCTGCTCAGCTCTTCTTCTGTTCCATCTTTTAGAAATTGAAATATGAGAAGGAAGGGAAGGATTTCCAGCCCACCATTCTTGCCCCCTTTAGCTCTCTCCTATGACATACAGGAAATATGTAGTTACAATTCTTTCTATCCAACTCCAGGGATAGTATTATATGGTGAACATTTTTGTTATGAATTCAACAGTTTATTACCTGTAATTTCTGTATTATAGGTTGGAGGCGCAACTGCACAAGTAGGTGACCCAAGTGGACGTAGCAGTGAACGGCCTGAACTCAGCAAAGCTGAGGTAGAAACCAATGTAAAGAAAATTTCAGAGAATCTTCATCGGGTTTTTGAGAATCACAAGCAGATTTTCTGGAACAGAGGAGATGAGGAGCCATTACCACCTTTAAGGTATTAGTGCAAATGGTTCATACTTGATTTATTCTTCAGTTGTAGTTTATTTCATAATGAATGTATACAGAGCTATGTTTCATTTAATAGATCCATTGCTCTGTTTCCTGCAGGGAGGAATAACACTGGCTGTAAAGTAGGCTGTACACATACTGTAGCACCCCATGACCTTAGACTCTATCCATGTTACTGAGGACTGCAAGGTGGGAAGCTGCATTCCCACGTCATGCTTGCACATGATCGTATTATTCCAAAGATAAACCCATATAGATTACGAGATAGGTGTAAATGACCCATGTATATTATTCTTGATAAGGTGTAAATCAAACGTGTAAATCAACAGTTCCTTGTATCTGGCTGTCTATCTATCAAGTTGTCTATCTATCTATGTCAGTCTATTTATCTGTCTATATCTCTGAGAGCCATTCCCTTCAAGAACACTCTCAATGGGGTGGCCATGGCAAAAGTATCCACAACTGGCAAATTTGGCAGTTTGTGTGAAAGGAGAAATTGAGAGTGAATGTGAATAAAAGCAGGGTTAGTAAGTTTGGTGGGATTGAGGGACAGATTAATTGTGATGTGAATTTGAATGGAGAAAAATTGGAGGAAGTGAAGTGTTTTATATATTTGGGAGTGGACATGGCTGTAAGTGCAGCCATGGAAATGGAAGTAAGTCATAGGGTGGAGAAGGGGGCGAAGGCTCTGTGAGTGCTGAAGTATGTGTGGAAAGAGAAAATGTTGTTTGGGAGGGCAAAATGAGTATGTTTGAAGAATTAGTAGTCCCATCAATATTATATGGGTGCAATAGATAAAGATGTGCGTAGGAAGGTGGATGTGTTGGGAATGAAATGTTTGAGGACAATATCTGATGTGAGGTGATTTGATCAAGAAGTAATGAAAGGGTAAAAGAGATGTGTGGTAATGAAAAGATTGCGGTTGAGAGAGCAGAAGAGGATATGCTGAAATGGGGTGGACATATAGAGAGAATGAGTGAGGAAAGTTAACAAAAAGGACATATGTGTCAGAACTGGAGGGAACAAGGAGAATGGGGAGACCAAATTACAGATGTAAGGATGTAGTGAAAAACATTTTGAGTGATCGGGGCCTGAACATGCCAGAGGGTGAAAGGTGTGCATAGGATAATGTGAAATGGGGTTGACATGCTGTCATTGGACTGAAAAAGGATTTTTGAAGTTTCCAGGGCATGGGAAGGTCTGTGGGGCCTTTCACCCTTGGTAATAACTTTTCACTGCTCCTAGCAGCTTACCTGCCACACCATATATTTTTAAGACCTTCCGCAAAGTATCTCTGTCACCCCTATCAGATGCCTTCTCTAGGTCCATAAATGCCACATACAAATTCATTTTGTTTTAATAAGTATTTCTCTCACACATTCTTCAAAGCAAACACCTGATCCACACATCCTCAACCACTTTTGAAACCACATTGCTCCTCCCCAGTCTGATGCTTTGTGCAAGCATTCACTCTTGCAGTCAGGACTTACTTATACAGTTTACTAGCTAGGCACAGCAAACTTATGTTGTCTATCCCCTACTTACGACCTGTGCAACTTGTAACCGTCCGTACATTCGACCGAAAAGATATAGATTAAAAGATATACCAAAACATAAAGATTAAACTTGGTCGTGCATCTGCCAGTGCTAACGGCTGCGTAAGTATGATATTGACTGCCAGACAGTATCCCGGTATGATGTACATCACAGCATCTCTCTCATTTTTTGTTGTCAGATGGTAAAGAAAATTCATGTTAGTGTGCTTAACACTTAGAGAAGGATAGACTATGAAAGAGATGGACAGATGCAATGAGTAAATTGTAAATGGAATATCAGTTAGGATGCAAATGAAATGTGGTTTTCAAGTTACACTCCTCTGACCCAGGTAGTTGTCTTTTCTTTCTGCCTCACCCACACATAGATTATTTTCATTCATTCCACAAACATACAATCTGTCCTTTTCACACATAACATTTCTAAAAACTTTACTTACACAAGTCATTCTTCATAACTAGATTTTCCTGTGGTGAGCACTATGTGCTAGCCCAGATTTTTGGCAAAGTAGTAGGAGCAGTAGATAGAAGTTAGAAGTAGTAGGTAGGAACATTAGACAGGAGCATTAGTTAGAAGTACTAGGTAAGAACATTTGATGGAAGCATCAGGGAGAAGCAGTAGGTTGGAATATTAGGCAGGAACACTTCGTAGAAGTAATTGGTTGGACCATTAGTTAGGAGCCTCTGAAAACACTGTGCTAGAGTAGCCCTCTGCCTTTGGCCTGTTAAAGGTGAAGCACGAAAGGCTAAGAAATGGACTGAAGTTCACCCGGCTATGGAGACTTTTTCCATGGCCACCCCCTTGAGGGAGTTCCCAAAGGGAAGGGACATCAAAGACATGGATAGGTATATAGGAATTGTTGTTTAGTATATGAAGTAGACTCATTTATTGAGTGAAGATAGAAATGTGAATGGAGATACAAGTCTCAGGCACTGAATCTGCTTAGTGTGCATAGCATATACTTGATAATGTGGAAGACTAAATTCACTCCAGCATGTTGGACATAAATGGAGATTATATGTGAGTGAGGCCTTACTTTGTTTGCAGTGAAGTTAGAATTAATTGATAGATATATATGAAATTTTCTTCATGCAATCTTATGTCCAGTACTCATTGTTAACTTTATTGCAGTGACTCATAGTATTGTAAAGTGTGATGGTTTTATATTTTCTCTGCAGGATTGAAAACAATCTCCATTGGTACAAAAGATTAGATGTAGTAGATTTCCTGCGTATAACTGGCCGCAATTTACGAATGGGTGATATGTTGTCTCGCACCAGTGTACAGTCTCGCCTCAACACAGCAGAAGGTCTAAGCTTCACTGAATTCTCATATCAGGTACCTGCAGATTAAGTTCATAAGAATTTGATAGTTGTGGAAAAGTATTTAGTGAAAGTGAAGAAGTTCTGTGCAGCTTTTATGAATCTAGAGGAAGCATATGAAAGAGTTGAGTGGAGTGCTTTGTGGGATATGTTAAGGATATATGGTATAGGGTAAACTTCTGGATAGTGTAAAAGCCTTCTTTAGTGGAGCAAATGTGTGTGTAAGTGTGGATAGGGAGCTGAGCAAAAGTTTTTGGGATACATGTGGATGTGATCTCACTGTGGCTTTTTGATGTAGGGGATACAGGAGAAAGAATACTTCCCATGCATTCCCCGCATATTTTAGAAGGCGACTAAAAGGGAAGAGAGCAGGGGCTAGAAACCCTCTCCTCATTGTATTTTAACTTTCTAAAAGCGGAAACAGAAGAAGGAGTCATGCAGGGAGTGCTCATCCTCCTCAAAGGCTCAGATTGGGGTGCCTAAATGTGTGTGGATGTAACCAAGATGAGAAAAAAGGAGAGATAGGTAGTATGTTTGAGGAAAGGAACCTGGATGTTTTGGCTCTGAGTGAAACGAAGCTCAAGGGTAAAGGGGAAGAGTGATTTGGGAATGTCTTGGGAGTAAAGTCAGGGGTTGGTGAGAGGACAAGAGCAAAGGAAGTAGTAGCACTACTCCTGAAACAGGAGTTGTGGGAGTAAGTGATAGAGTGTAAGAAAGTATACTCTATATTGATATGGGTAAAAGTGAAAGTGGATGGAGAGAGATGGGTGATTATTGGTGCCTATGCACCTGGTCATGAGAAGAAAGATCATGAGACACAAGAGTTTTGGGAGCAGCTGAGTGAGTGTGTTAGCAGCTTTGATGCACAAGATGGGGTTATAGTGATGGGTGATTTGAATGCAAAGGTGAGTAATGTGGCAGTTGAGGGAGTAATTGGTGTCCATGGGGTGTTCAGTTTTGTAAATGGAAGTGGTGAAGAGCATATAGATTTGTGTGCTGAAAAAAGACTGGTGATTGGGTGTACCTGGTTTTAAAAGAGAGATATACATAAGTATATGTATCTAAGTAGGAGAGATGGCCAAAGAGTGTTATTGGATTACGTGTTAATTGATAGGCACATGAAAGAGAGACTTTTGGGTGTAAATGTGCTGAGAGGGGCAACTGGAGGAATGTCTGATCATTATCTTGTGGAGTGTGGAGGCAAAGGTGATTTGTATAGATTTTCAGAAAAGAAGAATGTAGGGGTGAAGAGAGTGATGAGAGTGAGCTTAGAAAGGAGACTTGTGTGAGGAAGTACCAGGAGAGATTGAGTGTAGAATGGAAAAAGGTGAGAGCAGATGTCATGAAGGGAGTGGGGGATGAATGAGTTGTATTTAGGGAAGCAGTGATGGCTTGCGCAAAAGATGCTAGTGGCATGAGAAAGGTGGAAGGTGGGCAGATTAAAAAGGGTAGTGAGTGGTGGGATGAAGAAGTAAGATTGTTAGTGAAAGAGAAGAGAGAGGTATTTGGATGATTTTTGCAAGGAAATAGGGAAAATAACTGGGAGATGTATAAAAGAAAGAGGCAGGAGGTCAAGAGAAAGGTGCAGGAGGTGAAAAAGAGGGCAAATGTGAGATGGGGTGAGAGAGAATCATTGAATTTTAGGGAGGATAAAAAGAATTTTGGAAGTCGGTTACTAAAGTGTGTAAGACAGAACAAATGGGAACATCAGTGAAGAGGGCTCATGGGGGGGTAATAACAAGTAGTGGTGAAGTGAGAAGGAGATGGATTGAGTATTTTGAAGGTCTGTTGAATGTGTTTGAGGATAGAGTGGCAGGTATAGGGTGTTTTGGTCGAGGTGGTGTGTCATTACTTACTCAATCTAACCACCTCGCACCACATATTGTCTTTAAACATCTCATTTCCAACACATCCTCCCTCCTCCGCACAACCCTGTCTATCGCCCACGCTTCACAACCATATAACAATGTAGAACCACTACACCTTCAAACATACCCATTTTTGCTTTCCGAGATAATGTTCTTGCCTTCCACACATTCTTCAACGCTCCCAGAACCTTCGCCCCCTCCCCCACCCTGTGACTCACTTCCGCCTCCATGGTTCCATCCGCTGCCAAATCCACACCCAGATATCTAAAACACTTCACTTCCTCGAGTTTTTCTCCATTCAAACTTATCTCCCAATTGACTTTCCCCTCAACCCTACTGTACCTAATAACCTTTCGTCTGTTTCCTTGCGCTACCTCACAAATGCGGGAGACAGCGACAAAGCAAAATAAATATATTTTTATTTATTTTTTATCTATTTTCCTTTGTCACTGTCTCCCGCGTAGTGAGGTAGCGCAAGGAAACAGACGAAAGAATGGCCCAACCCGCCCTCATACACATGTATATACATACACGTCCACACACGCAAATATACATACCTATACACCTCAATGTACACATATATATACACACACAGACATATACATATATACACATGTACATAATTCATACCGTCTGCCTTTATTTGTTCCCATCGCCACCTGGCCACACATGGAATAACAACCCCATCCCCCCTCATGTGTGCGAGGTAGCGCTAGGAAAAAACACCAAAGGCCCCATTCGTTCACACTCAGTCTCTAGCTGTCATGTAATAATGCACCGAAACCACAGCTCCCTTTCCACATCCAGGCCCCACACAACATTCCATGGTTTACCCCAGACGCTTCACATGCCCTGATTCAATCCATTGACAGCACGTCGACCCCAGTATGCCACATCGTTCCAATTCACTCTATTCCTTGCACGCCTTTCACCCTCCTGCATGTTCAGGCCTCGATCACTCAAGATCTTTTTCACTCCATCTTTCCACCTCCAATTTGGTCTCCCACTTCTCCTCGTTCCCTCCATCTCTGATACATATATCCTCTTGGTCAATCTTTCCTCACTCATTCTCTCCATGTGACCAAACCATTTCAAAACACCCTCTTCTGCTCTCTCAAACACACTCTTTTTATTTCCACACATCTCTCT
This sequence comes from Panulirus ornatus, assembly GCF_036320965.1. Taxonomy (NCBI): domain Eukaryota; kingdom Metazoa; phylum Arthropoda; class Malacostraca; order Decapoda; family Palinuridae; genus Panulirus; species Panulirus ornatus. The sequence continues at coordinate 43,430,165 of NC_092241.1, read as the reverse complement.
TACCCTAACATTACTTACTCGATCAAACCACCTCACACCACATATTGTCCTCAAACATCTCATTTCCAGCACATCCACCCTCCTGCGCACAACTCTATCCATAGCCCACGCCGCGCAACCATACAACATTGTTGGAACCACTATTCCTTCAAACATACCCATTTTTGCTTTCCGAGATAATGTTGTCGACTTCCAAGCATTCTTCAAGGCTCCCAGAATTTTCGCCCCCTCCCCCACCCTACGATTCACTTCCGCTTCCATGGTTCCATCCGCTGCCAGATCCAATCCTAGTTATCTAAAACACTTTACTTCCTCCAGTTTTTCTCCATTCAAACTTACCTCCCAATTGATTTCACCCTCAACCCTACTGTACCTAATAACCTTGCTCTTATTCACATTTACTCTTAACTTTCTTCTTTCACACACTTTACCAAACTCAGTCACCAGCTTCTGCAGTTTCTCACATGAATCAGCCACCAGCGCTGTATCATCAGCGAACAACAACTGACTCACTTCCCAAGCTCTCTCATCCCCAACAGACTTCATACTTGCCCCTCTTTCCAAAACTCTTGCATTCACCTCCCTAACAACCCCATCCATAAACAAATTAAACAACCATGGAGACATCACACACCCCTGCCGCAAACCTACATTCACTGAGAACCAATCACTTTCCTCTCTTCCTACACGTACACATGCCTTACATCCTCGATAAAAACTTTTCACTGCTTCTAACAACTTTCCTCCCACACCATATATTCTTAATACCTTCCACAGAGCATCTCTATCAACTCTATCATATGCCTTCTCCAGATCCATAAATGCTACATACAAATCCATTTGCTTTTCTAAGTATTTCTCACATACATTCTTCAAAGCAAACACCTGATCCACACATCCTCTACCACTTCTGAAACCACACTGCTCTTCCCCAATCTGATGCTCTGTACATGCCTTCACCCTCTCAATCAATACCCTCCCATATAATTTACCAGGAATACTCAACAAACTTATACCTCTGTAATTTGAGCACTCACTCTTATCCCCTTTGCCTTTACAATGGCACTATGAAAGCATTCCGCCAATCCTCAGGCACCTCACCATACATACATTAAATAACCTTACCAAGCAGTCAATGATACAGTCACCCCCTTTTTTAATAAATTCCACTGCAATGCCATCCAAACCTGCTGCCTTGCCGGCTTTCATCTTCCGTAAAGCTTTTACTACCTCTTCTCTATTTACCAAATCATTTCCCCTAACCCTCTCACTTTGCACACCACCTCGACCAAAACACCCTATATCTGCCACTCTATCATCAAACACATTCAGCAAACCTTCAAAATACTCACTCCATCTCCTTCTCACATCACCACTACTTCTTATCACCTCCCCATTAGCCCCCTTCACTGAAGTTCCCATTTGCTCCCTTGTCTTACGCACTTTATTTACCTCCTTCCAAAACATCTTTTTATTCTCCCTAAAATTTAATGATACTCTCTCACCCCAACTCTCATTTGCCCTCTTTTTCACCTCTTGCACCTTTCTCTTGACCTCCTGCCTCTTTCTTTTATACCTCTCCCACTCATTTGCATTTTTTCCCTGCAAAAATTGTCCAAATGCCTCTCTCTTCTCTTTCACTAATAATCTTACTTCTTCATCCCACCACTCACTACCTTTTCTAATCAACCCACCTCCCATGCTTCTCATGCCACAAGCATCTTTTGCGCAAGCCATCACTGCTTCCTGAATACATCCCATTCCTACATATATATATATGTAGGAATATATATATTGTATTGTATTGTTGACTGGTTGGTAAGGTTATTTAATGTATGTATGACTCATGGTGAGGTGCCTGAGGATTGGCGAAATGCGTGCATAGTGCCATTGTACAAAGGCAAAGGGAATAAGAGTGAGTGCTCAAATTACAGAGGTATAAGTTTGTTGAGTATTCCTGGTAAATTATATGGGAGGGTATTGATTGAGAGGGTGAAGGCATGTACAGAGCATCAGATTGGGGAAGAGCAGTGTGGTTTCAGAAGTGGTAGAGGATGTGTGGATCAGGTGTTTGCTTTGAAGAATGTATGTGAGAAATACTTAGAAAAGCAAATGGATTTGTATGTAGCATTTATGGATCTGGAGAAGGCATATGATAGAGTTGATAGAGATGCTCTGTGGAAGGTATTAAGAATATATGGTGAGGGAGGAAAGTTGTTAGAAGCAGTGAAAAGTTTCTATCGAGGATGTAAGGCATGTGTACGTGTAAGAAGAGAGGAAAGTGATTGGTTCTCAGTGAATGTAGGTTTGCGGCAGGGGTGTGTGATGTCTCCATGGTTGTTTAATTTGTTTATGGATGGGGTTGTTAGGGAGGTAAATGCAAGAGTTTTGGAAAGAGGGGCAAGTATGAAGTCTGTTGGGGATGAGAGAGCTTGGGAAGTGAGTCAGTTGTTGTTCGCTGATGATACAGCGCTGGTGGCTGATTCATGTGAGAAACTGCAGAAGCTGGTGACTGAGTTTGGAAAAGTGTGTGGAAGAAGAAAGTTAAGAGTAAATGTGAATAAGAGCAAGGTTATTAGGTACAGTAGGGTTGAGGGTCAAGTCAATTGGGAGGTGAGTTTGAATGGAGAAAAACTGGAGGAAGTGAAGTGTTTTAGATATCTGGGAGTGGATCTGGCAGCGGATGGAACCATGGAAGCGGAAGTGGATCATAGGGTGGGGGAGCGGGCGAAAATCTGGGGAGCCTTGAAGAATGTGTGGAAGTCGAGAACATTATCTCGGAAAGCAAAAATGGGTATGTTTGAAGGAATAGTGGTTCCAACAATGTTGTATGGTTGCGAGGCGTGGGCTATGGATAGAGATGTGCGCAGGAGGATGGATGTGCTGGAAATGAGATGTTTGAGGACAATGTGTGGTGTGAGGTGGTTTGATCAAGTAAGTAACGTAAGGGTAAGAGAGATGTGTGGAAATAAAAAGAGCGTGGTTGAGAGAGCAGAAGAGGGTGTTTTGAAATGGTTTGGGCACATGGAGAGAATGAGTGAGGAAAGATTGACCAAGAGGATATATGTGTCGGAGGTGGAGGGAACGAGGAGAAGAGGGAGACCAAATTGGAGGTGGAAAGATGGAGTGAAAAAGATTTTGTGTGATCGGGGCCTGAACATGCAGGAGGGTGAAAGGAGGGCAAGGAATAGAGTGAATTGGAGCCATGTGGTATACAGGGGTTGACGTGCTGTCAGTGGATTGAATCAAGGCATGTGAAGCGTCTGGGGTAAACCATGGAAAGCTGTGTAGGTATGTATATTTGCGTGTGTGGACGTGTGTATGTACATGTGTATGGGGGGGGGGTTGGGCCATTTCTTTCGTCTGTTTCCTTGCGCTACCTCGCAAACGCGGGAGACAGCGACAAAGTATAAAAAAAAAAAAAAAAAAAAAATCTCCAAGCTCTTCACCATTTCCATTTACAACACTGAACACCCCAAGTATACCAATTATTCCCTCAACTGCCACATTACTCACCTTTGCATTCAAATCACCCATCACTATAACCCAGTCTCCTGCATCAAAACCACTAACACACTCATTCAGCTGCTCCCAAAACACTTGCCTCCTATGATCTTTCTTCTCATGCCCAGGTGCATATGCACCAATAATCACCCATCTCTCTCCATCAACTTTCAGTTTTACCCATATTAATCTAGAATTTACTTTCTTACATTCTATCACATACTCCCACAACTCCTGTTTCAGGAGTAGTGCTACTCCTTCCCTTGCTCTTGTCCTCTCACTAACCCCTAACTTTACTCCCAAGACATTCCCAAACCACTCTTCCCCTTTACCCTTGAGCTTCGTTTTACTCAGAGTCAACACATCCAGGTTCCTTTCCTCAAACATACTACCTATCTCTCCTTTTTTCACATCTTGGTTACATCCACACACATTTAGACACCCCAGTCTGAGCCTTCGAGGAGGATGAGCACTCCCCGCGTGACTCCTTCTTCTGTTTCCCATTTTAGAAAGTTAAAAAATACAAGGAGGGGAGGATTTCTGGCCCCCCGCTCCCGTCCCCTCTAGTCGCCTTCTACGACACACGAGGAATGCATGGGAAGTATTCTTTCACCCCTATCCCCAGGGATAATATATATATATATATACATATATATATACATGCACATACACACGCACATATACACACACACACACACACACACACACATATATATATATATATATATATATATATATATATATATATATATATTTTTTTTTTTTTTTTTTTTTTTTTTATACTTTGTCGCTGTCTCCCGCGTTTGCGAGGTAGCGCAAGGAAACAGACGAAAGAAATGGCCCAACCCCCCCCCATACACATGTACATACGTCCACACACGCAAATATACATACCTACACAGCTTTCCATGGTTTACCCCAGACGCTTCACATGCCTTGATTCAATCCACTGACAGCACGTCAACCCCGGTATACCACATCGCTCCAATTCACTCTATTCCTTGCCCTCCTTTCACCCTCCCGCATGTTCAGGCCCCGATCACACAAAATCTTTTTCACTCCATCTTTCCACCTCCAATTTGGTCTCCCTCTTCTCCTCGTTCCCTCCACCTCCGACACATATATCCTCTTAGTCAATCTTTCCTCACTCATTCTCTCCATGTGCCCACACCACTTCAAAACACCCTCTTCTGCTCTCTCAACCATGCTCTTTTTATTACCACACATCTCTCTTACCCTTACCTTACTTACTCGATCAAACCACCTCACACCACATATTGTCCTCAAACATCTTATTTCCAGCACATCCAACCTCCTGCGCACAACTCTATCCATAGCCCACGCTTCGCAACCATATAACATTGTTGGAACCACTATTCCTTCAAACATACCCATTTTTGCTTTCCTAGATAATATTCTCGACTTCCACTCACTCTTCAACGCTCCCAGAATTTTCGCACCCTCCCCCACCCTATGACTCACTTCCACTTCCATGGTTCCATCCGCTGCCAAATTCACTCCCAGATATCTAAAACACTTCACTTCCTCCAGCCCTTCTCCATTCAAACTTACCTCCCAATTGACTTGACCCACAACTCTACTGAACCTAATAACCTTGCTCTTATTCACATTTACTCTCAACTTTCTTCTCTCACACACTTTACCAAACTCAGTCACCAGCTTCTGCAGTTTCTCACATGAATCAGCCACCAGCGCTGTATTATCAGCGAACAACAACTGACTCACTTCCCACTCTCTCCCATCCACAACAGACTTCATACTTGCCCCTCTTTCCAAAACTCTTGCATTCACCTCCCAAACAACCCCATCCATAAACAAATTAAACAACCATGGAGACATCACACACCCCTGCCGCAAACCCACATTCACTGAGAACCAATCACTTTCCTCTCTTCCTACATGTACACATGCCTTACTTCCTCAATAAAAACGTTTCACTGCTTCTAACAACTTGCCTCCCACACCATATATTCTTAATACCATCCACAGAGCATCTCTATCAACTCTATCATATGCCTTCTCCAGATCCATAAATGCTACATACAGATCCATGTGCTTTTCTAAGTATTTCTCACATACATTCTTCAAAGCAAACACCTGATCCACACATCCTTTACCACTTCTGAAACCACACTGCTTTTCCCCAATCTGATGCTCTGTGCATGCCTTTACCCTCTCAATCAATAACCTCCCATATAATTCCCCAGGAATACTCAACAAACTTATACCTCTGTAATTTGAGCACTCCCCTTTGTCCCCTTTGCCTTTGTACAATGGCACTATGAAGGCATTCCGCCAATCCTCAGGCACCTCACCATGTGGAAAGGGAGCTGTGGGTTCGGTGCATTATACATGACAGCTACAGACTGAGTGTGAATGAATGTGGCCTTTGTTTTCTTTTCCTAGGGCTACCTCGCGCATTTCCAGGGGTAGGGGGTTGTCACATCGTATATGTCTGAGTGTGTATATATATGTATACGTTGAGATGTATAGGTATGTATATGTGCATGTGTGGACATGTATTTATATACATGTGTATGTGGGTGGGTTGGGCCATTCTTTCGTCAGTTTCCTTGCGCTACCTTGCTAACGAGGGAGACCGGCAAAGTATAATAAGATATAAATAGATAAGTACTCATGTTGAGGTGCCTGAGGATTGGTGGAATGCATGCATAGTGTCACTGTACAAAGGCAAAGGGGATAAAGGTGAGTGCTCAAATTACAAAGGTGTATGTTTGTTAAGTATTCCTGGGAAACTATATGGGATGGTATTGATTGAGGGGGTGAAGGCTTGTACAGAGCATCAGATTGGGGAAGAGCACTGTGGTTTCAGAAGTGGTAGCGAATGTGTGGATCAGGTGTTTGCTTTGAAGAATGTATGTGAGAAATACTTAGAAAAGCAGATGCATTTGTATGTAGCATTTATGGATCTGGAGAAGGCATATGATAGAGTTGATAAAGATGCTCTGTGGAAGGTATTAAGAGTATATGGTGTGGGTGGCAAGTTGTTAGAAGCAATGAAAAGTTTTTATCGAGGATGTAAGATATGTGTATGAGTAGGAAGAGAGGAAAGTGATTGGTTCTCAGTGAATGTCGGTTTGCGGCAGGGGTGCGTGATGTCTCCATGATTGTTTTATTTGTTTATGGATGGGGTTGTTAGGGAGGTGAATGTAAGAGTTTTAGAGAGAGGGGCAAGCATGCAGTCTGTTGTGAATGAGAGGGCTTGGGAAGTGAGTCAGTTGTTGTTCGCTGATGATACAGCACTGGTGGCTGATTCATGTGAGAAATTGCAGAAGCTTGTGGCTGAGTTTGGTAAGGTGTTTGAAAGAAGAAAGCTGAGAGTAAATGTGAATAAGAGCAAGGGTATTTGGTTCAATAGGATTGAGGGACAAGTCAATTGGGAGGTAAGTTTGAATGGAGAAACACTGGAGGAAGTGAAGTGTTTTAGATATCTGGGAGTGGATCTGGCAGCAGATGGAACCATGGAAGCAGAAATGAGTCACAGGAGGGGAGGGGGCGAAAGTTCTGGGAGTGTTGAAAAATGTGTGGAAGGCGAGAACATTATCTCGGAAAGCAAAAATGGGTATGTTTGAAGGAATAGTGGTTCCAACAATGCTGTATGGTTGCGAGGAATGGCCTATGGATAGAGTCAAGTGGAGGAGGGTGGATGTGCTGGAAATGAGACGTTTGAGGACAATATGTGGTGTGAGGTTGTTTGATCTAGTAAGTAATGAAAGGGTACGAGAGATGTGTGGTAATAAAGAGTGTGGTTGAGAGAGCAGAAGAGGGTGTATTGAAATGGTTTGGTCACATGGAGAGAATGACTGAGGAAAGATTGACTAAGGGTATATATCTGTCAGAGGTGAAGGGAACGAGGAGAAGTGGGAGACCAAATTTGAGGTGGAAAGATGGAGTGAAAAAGATTTTGAGTGATCGGGTCCTGAACATGCAGGAGGGTGAAAGGCATGCAAGGAATAGAGTGATTTGGAAGGATGTGGTATATCAGTGTTGACATGCTGTCAATGGATTGAGCCATGGCATGTGGAGCGTCTGAAGTAAACCATGGAAAGTTGTGTGGGGCCTGGATGTGGAAGGGGAGCTTTGGTTTCAGTGCATTATACATAACAGATAGAGACTGAGTGTGAATGAATGCGGTCTTTGTTGTCTTTTCCTAGCCTACCCCGTGCGCTGCGTGGGGGTAGGGGTTTCTCATTTCATGTGTGGAGGGGTAGCAACGGGAATGAAGGCAGTAACTATGAATTATGTACATGTGTATATCACATACAAACCTCCAACAGCCAGGATCGAACCCGGGACCCCTGTGCAAGAGGCAGGAATGCTAACTGATAGGCTATGGGCCTGGCTAATAGGAAATAACTATTCGAATATTAAGTACTGAATACCCTTCGTCTCACATTGGTGAGCAATCGGGTCTATGCCGGTTATTTCCCAACAGGCGCACATAGCCAGCAGATGACGTTTTACTGAACCTAACTGTGCAACACGGAGGTATATGAATACGAATAAAGTGCATATGAACGCGCACCTTCATAGAACACACACACCTCCAACAGCCAGGATCGAACCCGGGACCCATGTGCAAGAGGCAGGAATGCTAACTGCTAGGCTATGGGCCTGGCTAATAGGAAATAACTATTCGAATACTAAGTACTCGAATACCCTTCATCTCACATTGGTGAGCAACGGGGTCTACGCCAGTTATTTCCCAACAGTCGCACATAGCCAGCAGATAGCATTTTATGGAACCTAACTGTACAAAGCAGAGGTATATGAATACGAATAAAGTGCATATGAACTCGCTCCTTCATAGAACTTATGCACTTTATTCGTATTCATATACCTCCGCGTTGTACTGTTAGGTTCGGTTGCTCACCAATGTGAGACGAAGGGTATTCAAGTACTTAGTATATGAATAGTTCTTTCCTATTAGCCAGGCCCATAGCCTAGCAGTTAGCATTCCTGCCTCTTGCACAGGGTTCCCGGGTTTGATCCTGGTTGTTGGAGGTTTGTATGTTCTATGAAGGCGCGCATTCATATGCACTTTATTCATGTTCATATACCTCCGCATTGTACAGTTAGGTTTGGTAAAATGCTATCTGTTGGCTATGTGCACCTGTTGGGAAATAACCAGCGTAGACCCCGTCGCTCACCAATGTGAGACGAAGGGTATTCAAGTACTTAGTATTCGAATAGTTATTTCCTATTGGCAAGGCCCATAGCCTAGCTGTTAGCATTACCGCCTCTTGCACAGGGGTCCCGGGTTCGATCCTGGCTGTTGGAGGTTTGTATGTTCTTTGAAGGTGCATGTTCATATGCACTTTATTCATTTACATGTGTATATATGTATATGTCTGTGTATGTATATATATGTATGTATTGAAATGTATAGGTATGTATATGTGCATGTGTGGATGTATATGTATATACTTGTGTATGTGGGCAGGTTGGGCCATTCTTTCATCTGTTTCCTTGTGCTACCTCACTGACACGGGAGACAGCAACAAAGTGTAATAAATAAATAAATAAATTATTATTATTATTATTAGCATTATTATTATTATTTATTTTTATTCATATTTATTTTATGATACTATGTCACTGTCTCCTGCGTTTGTGAGGTAGCGCAAGGAAACAGATGAAAGAATGGCCCAACCCACCCACATACACATGTATATACATACACGTCCACACACGCACATATACATACCTATACCTCTCAACATATACATATATATATACACACACAGAGATATACATATATGCACATGTACATAATTCATACTGTCTGCCCTTATTCATTTCCATCGCCACCCCGCCACACATGAACTGACAACCCGCTCCCCCTGCATGTGCGCGAGGTAGCGCTAGGAAAAGACCACAAAGGCCACATTCATTCACACTCAGTCTCTAGCTGTCATGTATAATGCACCAAAACCAAAGCTCCCTTTCCACATTCAGGCCCGACAAATCTTTCCATGGTTTACCCCAGACGCTTCACATGCCCTGGTTCAATCCATTGACAAGGCGGTCGACCCTGATATACCACATCGTTCTAATTCACTCTATTCCTTTCACGCCTTTCACCCTCCTGCATGTTCAGGACCCGATCACTCAAAATCTTTTTCACTCCATCTTTCCACCTCCAATTTGGTCTCCTACTTCTCCTTGTTCCCTCCACCTCTGACACATATATCCTCTTTGTTGATCTTTTCTCACTCATTCTCTCCATGTGACCAAACCATTTCAAAACACCCTCTTCTGCCCTCTCAATCACACTCTTTTTATTATCACACATCTCTCTTACCCTTCATTACTTACTCGATCAAACCACCTCACACCACATATTGTCCTCAAACATCTCATTTCCAGCACATCTACCCTACTCCGCAGAACTCTATCTGTAGCCCACGCCTCGCAACCATATAACATTGTCAGAACCACTATTCCTTCAAACATACATTATTATTATCATTATACTTAATCGCCACCTCCTGTGTTAGCGAGGTAGTGCAGGGAAACAGACGAGGAATGACCCAAAACACCCAGTTACAGATATTTATGCATAAATGCTCATACACACACACACACACACACACACACACACACACACACACACACATGTACACATACATACACACACACATACATACATGAATTTCACCATATACATATACATACACAGACATATACACATATACACATGTACACGTTCATACGTGCTGCCTTCATCCATTCCTGTTGCCAACCCACCACATATTAAATAGCACCCCCCCCACAATCTAGTGAGGTAGCACCAGGAAAAGACAAAAAATGGCTACATTGGTTCACACTCAGTCTCTAGCTGTCATGTGTAATGCACCGAAACTACAGTGACCTTTCCACATCTAGGCCTCACAGACTTCCATGGTTTACGCCATACAATTCACATGCCCTGGTTCAGTCCATTGACAGTATGTCAACCCTGATATACATTGTTCCATTTCACTCTATTCCTTGCATGCCTGTCACCCTCCTGTATGTTCAGACCCCTATCGCTCAAAATCTTTTTCACTCCATCCTTCCACCTCCAATTTGGTATTCCACTTCTCCTTGTTCCCTTCACCTCTGACACATTTATTCTCTTTGTCAATCTTTCTTCACTCATTCTCTTCACATGTCCAAACCGTTTCAACACCCTCTTCTGCTCTCTCAACCACGCTCTTTTTATTACCACACATCTCTCTTACCCTTTCATTACTTACTTGATCAAACCACCTCACACTACGTATTGTCCTCAAACATCTCATTTCCAGCACATCCACCCTCCTCCATACAACCCTATCTATAGGCCATGTCTCGCAACCATATAAAATTGTTGGAACCACTGTTCCTTCAAACATACCCATCTTTGCTCTCTAAGATAATGTTCTCTCCTTCCACAAATTCTTCATCGCTCCCAGAACCCTCGCCTCCCCTCCCCCACCCTGTGACTGACTTCCACTTCCATGGTTCCATCTGCTGCTACATCCACTCCCAGATGTCTAAAACACTTCACTTCCTCCAATTTTTCTTCATTCAAACTTACATTCCAATTAACTTGTCCCTCCACCCTTCTTAAACTAATAACCTTGCTGTTATTCACATTTACTCTCAAGTTTCTCCTTTCACACACTTTTCCTAACTCAGTCACCCGTCTGCAGTTTCTCACCCGAATCAGCCACTAGAGCTATATCATTGGCCAACAACAACTGACTCACTTCCCAGGCCACAACAGACTGCATACTTGCCCCTCTCTCCAAAACTTGCATTTACCCCCCTAACCACCCCATTCATGAATGAATTAAACAACCATAGGGACATCACACACCCCTATCGCAAACCAGCATTCACTGGGAACCAATCACTCTCCTCTCTTCCTACTCGTACACATGCCTTACACCCTTGGTAAAAACTTTTCACTGCATCTAACAACTTACCTCCAACACCATATACTCTTAGTACCTTCCACAAAGCATCTCTATCAGCCCTATCATATGCCTTCTCCAGATCCATAAAGGCTACATACAGATCCCTCTGCTTTTCTAAGTATTTCTCACATACATTCCTCAAAGCAAATACCTGATCCACACATCCTCTCCCACTTTTGAAACCACATTGCTCTTCTCGAGTCTGATGCTTTGTACATGCGTTCATCCTCTCAATCAATACCCTCCCATATCATTTCCCTAGAATAATCAACAAACATATGCCTCTGTAGTTTGAGCACTCGCCTTCATCCCCTTTGCCTTTGTACGATGGCACTATGCATGCATTCTGCCAATCCTCAGGCACTTCACCATGATCCATTCATACACTGAATATCCTCATCAACCAGTCAACAAAACAGTCACCCCTTTTTTCAATAAATTCCACTGCAATATCATCCAAACCTGCCACCTTTCTGGATTTCATCTTCCACAAAGCTTTCACTGCCTCTTCTCTCTATACTAAACCATTCTCCCTGACCCTCTCACTTCACATACCACCCCGACCAAAACGCCCTACGTCTGCCACGCTATCATCAAACACATTAAACAAACCTTCAAAATATTCACTCCATCTCTTCACTTTATCACTACCTGTTATTACTTCACCACTTGCCCTCTTCACTGATGTTCCCATCTGTTCTTTTGTCTTACACACATTATATACTTCCTTCCAAACCATCTTTTTATCCTCCCTAAAATTTAATGATTCTCTCTCACCCCAACTCTCATTTGCCCTCTTTTTCACCACTTGCACCTTTCTCTTGACCTCCTCCTGCACATATACACACATACATCTCAACATATGCACATATACATCCACAAACATTTACATATATACACATGTACATGTTCATACTTGCTTGCCTTCATCCATTCATGGTGCTACTGTGCCCCACAGGAAACAGCATCGCTACCCCCTGCTTCAGTGAAGTAGCGCCAGGAGAACAGACAAAAAAAAAAGGCCACATTTGTTCACACTCAGTCTAGCTTTCATGTGTAATGCACCGAAACCACAGCTCCCTATCCAGGCCTCACAGACTTTTGCTTGGTTTACCTCAGATATTTCACATGCCCTGGTTCAGACCATTGATAACATGTCTACTCTGGTAGACATGCTACCAATTCACTCTATTCCGTGCACGCCTGTCACCCTCCTGTATGTTCAGTCCCCGATCGCTCAAAATCTTTTTCACTCCATCCTTCCACCTCCAGTTTGGTCTCCCACTTCTTGTTCCCTCCTCCTCTGACACATATATCCTCTTTGTCAACCTTTCCTCACTCAATCTCTCCATATGTCCAAACCATTTCATCACACCCTCTTCTGCTCTCTCAACCACTCTTTTTATTACCACACACATCTCTTACCTTTTCATGACTTGCTCAATCAAACCACCTCACACCACATATTGTCCTTATGCATTTAATTTCCAACACATCCACCCTCCTCTGTACAGCCCTATTTACAGCCCATGTCTTGCAACTATATGATATTGGTGGAACTACTATTCCTTCAAACATACCCAGTTTTGCTCTCCGAGATAACATTCTATCCATCCACACATTCTTCATCGCTCCCAGAACCTTCGCCCCCTCCCATACCCTCTGACTCACTTCCGCTTCCATGGTTCCATCCACTGCTAAGTCCACTCCCAGATATCTTAAAGACTTCACTTCCTCCAGTTTTTCTCCATTCAAACTTACATCCTAACTTGTCCCTCAACCCTCCTGAACCTAATAATCTTGCTCTTATTCACATTTACTCTCAACATTATGCTTTCACACACTTTTCCATACTCAGTCACCAACTTCTGCAGTTTCTCACTCAAACCAGCCACCAATGCTGTATCATCTGTGAACAGCTTACTTCCCAGGCCCTCTCATCCCCAAGAGACTGCATACTCCCCCCTCTCTCCAATACTTTTGTCTTTACTTCCCTAACCACCCCATCCACAGACAAATTAAACAACCATTGGGACATCATACACCCCTGCTGCAGACCAACCTTCACTGGGAACCAGTCACCCTCCTCTCTTCCTACTGTTACACATGCCTTACATCCTTGGTAAAAGCTTTTCACTGCTTTTAGCAACGTACCTCCCACACCATATACTTTTAAGATCTTCCACAAAGCATCTTTATCTACCCTATCATATGCCTTCTCCAGATCCATAAATGTTTCGTACAAATCCATCAGTTTTTCAAAGCATATCACACAATCTTCAAAGCAAACACATGACCCACTCATCCTCTACCACTTCTGAAACCATACCTTTCTTCCCCAGTCTGTTGCCCTGCACATGCCTTCACCCCTTCAAACAATACCCTTCCATTCAATTTCCCAGGAATTCTCAAGAGACTTATGCCTCTGTAGTTTGAACACACCTTTATCCCCTTTGCCTTTGTACTATACATGCATTCTGTCAAACCTCAGGCACTCCACTGTGATCCATGCATACATTTAATATCCTTACCAACCAATCATATAAGGCACGTGTATGAGTAGGAAGAGAAGAAAGCGATTGGTTTCCAGTGAATGTTGGATTGTGGCAGGGGTGTGTGATGTCTCCATGGTTGTTTGATTTGTTTATGGATGGGGTTGTTAGGGAGGTGAATGCAAGTTTTGGAGAGAGGGGCAAGTATGCAGTCTGATGTGGATGAGAGGGCTTGGGAAGTGAGTCAGTTGTTGTTCGCTGATGATACAGCGCTGGTGGGTGATTCAGTTGAGAAACTGCAGAAGTTGGTGACTGAGTTTGGGAAAGTGTGTGAAAGAAGAAAGCTGAGAGTGAATGTGAATAAGAGCAAGGTTTTTAGGTTCAATAGGGTTGAGGGACAAGTAGATTGGGAGGTAAGTTTGAATGGAGAAAAACTGGAGGAAGTGAAGTGTTTTAGATATCTGGGAGTGGATTTAGCAGTGGATAGAACCATGGAAGTGGAAGTGAGTCACAGGGTGGGGGAGGGGTGAAGGTTCTGGGAGCATTGAAGAATGTGTGGAAGGCGAGAACATTATCTCAGAACAGAAATGGGTATGTTTGAAGGAATAGTAGGTCCAACAATGTTATATGGTTGCGAGGCATGGGGTATAGATAGGGTTGTGTGGAGGAGGGTGCATTTGTTGGAAATGAAATGTTGGAGGACAATACGCGCTGTGAGGTGGTTTGATCAAGTAAGTAATGAAAGGGTAAGAGAGATGTGTGGTAATGAAAAGAGTGTGGTAGAGAGAGCAGAAAAGGGTGTATTGAAATGGTTTGGTCACATGGAGAGAATGAGTGAGGAAAGATTGACAAAGAGGATATATGTGTCATAGGGAGGGAACAAGGAGAAGTGGGAGACCAAATTGGAGGTAGAAGGATGGAATGAAAAAGATTTTGAGCGACTGGGGCCTGAACATACAGGAGGGTGAAAGGAGTGCAAGGATTAGAGTGAATTGGAACTATGTGGTATACAGGGTTGGACGTGCTGTCAGTGGATTGAACCAGGGCATGTGAAGTGCCGGGTAAACCATGGAAAGTTGTGTGGGGCCTGAATGTGGAAAGGGAGCTGTGATTTTGGTATATTACACATGACAGCTAGAGTTTCAGTGAGATGAAATGTGGCCTTTGTTGACTATTCATGTGTGACGGGGTGGTGACGGGAATGGATGAAGGCAGCAAGTATGAATATACCCTATCCCTTGACTATTCATGTGTGACGGGGTGGTGACGGGAATGGATGAAGGCAGCAAGTATGAATATACCCTATCCCTGGGGATAGGGGAGAAAGAATACTTCCCACACATTCCTCACGTGTCATAGAAGGCGACTAAAGGGGATGGGAGCGGGGACCCAGAAACCCTCCCCTCCTTGTATTTTAACTTTCTGAAAGGGGAAACAGAAGAAGGAGTCACGCGGGGAGTGCTCATCCTCCTCGAAGGCTCAGATTGGGGTGTCTAAATGTGTGTGGATGTAACCAAGATGAGAAAAAAAGAGAGATAGGTAGTGTGTTTGAGGAAAGGAACCTGGATGTTTTGGCTCTGAGTGAAACGAATGTCAAGGGTAAAGGGGAAGAGTGGTTTGGGAATGTCTTGGGAGTAAAGTCAGGGGTTAGTTATAGGACAAGGGCAAGGGAAGGAGTAGCACTACTCCTGAGACAGGTGCTGTGGGAGTATGTGATAGAGTGTAAGAAAGTAAATTCTAGATTGATGTGGGTAAAACTGAAAGTTGATGGAGAGAGATGGGTGATTATTGGTGCATATGCACCTGGGCATGAGAAGAAAGATCATGAGAGGAAAGTGTTTTGGGAGCAGCTGAATGAGTGTGTTAGTGGTTTTGATGCACAAGACCAGGCTATAGTGATGGGTGATTTGAATGCAAAGGTGAGTAATGTGGCAGTTGAGGGAATAATTGGTATACATGGGGTGTTCAGTGTTGTAAATGGAAATGGTGAAGAGTTTGTAGATTTATGTGCTGAAAAAGGACTGGTGATTGGGAATACCTGGTTTAAAAAGCGAGATATACATAAGTATACGTATGTAAGTAGGAGAGATGGCAAGAGAGCGTTATTGGATTACATGTTAATTGATAGGCGCGCGAAAGAGAGACTTTTGGATGTTAATGTGCTGAGAGGTGCAACTGGAGGGATGTCTGATCATTATCTTATGGAGGCAAAGGTGAAGATTTGTAGGGGTTTTCAGAAAAGAAGAGAGAATGTTGGGGTGAAGAGAGTGGTGAGAGTAAGTGAGCTTGGGAAGGAGACTTGTGTGAGGAAGTACCTGGAGAGACTGAGTACAGAATGGAAAAAGGTGAGAACAAAGGAGGTAAGGGGAGTGGGGAAGGAATGGGATGTATTTAGGGAAGCAGTGATGGCTTGCGCAAAAGATGCTTGTGACATGAGAAGCGTGGGAGGTGGGTTGATTAGAAAGGGTAGTGAGTGGTGGGATGAAGAAGTAAGATTATTAGTGAAAGAGAAGAGAGAGGCATTTGGACGATTTTTGCAGGGAAAAAATGCAAATGAGTGGGAGATGTATAAAAGAAAGAGGCAGGAGGTCAAGAGAAAGGTGCAAGAGGTGAAAAAGAGGGCAAATGAGAGTTGGGGTGAGAGAGTATCATTAAATTTTAGGGAGAATAAAAAGATGTTCTGGAAGGAGGTAAATAAAGTGCGTAAGACAAGGGAGCAAATGGGAACTTCAGTGAAGGGGGCTATTAGGGAGGTGATAGAAAGTAGTGGTGATGTGAGAAGGATGTGGAGTGAGTATTAAACAACCATGGAGACATCACACACCCCTGCCACAAACCTACATTCACTGAGAACCAATCACTTTCCTCTCTTCCTACATGTGCACATGCCTTACATCCTCGATAAAAACTTTTCACTGCTTCTAACAACTTGCCTCTCACACCATATATTCTTAGTACCTTCCACAGAGCATCTCTATCAACTCTATCATATGCCTTCTCCAGATCCATAAATGCTACATACAAATCCATTTGCTTTTCTAAGTATTTCTCACAAACATTCTTCAAAGCAAACACCTGATCCACACATCCTCTACCACTTCTGAAACCACACTGCTCTTCCCCAATCTGATGCTCTGTACATGCCTTCACCCTCTCAATCAATACCCTCCCATATAATTTACTAGGAATACTCAACAAACATATACCTCTGTAATTTGAGCACTCACTCTTATCCCCTTTGCCTTTGTACAATGGCACTATGCAAGCATTCCGCCAATCCTCAGGTACCTCACCATGAATTATACATACATTAAATAACCTTACCAACCACTCAACAATACAGTCACCACCTTTTTTAATAAATTCCGCTGCAATACCATTCAAACCTGCTGCCTTGCCGGCTTTCATCTTCCGCAAAGCTTTTACTACCTCTTCTCTGTTTACGAAATCATTTTCCCTAACCCTCTCACTTTGCACACCACCTCGACCAAAACACCCTATATCTGCCACTCTATCATCAAAAACATTCAACAAACCTTCAAAATACTCACTCCATCTTCTCACATCACCACTACTTGTTATCACCTCCCCATTAGCTCCCTTCACTGAAGTTCCCATTTGCTCCCTTGTCTTACGCACTTTATTTACCTCCTTCCAGAACATCTTTTTATTCTCCCTAAAATTTAATGATACTCTCTCACCCCAACTCTCATTTGCTCTCTTTTCAACCTCTTGTACCTTTTTCTTGACCTCTTGTCTCTTTCTTTTATACATCTCCCACTCATTTGCATTTTTTCCCTGCAAAAATTGTCCAAATGCCTCTCTCTTCTCTTTTACTAATAATCTTACTTCTTCATCCCACCACTCACTACCCTTTCTAATCAACCCACCTCCCACGCTTCTCATGCCACAAGCATCTTTTGCGCAAGCCATCACTGCTTCCCTAAATACATCCCATTCCTCCCCCACTCCCCTTACCTCCTTTGTTCTCACCTTTTTCCATTCTGTACTCAGTCTCTCTTGGTACTTCCTCACACAAGTCTCCTTCCCAAGCTCACCTACTCTCACCACCCTCTTCACCCCAACATTCTCTCTTCTTTTCTGAAAATCCCTACAAATCTTCACCTTCGCCTCCACAAGATAATGATCAGACATCCCTCCAGTTGCACCTCTCAGCACATTAACATCCAAAAGTCTCTCTTTCACGCGCCTGTCAATTAACACGTAATCCAATAACGCTCTCTGGCCATCTCTCCTACTTACATACGTATACTTATGTATATCTCGCTTTTTAAACCAGGTATTCCCAATCACCAGTCCTTTTTCAGCACATAAATCTACAAACTCTTCACCATTTCCATTTACAACACTGAACACCCCATGTATACCAATTATTCCCTCAACTGCCACATTACTCACCTTTGCATTCAAATCACCCATTACTATAACCCGGTCTTGTGCATCAAAACCACTAACACACTCATTCAGCTGCTCCCAAAACACTTGCCTCTCATGATCTTTCTTCTCATGCCCAGGTGCATATGCACCAATAATCACCCATCTCTCTCCATCAACTTTCAGTTTTACCCATATTAATCTAGAATTTACTTTCTTACATTCTATCACATACTCCCACAACTCCTGTTTCAGGAGTAGTGCTACTCCTTCCCTTGCTCTTGTCCTCTCACTAACCCCTGACTTTACTCCCAAGACATTCCCAAACCACTCTTCCCCATTACCCTTGAGCTTCGTTTCACTCAGAGTCAACACATCCAGGTTCCTTTCCTCAAACATACTACCTATCTCTCCCATTCGTTGACACTCAGTCTCCAGCTGTCATGTAATAATGCCCGAAACCACAGCTCCCTTTCCACATACAGGCCCCACAGAACTTTCCATGGTTTACCCCAGACGCTTTACATGCCTGATTCAATCCATTGACAGCACGTCGACCCCGGTATACCACATCGATCCAATCCACTCTATTCCTTGCCCGCCTTTCACCTCCCTGCATGTTCAGGCCCCGATCACTCAAAATCTTTTTCACTCCATCTTTCCACCTCCAATTTGGTCTCCCACTTCTCCTCGTTCCCTCCACCTCCGACACATATATCCTCTTGGTCAATCTTTCCTCACTCATTCTCTCCATGTGCCCAAACCATTTCAAAACACCCTCTTCTGCTCCTTCAACCATGCTCTTTTTATTTTCACACATCTCTCTTACCCTTATATTACTTACTTGATCAAGCCACCTCACACCACATATTGTCCTCAAACATCTCATTTCCAGCACATCCTCCCTCCTGCACACAACTCTATCCATAGCCCACGCCTCGCAACCATTCAACATTGTTGGAACCACTATTCCTTCAAACATACCCATTTTTGCTTTCTGAGATAATGTTCTTGACTTCCAAACATTCTTCAAGGCTCCAAGGATTTTTGCCCCCTCCCCCACCCTATGATTCACTTCTGCTTCCATGGTTCCATCTGCTGCCAGATCTACCCCCAGATATCTAAAACACTTTAGTTCCTCCAGTTTTTCTCCATTCAAACTTACCTCCCAATTGACTTGACCCTCAGCCCTACTGTACCTAATAACCTTGCTCTTATTCACATTTACTCTTAACTTTCTTCTTTCACACACTTTACCAAACTCAGTCACCAGCTTCTGCAGTTTCTCACATCAGCTGATGATAACCTAATACCTAATAACCTTGCTCTTATTCACATTTACTCTTAACTTTCTTCTTTCACACACTTTACCAAACTCAGTCACCAGCTTCTGCTGGTGACTGAGTTTGGTAAAGTGTGTGAAAGAAGAAAGTTAAGAGTAAATGTGAATAAGAGCAAGGTTATTAGGTACAGTAGGGTTGAGGGTCAAGTCAATTGGGAGGTGAGTTTGAATGGAGAAAAACTGGAGGAAGTGAAGTGTTTTAGATATCTGGGAGTGGATCTGGCAGCGGATGGAACCATGGAAGCGGAAGTGGATCATAGGGTGGGGGAGGGGGCGAAAATTCTGGGATGCTTGAAGAATGTGTGGAAGTCGAGAACATTATCTCGGAAAGCAAAAATGGGTATGTTTGAAGGAATAGTGGTTCCAACAATGCTGTATGGTTGCGAGGCGTGGGCTATGGATAGAGATGTGCGCAGGAGGATGGATGTGCTGGAAATGAGATGTTTGAGGACAATGTGTGGTGTGAGGTGGTTTGATCGAGTAAGTAACGTAAGGGTAAGAGAGATGTGTGGAAATAAAAAGAGCGTGGTCGAGAGAGCAGAAGAGGGTGTTTTGAAATGGTTTGGGCACATGGAGAGAATGAGTGAGGAGAGATTGACCAAGAGGATATATGTGTCGGAGGTGGAGGGAACGAGGAGAAGAGGGAGACCAAATTGGAGGTGGAAAGATGGAGTGAAAAAGATTTTGTGTGATCGGGGCCTGAACATGCAGGAGGGTGAAAGGAGGGCAAGAAATAGAGTGAATTGGAGTCATGTGGTATACAGGGGTTGTCGTGCTGTCAGTGGATTGAAGCAAGGCATGTGAAGCGTCTGGGGTAAACCATGGAAAGCTGTGTAGGTATGTATATTTGCGTGTGTGGACGTGTGTATGTACATGTGTATGGGGGGGGGTTGGGCCATTTCTTTCGTCTGTTTCCTTGCGCTACCTCGCAAACGCGGGAGACAGCGACAAAGTATAAAAAAAAAAAAAAAAAAAAAAAAAATATATATATATATATATATGTTTGTGTATGTATGTGTATGTGTATGTTGAAATGTATAGCTATGTATATGTGCATGTGTGAACATTTATGTATATACATGTGTATGTGGGTGAGTTGGGCCATCTTTTCATTTTTTTCCTTGCTCTACCTCCTCGCTAATGCAGGAGACAGCGACTAAGTATAAAGAAAAAAGCAATCAACAACACAGTCACCCCCTTACTTAATAGATTTTACTGCTGTGCCATCCAAACCCTCTGCCTTGCCAGATTTCATCTTCCTGAAAGCTTTCAGTACCTCTTCTCTCTTAACCAAACCATTCTCCCTAACCCTCTCACTTCGCACATCACCCCGACCAAAAACACCCTGCATCTGCCACTCTCTCATCAAACACATTCTACAAACCTTCAAAATACTCACTCCATCTCACCTCCCCACCTTTCCCCCTTCACCAATGTTCCCCTTTGTTCTCTTGTTTTATGCACATTATTTACCTCCTTCCAAAACATCTTTTTATTCTCCTAAAAGTTTAATGATACTCTTTCACCCCAATTTTCAGTTGCCATCTTTTTCAACCCTTTCACCTTCCTCTTGACCTCCTGCTGCTTTCTTTTTTATGTCTCTCAGTCATTTGCACTCCTTCCTTGTAAGTATTGTCCAAATGACTTTTCTCTTTCACTAACAAATTTACTCACTCACTACCCTTTCTCATCTGCCCATCCCCCCAAATGCATCTTTTGCAAATGCCATCACTGCTTCCCTAAATACATCCCATTTCTCACCCACTCCCCTCACTGCATTTGCTCTCACCTTTTGCCATTCTACACTCAATCTCTCCTGATATCAAGTCTTCTTTCCAAGCTCACGTACTCTCACCAGTTTTCTCTCCATCTTCTCTTCATTTTTGAAAACCTACAAATCTTCACCTTCACCTCTAAAAGATAGTGATCAGACATCCCAACAGCTACCCTCTCAGAACATTAACATCCAAGAGTCTCTCTTTTACATGCCCAATTAACATGTAATCTAATAATGCCCTTTGACCATCTCTCCGATTCGCATAAGTATACTTTTGTATATCTCTTTTTAAACCAGGTATTCCCAATTACCAGTCTTTTTTCGGCACACAAATCCACAAGCTCTTCCTCATTTCTCTTTACAACACTGAATACCCCATGTACACCAATTAAGCCCTTAACTGCCACATTACTCACCTTCGCATTTAAATCACCCTTTGCTAATACCCGGCCCCTTACATTAAAGCTGCTGACATACTCACTCAAGCTGCTACCAAAACACTTGTCTTTCATGATCTTTCTTCTCATGACCAGGTGCATAAGAACCAGTAGTCACCCTTCTCTTCATCTTCTTTCAGTTTTACCCACATCAATCTAGAATTTACTTTCTTACACTCTATCACACACTCTCATAACTCCTGCTTCAATAGCGCTACTCCTCCCTTTGCTCTTGTCCTCTCACCAACCCTTGACTTTACTTCCAAGACTTTTCCAAACCACTCATCCCCTTTACCCTTGAGCTTCATTTCACTCAGAGCCAGAACACCGTGGTTTCTTTCCTCAAACATACTACCTATCTCTTCTTTTTTATCAAGGTTACATCCACATACATTCAGACACCCCAATCTGAGCCTTCGAGGAGGATGAGCATACCCTGCTTGATTCCTTCTTCTGTTTCCACTTTTAGAAATTGAAGTACAAGAAGGGGAGAGTCTCCAGCCCCCTCGCTTCTGTCCCCTTTAGTCACCTTCTATGACACGGCTTTAGGGAAAAATCATATGTAACAGAGATCTGTTCGAGAGTGAGGTCGATTTTAGGTGAAAGGAAAGGCTGGGTTTATATTTGTTATGCCAGAAAGCATATGACACTGTACCACATGAGAGGCCGATTAAGAAGCTGGACCACCAGGCAGGAATAAGAGGGAAACTTCTTCAATAGCATTACTGGACTATGTCTACAATTGGTTACGCTAAGTGAAAGCCACCAGCAGTTAGAGTGTATCATCATTGTTCATAAAGGAGTACATTCTTGTAAAAGAACTTTTCACTCATAAGAGTCCATACTTTCCCTACTATTGAGTCATGTGTAACCTTTAAGCTGTAGAATCCCTGTGAAAGAGGTCCTTGGGTTATTTGATAAGTTTAGATTAATCACACCCTCACCAGCCTGTATTCCTGAGTATAAAATATTTTATCCTTTTTTACTGAATCTCATTGTTGAAGAAGAGTGGTTGGCTATACAATGTTTGATGAAGAAATGTATGTAATTGTTTAGCCATTAGGTTATTGACATATTCACTGCTTGTTTGTGCTGAGAAATAGAATTATACAAAGTGAAAAGACAGATGCAGGACATGATGGATTGTTATAGATAAACAGATTTTTTTGAGTTTCTCATGTTATTTCTCTGTTTATGTTTTGAGTTTCTGAAGTCAATTTAATGTTTATGTTTTGAATTTCTCAGGTTAATTCTCTGTTTATGTTTCGTAATTTTTAATGTGTTGTTATCATAAAAACAGCTAGGTTTATATCTTAGCTATGGAATAAGAAGTTAAAATAAAGTATCACTAAATTTTTCTGTAAAGACTTCATCATCTGTTGATCACTTAAGCAAGATACCATGAATAGGTAGTAAATAAGTCTTTGATATTATTGTGCCCTGGTAGGTTATAATTCCTGTTCTGTACATATTGTCTCAAATCTTTCAGGCTCTCCAAGCATATGACTGGCTGTACCTCCATAACAAATTCAATTGCACACTTCAGGTACAGTATTATGCTTTATCTCCAACACTACAGGTATCATGAGCATCAGCCATCTAGTTTCGTGTGTAAATTTCAGTTAAGAAATTATTTATTAAAATGCTGAACATGAATGTTCTCTTGCAAAGATCCTAAAGAATTTGCAGTCATGTCCTAGTCCTATAATGATTCTTAGGCCTGATGCATACTGTATCTCTGCTCCTAGTCTGCTTGCAGTTCGTTCTCACTCTGGTTAAATATTATTACATGTATTTCAGTGGGGGCATGCACACTGTCACTCACAGTTTGCTCTCGCTCTGATCACGCCCAAGCAATGGTCATCCAAAAGACATTTCCATCCTTTGCTATGAGCCCCAAGAAACCAACCATGTGGGATTATGAAAGAATTTGTTTTCATCATCAATCAGATGAGGATAGAGGGTGTGAAATTCCCCCTCAATTTTCCTCTCCTCCAACATTGGATGGAAGCAGCCAAGTTTTCCGCTTCCTATTTTGTTTGTTTGTTTCTTCTTCTTTTTCCAGGCTATGGCTATCATAGCCGACTCAGATGAAGAAAAATCCATCTCCCACTGCCAGATGCATAGACACGAGACAGCCTGCGACAGGTGTGGACTGGGATGACCATTGCTTGAGTGTGAGTGTACCATGAGCAGAGCGGGAGCAGAGCTATAGTGTGCATCAGGCCTTAATTTCCTGTAGTATCTCTCCTCTTAGTTTATGATGTCATTCCAGAAACCTGTATATACTTATTGAGATGAGTTAGTATTACATTCATTTTTATTTCCTTTTCTATCTTTAAACATGACATTCAGACGTAAGAGAGCTGATCCACATTCATATTTCTTTAATTTCATAGCTCCTGAATTAGGTTTCCTTTCCATCCTTTTGAATCTCAATTTTTCAAGTTGTATAGAAAATGTCTTGAACCTTGTAATCTGGAAGATATTGTTATAACAGTGAAAAAGATAAATCTTTTCAAAAGTATATTTTGTTTGTCAGTTTCACTCTGAAAGTTTGTAAAACTTTTGAAGATGCTTTGTCAAAATGTGCTTAAAAGAGTGGCAGTAAGGCTTGAGTTTAAATTGAGTTGCCATAACACATTTTTTTATCATTTCTTTTTATTGCACTAAAAAAATTATTATTGATTATTTTCTTGTCTTATCATATGTGTTAAATTCTTGTGTTAATCATTGTGATTCATTGATCATTTTTTCTTAACAGCAAAATCTATGAACATTTATGAAATAACCAGCTACACCAGTCAGACACAGTGTCATTGATGTCAGGCAGACACTGGCATCACTTCCTCCACTTTTGCTAGAAGCATATTCCTTATCTTGGTCAACTCTTATTGCTTGAAGAATCATTGTCAATAAAATTGATCTCCACATGAACTGAAGAGAGATCATCATCTTTGAGTAATTCAGGATCATCTGCTTGGGTTTCTGAATGCACCAAAAAACATTCACTTTCCTTCTCAAAAAACTCAGAAGAATGTCCTGTCCTTAGGATGGCCAGAGGATGACTAACTATGATGTTAAAATATGTGCACTGCCATTGTGGAAGCCACCAAGGCTTGGCAGGTGGGCCTGAAATAGAGGCATGAAACTCAGTACATAGATTTACATACAGAGTTGTCAGGCTCATGGAAATATCATCAAGAGTTATGGGGTTAAACATTTTCCTTGCCCATCTCACCATATCACCTGTATTCTAGATTGTCTCCACCTAGCTGTGACATTGATTTCCCAAGTTCACCAAGCTAATATCACCTGATCCTTATGGGTCAAGTCAAAGGCCATGTTCGTACACCCCTCATCATCACTGCACCCTCATCCTTCTACACCCTTGACCCTATTGGCCTTTGCTTGACCTTCATGGGTTAAGTCAAAAGCCAGTAGGTGTATAATGAATATTCTGTTAACTCGACAAGATGCATCTTCACAAAAATGGTTTTACTCACACCAGCCTTAAATGTAACCTTATTGAGTCAAGTCAAAGGCCATCTTTGCCACTTCCTTACCTTCAGCCCACTCTTAAGGTCATGTCAAAGGCCATTTTTCGTGCATCTTCATCCTTACTGTACCCTTAACATCATCATCCTTTGAAGTGACCCTCATGAGTCAGGTGAAAGGCCTGTTGGAGTTTAGTGAAGATGCTTTTAACCTGACTTGTAAGTCAGGTCATACTTCTTCACTGTATTTGACCACTAAGGATCAGCTTGAAAACCAAAAATGATATAGAAAATGTGCATTTGACCTGAATTTTATGAATCAGGTCAAAAGCATCGTCAGTATACCAGGGTTTGACCTGCTAGCTTTTGACTTGACTCATTAGGGTCAGGTCAAAGGCCATATTCTCTACACCATAGGTGTAAACCTTTCTCTTATAGACCAGGTCAAAAGCTGGGAAACATAATGAAGATGTATATGGCTGGATCAGATCATTTCAAACACATTTTCATTGTCCTGGGTCACATTGTTGACACCTGGCAAGAAAAAAAGAAACAGCAAAAATTTTACAGTATTTTTTTGCTTCTGGTAAAGTCAAATTTGTTGCTTTGTTTTATGGTCTTCAATAATAAGATAAGTTAATAAAATGAAGCTTTACAGGCAAAATTGAGAGAAGGAAATATATGGACTATCATGAAATGAAAGGCTGAAAGCACTTGAACTACATTGCTTAAAGAGAAGAGGATGGTAATTTATGCATGGTAACAGATTGGAAAAAATTAGAATTTTACTAGAACTATTTGGTTCATGGTAGGGAGAAACAAATAGTCAGATCAACAAGATTCTTTGGAATTCATAAAAAGACAACATTTGAAATTATTTGAAAAGGTAATGAAAAAGATAGAGTTCTAAGTTTTGCCAGATGGAGTAAAAAAAAAAAAAAAGATGGTTTTAAAGGAAGAATATACATATGGCAAAATATTGGTTCTAAACGAACCTAAGATTGACTGCTATGCAGTATGTGTTGTCATATGACTATCATTTATGGCCAATGCCATACTCAAGCCCTGCCTCATCACTGATTATCATCATAGATACTCAAAAGTAGATAGGTTTTCTAACTCTCTCAGTAAGGTTATATGCTACCCACTTTTATTCATTGTAGTGATGTCAGCTAGCCCATTCACAAGAAAGGGATGCTGGAGGAAACACAGCCATGCTCTAGGCTGGTGAATTATGTCACACATTGGGAATTTCTTGGGTTCCATCTTTCTCACAGCATCTGCCATTCTGGCAGAAAAACCAACTTATGCTTCAAAATTAATTTTTTGAGTAATCTTTTATGACGCACAAGGATATCACCAAACACCAAATCACATCAGACAAGTTCTTTTGGGGGTCATGTGTCTTGCATGGGTCTTGTTTCTTCATGAACCTGTAACAAATGTAATGATTTTCATGCTTTCCATTGTCAAATTTGCAACTCGATCTGGTCATACTTTTTTCCTTTATTTTTTAGGAAATGCGTTTTGAAATTAATTATTCATTACTGGACATATCCTCTTTATGTCAATAGTTTTTTCCCAGTGAGTACTCAAACCTAATTCTGTAATGACTCTTTTCTTCAGGTAAATTCATAAAACAGTTACTAACCTTTTCTGCAATGTTTTTTCTCAATTGTGTTTTCTTTCTTTCTCATTTTATCTTAATCTTTAACTGCCACATTACTTGCATTCACATTTAAATTGCCCATCACTAGATAATTTAACTGTTGTAAATAACATGTATGAGCTTTATTTCAGATAGGAGGCAGTGACCAAATGGGAAATATACATACGGGTTATCAGCTAATCAGTCGAGTGAATAAAACATCAGTCACGGGCAAGTGCTTATTTTTTGATGTTTATTTTTGTGTGAAGTCTTTCATATTTATTGTCTGTGGATTTGTATGCATGAAGACATTGAAGCAATGATTATGATTGTTATAAAATAAAGTGAAGTGCATATCCATATTTTATTAGCTTTTGTAATTACCATTGTGTACTGCACAAGTAACGAGTTTTACACTGGTGGGGCTCCATCTTTTTAATCATCTTCACTTTCATTCATTTTTTTTGGTTTTCTGTACATTCCACTGTTACTGCTTCGTAATTCAATTTATTCCATTCATTCACTGGTATTATCTTTAAAAGTACTTCTTTACTTCTTTACATCCTTTCCGTGGTGTAGCAGTTAGTGTTTCTGACCTTACATTCATGGGTCAGCCATGGTCAAGCACAAGGTTCAAATCCTGGTTGCAGCAGTTAGTCCACAGTCAACCCAAGGTGTTCATACACCCTTAAGGGTTGGTCTATAAACTGGTTACCTGGCTCAGGATAGGTTATATATATTGTTTTCATACTTGATTGCTGTTTCCCACATTAGTAAAGTTGCACCAGGAAACTGACAGAGATAGACACATCCACTCATATACACATATGTGTACAATACACACATACACATAAATATATGTGAACAGAGAAGATTAGTGAAAGCATTGTGGAAGATGAAAGCCGGCAAGGCGGCAGGTTTGGATGATATTGCTGTGGAATTTATTAGAATAAGGTGGTGACTATTGTTTACTGGTTGGTAAGGATATTCAATGTATGTATGATTCATGGTGAAGTGCCTGAGGATTGGCAGAATGCATGCATAGCGCCAATGTACAAAGGCAAAGGGGATAAAGGTGAGTGTTCAAATTACAGAGGTATAAGTTTGTATTGATTGAGAAGATAAAGGCATATACAGAGCATCAGACTGGGGAAGAGCAGTGTGGTTTCAGAAAGGGTAGAGGATGTGTGGATCAGGTGTTTGCTTTGAAGAATGTATGTGAGAAATACTTACAAAAACAGATGGATTTGTATGTAGCATTTATGGACCTGGAGAAGGCATACAATAAAGTTGATAGAGATGCTTTTTGGAAGGTATTAAGGTAAGTTGCTCGAAGCAGTGAAAAGTTTTTAGCAAGGATGTAAGGTATGTGTACAAGTAGGAAGAGAAGAAAGTGATTGGTTCCAAGTGAATGTCAGTTTGCGGTTGGGGTGCATGATGTCTCCATGATTGTTAATTTGTTTATGGATGAGGTTGTTAGGGAGGTGAATGCAAGAGTTTGGGAGAGAGGGGCAAGTATGCAGTCTGTTATAGATGAGAGGGCTTGGGAAGTGAGTCAGTTGTTGTTCGCTGATGATACAGCACTGGTTGCTGATTCGGGTGAGAAACTGCAGAGGTTGGTGACTGAGTTTGATAACGTGTGAAAGAAGAAAGCTGAGAGCAAATGTGAATAAGAGCAAGGAGATTAGGTTCAGTAGGGTTAAGGGACTAGTTAATTGGGAGGTAAGTATGAATGGAGAAAAACTGGAGGAAGTGAAGTGTCTAGACATCTAGGAGTGGATTTAGCAGAGGATGGAACCATGGAAGTGGAAGTGAGTCACAGGGTGGGGTAGGTGGTGAAGATTTTTAGGAACGTTGAAGAATGTATGGAAGGCGAGAACATTATCTCAGAGAGCCAAAATGGGTATGTTTGAAGGAATATTGGATCCAACAGTGTTATATGGTTGCAAATATGGGCTATAGATAGGGTTGTACAGAGGAGAATGGATGTGTTGGAAGTGAAATGTTTGACGACAATATTTGGTGTGAGGTGGTTTGATCGAGTAAGTAATGAAAGGGTAAGAGAGATGTGTGGTAATGAAAAGAGTGTGGTTGAGAGAGCAGAAGAAGGTGTATGGAAATGGTTTCGTCACATGGAGCGAATGAGTGAGGAAAGATTGAAATAGAGGATATATGTGTCTGTGGTAGAGGGAATGAGGAGAAGTGGGAGACCAAATTGGAGGTGGAAGGATGGAGTGGAAAAGATTTTAAGGAATTGGGGTCTGAACATACAGGAGGGTGAAAGGCGTGCAAGGAATAGAGTGAATTGGAACGATGTGGTGTACCGGGGTTGGGTCGATTTGTTGTCAATGGATTGAACCAGGGCATGTGAAGCGTCTGGGGTAAATCATGGAAAGTTTTGTGAGGCCTGTATGTGGAAAGGGAGCTGTGGTTTCGGTGCCATCACACATGACAGCTAGAGACTGATTGTGAATGAATGTGGCCGTTGTTGTCTTTTCCTAGGGCTACCTTGCACATACGGGAATGGGAGTGCTATTTCATGTGTGGCAGGGTGGCTATAGGAATGGATGAAGGCAGCAAGTATCAATATGTACATGTGTATATATGTATATGTTTGTGTATGTATACATTGAAATATATAGGTATGTATATGTGCATGTGTGGGCGTCTATGTATATACATGTGTATGTGGGTGGGTTTTAGCTTTTCATTCGTCTGTTTCCTTACGCTACCTCAATAATGTGGGAGAGAGCGATTCAGTGTAATAATGAAAAAAAAATTATATATATATATTTTATTTATTATTTATTTATTTTCCTTTGTCGCGGTCTCACACGTTAGGGAGGTAGCGCAAGGAAACAGACGAAAGAATGGCCCAACCCATCCACACACACATGTATATACATACCTATACATCTCAACGTATACATATATATACACACACAGACATATACATATATAAACATATACATAATTCATAATGTCTGCCTTTATTCATTCCCATCGCCACCCCGCCACACATGAAATAACAACCCCCTCCCCACTCATGTGCACAAGGTAGCGCTAGGAAAAGACAACAAAGGCCACGTTCGTTCACACTCAGTCTCTACCTGTCACGTAATAATGCACCAAAACCACAGCTCCCTTTCCAAATCCAGGCTCCACAGAACTTTCCATTGTTTACCCCAGACGCTCACATGCTCTGGTTCAATCCATTGACAGCACGTCGACCCCGGTATACCACTTTGTTCCAATTCACTCAATTCCTTGCACACCTTTCACCCTCCTGCATGTTCAGGCCGCTATCACTCAAAATCTTTTTCAATCCATCTTTCCACCTCCAATTTGGTCTCCCACTTCTCTTTCCGCCACCTCTGACACATATATCCTCTTGGTCACTCTTTCCTCACTCATTCTCTCCATGTGACCAAACTATATCAGAACACCCTCTTCTGCTCTCTCAACCACACTTTTTTTTATTACCACACATCTCTCTTACTCTATTATTACTTACTCGATCAAACCACCTCACACCACACATTGTCCTCAAAAATCTTATTTCCAGCACATCCACCCTCATCCGCACAACTCTATCCATAGCCCACGCCTTGCAACCATATAACACTGTCAGAACCCCTATTCCTTCAAACATACCCATTTTTGCTTTCCGAGATAATGTTCTCGACTTCCACACATTCTTCAACGCTCCCAGAACTTTCGCCCCCTCCCCCACCCTATGATTCACTTCCGCTTCCATGGTTCCATCCACTGCCAAATCCACTCCCAGATATCTAAAACACTTTACTTCCTCCAGTTTTTCTCCATTCAAACTTACCTCTCAATTGACTTGACCCTCAACCCTACTGTACCTGATAACCTTGCTCTTATTCACATTTACTCTTAACTTTCTTCTTTCACACACTTTCCCAAACTCAGTCACCAGCTTCTGCAGTTTTTCACATGAATCAGCCACCAGCGCTTTATCATCAGCGAACAACAACTGACTCACTTCCCAAGCTCTCTCATCCACAACAGACTTCATACTTAACCCTCTTTCCAAAACGCTTGCATTCACCTCCCTAACAACCCCATCCATAAACAAATTCAACAACCATGGAGACATCACACACCCCTGCTGCAAACCAACATTCACTGAGAACCAATCACTTTCCTCTCTTCCTACACGTACACATGCCTTACATCCTCGATAAAAACTTTTCACTGCTTATAACAACTTGCCTCCCACACCATATATTCTTAAAACCTTCCACAGAGCATCTCTATCAACTCTATCATATGCCTTCTCCAGATCCATAAATGCTACATACAAATCCATTTGTTTTTCTAAGTATTTCTCACATACATTCTTCAAAGCAAACACCTGATTCACGCATCCTCTACCACTTCTGAAACCACACTGCTCTTCCCCAATCTGATGCTCTGTACATGCCTTCACCTGCTCAATCAATACCCTCCCATATAATTTACCAGGAATACTCAACAAACTTATACCTCTGTGATTTGAGCACTCACTCTTATCCCCTTTGCCTTTGTACAATGGCACTATGCACGCATTCCACCAATCCTCAGGTACGTCACCATGAATTATACAGACATTGAATAACCTTACCAACCAGTCAACAATACAGTCACCCCCTTTTTTAATAAATTCCACTGCAATACCATTCAAACCTGCTGCCTTGCCGGCTTTCATCTTCCGCAAAGCTTTTACTACCTCTTCTATGTTTGCCAAATCATTTTCACTAACCCTCTCACTTTGCACACCACCTCGACCAAAACACCCTATATCTGCCACTCTATCATCAAACACACTCAACAAACCTTCAAAATACTCACTCCATCTCCTTCTCACATCACCACTACTTGTTATCACCTCCCCATTAGCCCCCTTCACTGAAGTTCCCATTTGCTCCCTTGTCTTACGCACTTTATTTACCTCCTTCCAGAACATCTTTTTATTCTCCCTAAAATTTAATGATACTCTCTCACCCCAACTATCATTTGCCCTCTTTTTCACCTCTTGTACCTTTCTCTTGACCTCTTGTCTCTTTCTTTTATACATCTCTCACTCATTTGCATTTTTTCCCTGCAAAAATCGTCCAAGTGCCTCTCTCTTCTTTTTCACTAATAATCTTACTTCTTCATCCCACCACTCACTACCCTTTCTAATCAACCCACCTCCCACGCTTCTCATGCCACAAGCATCTTTTGTGCAAGCCATCACTGCTTCCCTAAATACATCCCATTCCTCCCCCACTCCCCTTACCTCCTTTGTTCTCACTTTTTTCCATTCTGTACTCAGTCTCTCCTGGTACTTCCTCACACAAGTCTCCTTCCCAAGCTCACTTACTCTCACCACCCTCTTTACCCCAACATTCTCTCTTCATTTCTGAAAACCCCTACAAATCTTCACCTTCGCCTCCATAAGATAATGATCAGACATCCCTCCAGTTACACCTCTCAGCACATTAACATCCAAAAGTCTCTCTTTCGCGCGCCTGTCAATTAACACTTAATCCAATGATGCTCTCTGGCCATCTCTCCTACTTACATACGTTTTTTTGTTTTTGTTTTTTTTTGCTTTGTCGCTGTCTCCCGCATTTGCGAGGTAGCGCAAGGAAACAGACGAAAGATGTGGCCCAACCCACCCCCATACACATGTATATACATACGTCCACACACGCAAATATACATACCTACATAGCTTTCCATGGTTTACCCAAGACGCTTCACATGCTCTGATTCAATCCACTGACAGCACGTCAACCCCGGTATAGCACATCGCTCCAATTCACTCTATTCCTTGCCCTCCTTTCACCCTCCTGCATGTTCAGGCCCCGATCACACAAAATCTTTTTCACTCCATCTTTCCACCTCCAATTTGGTCTCCCTCTTCTCCTCGTTCCCTCCACCTCCGACACATATATCCTCTTGGTCAATCTTTCCTCACTCATTCTCTCCATGTGCCCAAACCATTTCAAAACACCCTCTTCTGCTCTCTCAACCACGCTCTTTTTATTTCCACACATCTCTCTTACCCTTATGTTACTTACTCGATCAAACCACCTCACACCACACATTGTCCTCAAACATCTCATTTCCAGCACATCCATCCTCCTGCGCACCACTCTATCCATAGCCCACGCCTCGCAACCATACAACATTGTTGGAACCACTATTCCTTCAAACATACCGATTTTTGCTTTCCGAGATAATGTTCTCGACTTCCACACATTCTTCAAGGCTCCCAGAATTTTCGCCCCCACCCCACCCTATGATCCACTTTCGCTTCCATGGTTCCATCCGCTGCCAGATCCACTCCCAGATATCTAAAACACTTCATTTCCTCCAGTTTTTCTCCATTCAAACTCACCTCCCAATTGACTTGACCCTCAACCCTACTGTACCTAATAACCTTGCTCTTATTCACATTTACTCTTAACTTTCCTCTTTCACACACTTTACCAAACTCAGTCACCAGCTTCTGCAGTTTCTCACATGAATCAGCCACCAGCGCTGTATCATCAGCGAACAACAACTGACTCACTTCCCAAGCTCTCTCAACCACAACAGACTTCATACTTTCCCCTCTTTCCAAAACTCTTGCATTCACCTCCCTAACAACCCCATCCATAAACAAATTAAACAACCATGGAGACATCACACACCCCTGCCGCAAACCTACATTCACTGAGAACCAATCACTTTCCTCTCTTCCTACACGTACACATGCCTTACATCCTCGATAAAAACTTTTCACTGCTTCTAACAACTTGCCTCCCACACCATATATTCTTAATACCTTCCACAGAGCATCTCTATCAACTCTATCATATGCCTTCTCCAGATCCATAAATGCTACATACAAATCCATTTGCTTTTCTAAGTATTTCTCACATACATTCTTCAAAGCAAACACCTGATCCACACATCCTCTACCACTTCTGAAACCACACTGCTCTTCCCCAATCTGATGCTCTGTACATGCCTTCACCCTCTCAATCAATACCCTCCCATATAATTTACCAGGAATACTCAACAAACTTATACCTCTGTAATTTGAGCACTCACTCTTATCCCCTTTGCCTTTGTACAATGGCACTATGCACGCATTCCGCCAATCCTCAGGCACCTCACCATGAGTTCACTTATGTATATCTCGCTTTTTAAACCAGGTATTCCCAATCACCAGTCCTTTTTCAGCACATAAATCTACAAGCTCTTCACCATTTCCATTTACAACACTGAACACCCCATGTATACCAATTATTCCCTCAACTGCCACATTACTCACCTTTGCATTCAAATCACCCATCACTATAACCCGGTCTTGTGCATCAAAACCACTAACACACTCATTCAGCTGCTCCCAAAACACTTGCCTCTCATGATCTTTCTTCTCATGCCCAGGTGCATATGCACCAATAATCACCCATCTCTCTCCATCAACTTTCAGTTTTACCCATATCAATCTAGGATTTACTTTCTTTCATTCTATCACATACTCCCACAACTCCTGTTTCAGGAGTAGTGCTACTCCTTCCCTTGCTCTTGTCCTCTCACTAACCCCTGACTTTACTCCCAAGACATTCCCAAACCACTCTTCCCCTTTACCCTTGAGCTTCGTTTCACTCAGAGCCAAAACATCCAGGTTCCTTTCCTCAAACATACTACCTATCTCTCCCATTCATTCACACTCAGTCTCCAGCTGCCATGTAATAATGCCCGAAACCACAGCTCCCTTTCCACATCCAGGCCCCACAAAACTTTCCATGGTTTACCCCAGACGCTTTACATGCCCTGATTCAATCCATTGACAGCACGTCAACCCCGGTATACCACATCAATCCAATTCACTCTATTCCTTGCCCGACTTTCACCCTCCTGCATGTTCAGGCCCCGATCACTCAAAATCTTTTTCACTCCATCTTTCCACCTCCAATTTGGTCTCCCACTTCTCCTCGTTCCCTCCACCTCCGACACATATATCCTCTTGGTCAATCTTTCCTCACTCATTCTCTCCATGTGCCCAAACCATATCAAAACACACTCTTCTGCTCTCTCAACCACACTCTTTTTATTTCCACACATCTCTCTTACCCTTACATTACTTACTCGATCAAACCACCTCACACCACATATTGTCCTCAAACAAGGCATGTGTATGTGTAGGAAGAGAGGAAAGTGATTGGTTCTCAGTGAATGTAGGTTTGCAGCAGTGGTGTATAATGTCTCCATGGTTGTTTAATTTGTTTATGGATGGGGTTGTTAGGGAGGTGAATGCAAGAGTTTTGGAAAGAGGGTCAAGTATGCAGGCTATTGGGGATGAGAGAGCTTGGGAAGTGCGTCAGTTGTTCTTCACTGATGATACAGCGCTGGTAGCTGATTCATGTGAGAAACTGCAGAAGCTGGTGACTGAGTTTGGTAAAATGTGTGAAAGAAGAAAGTTAAGAGTAAATGTGAATAAGAGCAAGGTTATTAGGTACAGTAGGGTTGAGGGTCAAGTCAATTGGAAGGTAAGTTTGAATGGAGAAAAACTGGAGTAAGTAAAGTGTTTTAGATATCTGGGGGTGGATCTGGCAGCGGATTGAACCATGGAAGCGGAAGTGAATCATAGGGTGAGGGAGGGGGCGAAAATCCTGGGAGCCTTGAAGAATGTGTGGAAGTCGAGAACATTATATCCGAAAGTAAAAATGGGTATGTTTGAAGGAATAGTGGTTCCAACAATGTTGTATGGTTGCGAGGCGTGGGCTATGGATAGAGTTGTGCACAGGAGGGTGGATGTGCTGGAAATGAGATGTTTGAGGACAATAAGTAATGTAAGGGTAAGAGAGATGTGTGGAAATAAGAAGAGCGTGGTTGAGAGAGCAGAAGAGGGTGTTTTGAAATGGTTTGAGCACATGGAGAGAATGAGAGAGGAAAGATTGACCAAGAGGATATATGTGTCGGAGGTGGAGGGAATGAGAAGTGGGAGACCAAATTGGAGGTGGAAAGATGGAGTGAAAAAGATTTTGAGTGATCGCGGCCTGAACATGCAGGAGGGTGAAAGGCGGGCAAGGAATAGAGTTAATGGGATCGATGTGGTATACCGGGGTCGACTTGCTGTCAATGGATTGAATCAGGGCATGTGAAGCGTCTGGGGTAACCCATAGAAAGTTCTGTGGGGCCTGGGTGTGGAAAGGGACCTGTGGTTTCGGGCATCATTGCATGATAACTAGAGACTGAGTGTGAACGAATGGGGCCTTTGTTGTCTTTTCCTAGGTGTGCGAAAGAGAGACTTTTTAATGTTAATAGCTGAGAGGTGCAACTGGAGGGATGTCTGATCAGTATCTTGTGGAGGCGAAGGTGAAGATTTGTAGGAGTTTGCAGAAAAGAAAGAGAATGTTGGGGTGAAGAGAGTGGTGAGAGTAAGTGAGCTTGGGAAGAAGACTTGTGTGAGAAAGTACCAGGAGAGACTGAGTACAGAATGGAAAAAGGTGAGAACAAAGGAGGTAAGGGGAGTGGGGGAGGAATGGGATGTATTTAGGGAAGCAGTGATGGCTTACACAAAAGATGCTTGTGGCATGAGAAGCGTGGGAAATGGGTTGATTAGAAAGGGTAGTGAGTGGTGGGATGAAGAAGTAAGATTATTAGTGAAAGAGAAGAGAGAGGCATTTGGACGATTTTTGCTGGGAAAAAATGCAAATGATTGGGAGATGTATAAATGAAAGAGGCAGGAGGTCAAGAGAAAGGTGCAAGAGGTGAAAAAGAGGGCAAATGAGAGCTGAGGTGAGAGAGTATCATTAAATTTTAGGGAGAATAAAAAGATGTTTTGGAAGGAGGTAAATAAAGTGCGTAAGACAAGGGAGCAAATGAGAACTTCAGTGAAGAGGGTAATGGGGAGGTGATAACAAGTAGTGGTGATTTGAGAAGGATATGGAGTGAGTATTTTGAAGGTTTGTTGAATGTGTTTGATGATAGAGTGGCAGATATAGGGTGTTTTGGTCGAGGTGATGTGCAAAGTGAGATGGTTAGGGACAATGATTTGGTAAACAGAGAAGAGGTAGTAAAAGCTTTGCGGAAGATGAAATCCGGCAAGGCAGCGAGTTAGGATGGTATTGCAGTGGAATTTATTAAAAAAGGGGGTGACTGTATTGTTGACTGGTTGGTAAAGTTATTTAATGTATGTATGCTTCATGGCGAGGTACCTGAGGATTGGCGGAATGCTTGCATAGTGCCATTGTACAAAGGCAAAGGGGATAGGAGTGAGTGCTCAAATTACAGAGGTATAAGTTTGTTGGTAAATTATATGGGAGGGTATTGATTGAGAGGGTAAAGGTATGTACAGAGCATCAGATTGGGGAAGATCAGTGTGATTTCAGAAGTGGTAGAGGATGTGTGGATCAGGTGTTTGCTTTGAAGAATGTATGTGAGAAATACTTAGAAAAGCAAATGGATTTGTATGTAGCATTTATGGATCTGGAGAAGGCATATGGTAGAATTGATAGAGATGCTCTGTGGAAGGTATTAAGAATATATGGTGTGGGAGGCAAGTTGTTAGAAGCAGTGAAAAGTTTCTATCGAGGATGTAAGACATGTGTACGTGTAGGAAGAGAGGAAAGTGATTAGTTCTCAGTGAATGTAGGTTTGCGGCAGGGGTGTGTGATGTTTCCATGGTTGTTTAATTTCTTTATGGATGGGGTTGTTAGGGAGGTGAATGCAAGAGTTTTGGAAAGAGGGGCAAGTATGCAGTCTGTTGTGGATGAGAGAGCTTGGGAAGTGTCAGTTGTTGTTCGCTGATGATACAGCGCTGGTGGCTGATCCCCGTGAGAAACTGCAGAAGCTGTTGACTAAGTTTGGTAAAGTGTGTGAAAGAAGAAAGATGAGAGTAAATGTGAATAAGAGCAAGGTTATTACGTACTGGGAGGTAAGTTTGAATGGAGAAAGACTGGAGGAAGTAAAGTGTTTTAGATATCTGGGAGTGGGTCTGACAGCGGATGGAACCATGGAAGCGGAAGTGAATCATAGGGTGGGGGAGGGGGCGAAAATTCTGGGAGCCTTGAAGAATGTTTGGAAGTCAAAAACACTATCTCAGAAAGCAAAAATGGTTATGTTTGAAAAAATATTGGTTCCAACAATGTTGTTTGGCTGCGAGGCGTGGGCTATGGATACAGTTGTGCGCAGGAGGGTGGATGTGCTGGAAATGAGATCCTTGAGGACAATATGTGGTGTGAGGTGTTTTGATCGATTAAGTAATGTAAGGGTAAGAGAGATGTGTGGAAATAAAAAGAGTGGGGTTGAGAGAGCAGAAGAGGGCATTTTGTAATAGTTTGGTCACATGGAGAGAATGAGTGAGGAAAGATTGACCAAGAGGATATATGTGTCACAGGTGGAGGAAAGAGGAGAAGTGGGAGACCAAATTGGAGGTGGAAAGATGGAATGAAAAAGATTTTGAGTGATTGGGGCCTGAACATGCAGGAGGGTGAAAGGCATGCAAGGAATAGAGTGAATTGGAACGATGTGGTATACCGGGGTCGACGTGCTGTCTGTGGATATAACCAGGGTATGTGAAGCATCTGGGGTAAACCATGGAAAGTTGTGTGGGGCCTGGATGTGGGAAGGGAGCTGTGGTTTCGGTGCATTATTACATGACAGCTAGAGACTGAGTGTTAACGAATGTGGCCTTTGTTGTATTTTTCCTAGCGCTACCTCACACACATGAGGGGGAGGGGGATGGTATTTCCATGTGTGGCGAGGTGGCGATGGGAATGAATAAAGGCAGACAGTGTGCATTGTGTGCATGGGTATATATGTAGGTGTCTGTGTGTGTATATATATGTGTACATTGAGATGTATAGGTATGTATATTTGCGTGTGTGGACGTGTATGTATATACATGTGTATGGGGGTGGGTTGGGCCATTTCTTTCGTCTCTTTCCTTACGCTACCTCGCAAGCGCAGGAGACAGCAACAAAGCAAAATAAAAAAGAAATATATATATATATATATATATATATATATATATATATATTATTATTATTATTATACTTTGTCGCTGTCTCCCGCGTTTGTGAGGTAGCGCAAGGAAACAGACGAAAGAAATGGCCCAACCCCCCCCCCCATACACATGTATATACATACGTCCACACACGCAAATATACATACCTACACAGCTTTCCATGGTTTACCCCAGATGCTTCACATGCCTTGATTCAATCCACTGACAGCACAGCACGTCAACCCCGGTATACCACATTGCTCCAATTCACTCTATTCCTTGCCCTCCTTTCACCCTCCTGCATGTTCAGGCCCCGATCACACAAAATCTTTTTCACTCCATCTTTCCACCTCCAATTTGGTCTCCCTCTTCTCCTTGTTCCCTCCACCTCCGACACATATATCCTCTTGGTCAATCTTTCCTCACTCATCCTCTCCATGTGCCCAAACCACTTCAAAACACCCTCTTCTGCTCTCTCAACCACGCTCTTTTTATTTCCACACATCTCTCTTACCCTTACGTTACTCACTCTATCAAACCACCTCACACCACACATTGTCCTCAAACATCTCATTTCCAGCACATCCATCCTCCTGCGCACAACTCTATCCATAGCCCACGCCTCGCAACCATACAACATTGTTGGAACCACTATTCCTTCAAACATACCCATTTTTGCTTTCCGAGATAATGTTCTCGACTTCCACACATTCTTCAAGGCCCCCAGAATTTTCGCCCCCTCCCCCACCCTATGATCCACTTCCGCTTCCATGGTTCCATCCGCTGCCAGATCCACTCCCAGATATCTAAAACACTTCACTTCCTCCAGTTTTTCTCCATTCAAACTCACCTCCCAATTGACTTGACCCTCAACCCTACTGTACCTAATAACCTTGCTCTTATTCACATTTACTCTTAACTTTCTTCTTCCACACACTTTACCAAACTCAGTCACCAGCTTCTGCAGTTTCTCACATGAATCAGCCACCAGCGCTGTATCATCAGCGAACAACAACTGACTCACTTCCCAAGCTCTCTCATCCCCAACAGACTTCATACTTGCCCCTCTTTCCAAAACTCTTGCATTTACCTCCCTAACAACCCCATCCAAATTACAGAGGTATAAGTTTATTGAGTATTCCTGGTAAATTATATGGGAGGGTATTGATTGAGAGGGTGAAGGCATGTACAGAGCATCAGATCGGGGAAGAGCAGTGTGGTTTCAGAAGTGGTAGAGGATGTGTGGATCAGGTGTTTGCTTTGAAGAATGTATGTGAGAAATACTTAGAAAAGCAAATGGATTTGTATGTAGCATTTATGGATCTGGATTAGGCATATGATAGAGCTGATAGAGATGCTCTGTGGAAGGTATTAAGAATATATATATATATATTTTTTTTTTTTTTTTTTTTTTTTATACTTTGTCGCTGTCTCCCGCGTTTGCGAGGTAGCGCAAGGAAACAGACGAAAGAAATGGCCCAACCCTCCCCATACACATGTACATACACACGTCCACACACGCAAATATACATACCTACACAGCTTTCCATGGTTTACCCCGGACGCTTCACATGCCTTGATTCAATCCACTGACAGCACGTCAACCCCTGTATACCACATCGCTCCAATTCACTCTATTCCTTGCCCTCCTTTCACCCTCCTGCATGTTCAGGCCCCGATCACACAAAATCCTCTTCACTCCATCTTTCCACCTCCAATTTGGTCTCCCTCTTCTCCTCGTTCCCTCCACCTCCGACACATATATCCTCTTGGTCAATCTTTCCTCACTCATTCTCTCCATGTGCCCAAACCATTTCAAAACACCCTCTTCTGCTCTCTCAACCACGCTCTTTTTATTTCCACACATCTCTCTTACCCTTACGTTACTTACTCGATCAAACCACCTCACACCACACATTGTCCTCAAACATCTCATTTCCAGCACATCCATCCTCCTGCGCACAACTCTATCCATAGCCCACGCCTCGCAACCATACAACATTGTTGGAACTACTATTCCTTCAAACATACCCATTTTTGCTTTCCGGGATAATGTTCTCGACTTCCACACATTTTTCAAGGCTCCCAAAATTTTCGCCCCCTCCCCCACCCTATGATCCACTTCCGCTTCCATGGTTCCATCCGCTGACAGATCCACTCCCAGATATCTAAAACACTTCACTTCCTCCAGTTTTTCTCCATTCAAACTCACCTCCCAATTGACTTGACCCTCAACCCTACTGTACCTAATAACCTTGCTCTTATTCACATTTACTCTTAACTTTCTTCTTCCACACACTTTACCAAACTCCGTCACCAGCTTCTGCAGTTTCTCACATGAATCCGCCACCAGCGCTGTATCATCAGCGAACAACAACTGACTCACTTCCCAATATATATATATATATATATATATGCAAGAGTCTTGGAAAGAGGGGCAAGTATGAAGTCTGTTGGGGATGAGAGAGCTTGGGAAGTGAGTCAGTTGTTGTTCGCTGATGATACAGCGCTGGTGGCGGATTCATGTGAGAAACTGCAGAAGCTGGTGACGGAGTTTGGTAAAGTGTGTGGAAGAAGAAAGTTAAGAGTAAATGTGAATAAGAGCAAGGTTATTAGGTACAGTAGGGTTGAGGGTCAAGTCAATTGGGAGGTGAGTTTGAATGGAGAAAAACTGGAGGAAGTGAAGTGTTTTAGATATCTGGGAGTGGATCTGTCAGCGGATGGAACCATGGAAGCGGAAGTGGATCATAGGGTGGGGGAGGGGGCGAAAATTTTGGGAGCCTTGAAAAATGTGTGGAAGTCGAGAACATTATCTCGGAAAGCAAAAATGGGTATGTTTGAAGGAATAGTGGTTCCAACAATGTTGTATGGTTGCGAGGCGTGGGCTATGGATAGAGTTGTGCGCAGGAGGATGGATGTGCTGGAAATGAGATGTTTGAGGACAATGTGTGGTGTGAGGTGGTTTGATCGAGTAAGTAACGTAAGGGTAAGAGAGATGTGTGGAAATAAAAAGAGCGTGGTTGAGAGAGCAGAAGAGGGTGTTTTGAAATGGTTTGGGCACATGGAGAGAATGAGTGAGGAAAGATTGACCAAGAGGATATATGTGTCGGAGGTGGAGGGAACGAGGAGAAGAGGGAGACCAAATTGGAGGTGGAAAGATGGAGTGAAAAGGATTTTGTGTGATCGGGGCCTGAACATGCAGGAGGGTGAAAGGAGGGCAAGGAATAGAGTGAATTGGAGCGATGTGGTATACAGGGGTTGACGTGCTGTCAGTGGATTGAATCAAGGCATGTGAAGCGTCTGGGGTAAACCATGGAAAGCTGTGTAGGTATGTATATTTGCGTGTGTGGACGTATG
Source organism: Panulirus ornatus (assembly GCF_036320965.1). Taxonomy (NCBI): domain Eukaryota; kingdom Metazoa; phylum Arthropoda; class Malacostraca; order Decapoda; family Palinuridae; genus Panulirus; species Panulirus ornatus. Next base: position 43,387,730 of record NC_092241.1, on the reverse strand, counting down.
TATATACATGTGTATGGGGGGGGGGGGTTGGGCCATTTCTTTCGTCTGTTTCCTTGCGCTACCTCACAAACGCGGGAGACAGCGACAAAGTATAATAAAAAAAAATATATATATATATATATATTCACCTTAGCCTCCACAAGATAATGATCAGACATCCCTCCAGTTGCACCTCTCAGCACATTAACATCCAACAGTCTCTCTTTCGCGTGCCTGTCAATTAACACGTAATCCAATAACGCTCTCTGGCCATCTCTCCTACTTACATAAGTATACTTATGTATATCTCGCTTTTTAAACCAGGTATTCCCAATCATCAGTCCTTTTTCAGCACATAAATCTACAAGCTCTTCACCATTTCCATTTACAACACTGAACACCCCATGTATACCAATTATTCCCTCAACTGCCACATTACTCACCTTTGCATTCAAATCACCCATCACTATAACCCGGTCTCGTGCATCAAAACCACTAACACACTCATTCAGCTGCTCCCAAAACACTTGCCTCTCATGATCTTTCTTCTCATGCCCAGGTGCATATGCACCAATAATCACCCATCTCTCTCCATCAACTTTCAGTTTTACCCATATTAATCGAGAATTTACTTTCTTACATTCTATCACATACTCCCACAACTCCTGTTTCAGGAGTATTGCTACTCCTTCCCTTGCTCTTGTCTTCTCACTAACCCCTGACTTTACTCCCAAGACATTCCCAAACCACTCTTCCCCTTTACCCTTGAGCTTCGTTTCACTCAGAGCCAAAACATCCAGGTTCCTTTCCTCAAACATACTACCTATGGGTTTTCAGAAAAGAAGAGTGAATGTTGGGGTGAAGAGGGTGGTGAGAGTAAGTGAGCTTGGGAAGGAGACTTTTGTGAGGAAGTACCAGGAGAGACTGAGTACAGAATGGAAAAAGGTGAGAACAATGGAAGTAAGGGGAGTGGGGGAGGAATGGGATGTATTTAGGGAATCAGTGATGGATTGCGCAAAAGATGCTTGTGGCATGAGAAGAGTGGGAGGTGGGTTGATTAGAAAGGGTAGTGAGTGGTGGGATGAAGAAGTAAGAGTATTAGTGAAACAGAAGAGAGAGGCATTTGGACGATTTTTGCAGGGAAAAAATGAAATTGAGTGGGAGATGTATAAAAGAAAGAGACAGGAGGTCAAGACAAAGGTGCAAGAGGTGAAAAAGAGGGCAAATGAGTGTTGGGGCGAAAGAGTATCATTAAATTTTAGGGAGAATAAAAAGATGTTTTGGAAGGAGGTAAACAAAGTGTGTAAGACAAGGGAGCAGATGGGAACTTCAATGAAGTGGGCTAATGGGGAGGTGATAACAAGTAGCGGTGATGTGAGAAGGAGATGGAGTGAGTATTTTGAAGGTTTGCTGAATGTGTTTGATGATAGAGTGGCAGATATAGGGGGTTTTGGTCGAGGTGATGTGCAAAGTGAGATGGTTAGGGAAAATGATTTGGTAAACAGAGAAGAGGTAGTAAAAGCTTTGCGGAAGGTGGAAGCTGGTAAGGCAGCGGGTTTGGATGGTATTGCAGTATAATTTATTAAAAAAGGGGTGACTGTATTGTTGACTGGTTGGTAAGGCTATTTAATGTGTGTATGATTCTTGGTGAGGTGCCTGAGAATTGGCAGAATGCTTGCATAGTGCCATTGTACAAAGGAAAAGGGGATAAGAGTGAGTGCTCAAATTAGAGAGGTATAAGTATGTTGAGTATTCGTGGTAAATTATATGGGAGGGTATTGATTGAGAGGGTGAAGGCATGTTCAGAGCATCAGATTGGGGAAGAGCAGTGTGGTTTCAGAAGTGGTAGAGGATGTGTGGATCAGGTGTTTGCTTTGAAGAATGTATGTGAGAAATACTTCAAAAAGCAAATGGATTTTTATGTAGCATTTATGGATCTGGAGAAGGCATATGATAGAGTTGATAGAGATGCTCTGTTAAGGTATTAAGTATATATGGTGTGAGAGGCAAGTTGTTAGAAGCAGTGAAAAGTTTTTATTGAGGATGTAAGGCATGTGTACGTGCAAGGAAACAGACGAAAGAAATGGCCCAACCCACCCCCATACACATGTATATACATACACGTCCACACATGCAAATATACATACCTATACATCTCAATGTACACATACATATATACACATGTACATAATTCATACTGTCTGCCTTTATTCATTCCCATCGCTACCCCACCACACATGAAATAACAACCCCCTCCCCCCTCATGTGCAGGAGGTAGCACTAGGAAAAGACAACAAAGGCCACATTCGTTCCCACTCAGTCTCTAGCAGTCTTGTAATAATGCACTGAAACCACAGCTCCCTTTCCACATCCAGGCCCCGCAGAACTTTCCATGGTTTACCCCAGACACTTCACATGCCCTGGTTCAATCCATTGACAGCACGTCGACCCCAGTATACCACATCGTTCCAATTCACTCTATTCCTTGCACGCCTTTCACCCTCCTGCATGTTCAGGCCCCGATCACTCAAAATCTTTTTCACTCCATCTTTCCACCTCCAATTTGGTCTCCTACTTCTCCTCATTCCCTCCACCTCCGACACATATATCCTCTTGGTCAATCTTTCCTCACTCATTCTCTCCATGTACCCAAACCATTTCTAAACACCCTCTTCTGCTCTCCCAACCACGCTCTTTTTATTTCCACACATCTCTCTTACTCTATTATTACTTACTCGATCAAACCACCTCACACCACATATTGTCCTCAAGCATCTCATTTCCAGCACATCCACCCTCCTGCGCACAACTCTATCCATATCCCATGCCTCGTAACCATACAACATTGTTGGAACACTATTCCTTCGAACCACTATTCCTTCAAACATACCCATTTTTCCTTTCTGAGATAATGTGCTCGACTTCCAAACATTCCTAAAGGCTCCCAGGATTTTCGTCCCCTCCCCCACCCTATGATTCACTTCTGCTTCCATGGTTCGATCCACTGCCTGATCCACTCCCAGATATCTAAAACACTTTAGTTCCTCCAGTTTTTCTCCATTCGAACTTACCTCCCAATTGACTTGACCCTCAACCCTACTGTACCAAATAGCCTTGCTCTTATTCACATTTACTCTTAACTTTCTTCTTTCACACACTTTACCAAACTCAATCACCAGCTTCTGCAGTTTCTCACATGAATCAGCCACCAACGCTGTATCATCAGAAAAGAACAACTGACTCACTTCCCAAGCTCTCTCATCCACAACAGACTGCATACTTGCCCCTCTTTCCAAAACTCTTGCATTCACCTCCCTAACAACCCCATCCATAAACAAATTAAACAACCATGGAGACATCACACACCCCTGCTGCAAACCTTCATTCACTGAGAACCAATCACTTTCCTCTCTTCCTTCACTTACACATGCCTTACATCCTCGATAAAAACATTTCACTGCTTCTAATAACTTGCCTTCGACACCATATATTCTTAGTACCTTCCACAGAGCATCTCTATCAACTCTGTCATATACCTTCTCCAGATCCATAAATGCTACATACAAATCCATTTGCTTTTCTAAGTATTTCTCACATACATTCTTCAAAGCAAACACCTGATCCACACATCCTCTACCACTTCTGAAACCACGTTGCTCTTACCCAATCTGATGCTCTGTACATACCTTCACCCTCTCAATCAATACCCTCCCATATAATTTACCAGGAATACTCAACAAACTTTTTTTTTTTTTTTTTTTTTTTTTTTGCCGCTGTCTCCCACGTTTGCGAGGTAGCGCAAGGAAACAGACGAAAGAAATGGCCCAACCCACCCCCATACACATGTATATACATACGTCCACACACGCAAATATACATACCTACACAGCTTTCCATGGTTTACCCCAGACGCTTCACATGCCCTGATTCAATCCACTGACAGCACGTCAACCCCGGTATACCACATCGCTCCAATTCACTCTATTCCTTGCCCTCCTTTCACCCTCCTGCATGTTCAGGCCCCGATCACACAAAATCTTTTTCACTCCATCCTTCCACCTCCAATTTGGTCTCCCTCTTCTCCTCGTTCCCTCCACCTCCGACACATATATCCTCTTGGTCAATCTTTCCTCACTCATTCTCTCCATGTGCCCAAACCATTTCAAAACACCTTCTTCTGCTCTCTCAACCACGCTCTTTTTATTTCCACACATCTCTCTTACCCTTACGTTACTTACTCGATCAAACCTCCTCACACCACACATTGTCCTCAAACATCTCATTTCCAGCACATCCATCCTCCTGCACACCACTCTATCCATAGCCCACGCCTCGCAACCTTACAACATTGTTGGAACCACTATTCCTTCAAACATACCCATTTTTGCTTTCCGAGATAATGTTCTCGACTTCCACACATTCTTCAAGGCTCCCAGAATTTTCGCCCCCTCCCCCATCCTATGATCCACTTCCGCTTCCATGGTTCCATCTGCTGCCAGATCCACTCCCAGATATCTAAAACACTTTACTTCCTCCAGTTTTTCTCCATTGAAACTCACCTCCCAATTGACTTGACCCTCAACCCTACTGTACCTAATAACCTTGCTCTTATTCACATTTACTCTTAACTTTCTTCTTTCACACACTTTACCAAACTCAGTCACCAGCTTCTGCAGTTTCTCACATGAATCAGCCACCAGCGCTGTATCATCAGCGAACAACAACTGACTCACTTCCCAAGCTCTCTCATCCCCAACAGACTTCATACTTGCCCCTCTTTCCAAAACTCTTGCATTCACCTCCCTACCAACCCCATCCATAAACAAATTAAACAACCATGGAGACATCACACACCCCTGCCACAAACCTACATTCACTGAGAACCAATCACTTTCCTCTCTTCCTACACGTACATAAGCCTTACATCCTCGATAAAAACTTTTCACTGCTTCTAACAACTTTCCTCCCACACCATATATTCTTAATACCTTCCACAGAGCATCTCTATCAACTCTATCATATGCCTTCTCCAGATCCATAAATGCTACATACAAATCCATTTGCTTTTCTAAGTATTTCTCACATACATTCTTCAAAGCAAACACCTGATCCACACATCCTCTACCACTTCTGAAACCACACTGCTCTTCCCCAATCTGATGCTCTGTACAAACTTATACCTCTCTAATTTGAGCACTCACTCTTATCCCCTTTGCCTTTGTACAATGGCACTATGCAAGCATTCCGCCAATCCTCAGGCACCTCAACATGAATCATACAGTCATTAAATAACCTTACCAACCAGTCAACAATACAGTCACCCCCTTTTTTTATAAATTTCACTGCAATACCATCCAAACCTGCTGCCTTGCCAGCTTTCATCTTCCGCAAAGCTTTTACTACCTCTTCTCTGTTTACTAAATCATTTTACCTAACCCTCTCACTTTGCACATCACCTCGACCAAAACACCCTCTATCTGCCACTCTACCATCAAACACATTCAACAAACCTTCAAAATACTCACTCCATCTCCTTCTCACATCACCACTACTTGTTATCACCTCCCCATTAGCCCCTTTCACTGAAGTTCCCATTTGCTCCCTTGTATTACGCACTTTATTTACCTCCTTCCAGAACATCTTTTTATTCTCCCTAAAATTTAATGATACTCTCTCACCCCAACTCTCATTTGCCCTCTTGCACCTTTGTCTTGACCTCCTGCCTCTTTCTTTTATACATCTCCCACTCATTTGCATTTTTTCCTGCAAAAATTGTCCAAATGCCTCTCTCTTCTCTTTCACTAATAATCTTACTTCTTCATCCCACCACTCACTACCCTTTTTAATCAACCCACCTCCCACGCTTCTCATGCCACAAGCATCTTTTGCGCAAGCCATCACTGCTTCCCTAAATACATCCCATTCCTCCCCCATTCGTCTTACCTCCTTCGTTCTCACCTTTTTCCATTCTGTACTCAGTCTCTCCTGGTACTTCCTCACACAAGTCTCCTTTCCAAGCTCACTTACTCTCACCACCCTCTTCACCCCAACATTCTCTCTTCTTTTCTGTAAACCCATACAAATCTTCACCTTCACTTCCACAAGATAATGATCAGATATCCTTCCAGTTGCACCTCTCAGCACATTAACATCCAAAAGTCTCTCTTTCGCGTGCCTGTCAATTAACACGTAACCCAATAACGCTCTCTGGCCATCATTTCTACGTACATACGTATACTTATGTATATCTCGCTTTTTAAACCAGGTATTCCCAATCACCAGTCCTTTTTCAGCACATAAATCTGCAAGCTCTTCACCATTTCCATTTACAACACTGAACACCCCATATATACCAATTATTCCCTCAACTTCAAAATTAATCACCTATGCATTCAAATCACCCATCACTATAACCCGGTCTTGTGCATCAAATCCACTAACACACTCATTCAGCTGCTCCCAAAACACTTGCCTCTCATGATCTTTCTTCTCATGCCCAGGTGCATATGCACCCATAATCACCCATCTCTCTCCCTCAACTTTCAGTTTTACCCATATCAATCTAGAATTTACTTTCTTACACTCTATCACATACTCCCACTACTCCTGTTTCAGGAGTAGTGCTACTCCTTCCCTTCCTCTTGTCCTCTCACTAACCCCTGACTTTACTCCCAAGAGATTACCAAACCACTCTCCCCCTTTACTCTTGAGCTTCGTTTCACTCAGAGCCAAAACATCCAGGTTCCTTACCTCAAACATACTATCTATCTCTCCTTTTTTCTCATCTTGGTTACATTCACACACATTTAGACATCCCAATCTGAGCCTTCGAGGAGGATGATCACTCCCCACGTGACTCCTTCTTCTGTTTCCCATTTTTTAGAAATTTAAGATACAAGGAGGGGAGGATTTCTGGCCCCCCGCTCCCGTCCCCTCTAGTCGCCTTCTACGACATGTGAGGAATGCATGGGAAGTATTCTTTCTCCCTTATCCCCAGGGATAATATATATATTTAGAAAAGCAAATGGATTTGTATGTAGCATTTATGGATCTGGAGAAGGCATATGATAGAGCTGATAGAGATACTCTGTGGAAGGTATTAAGAATATATGGTGTGGGAGGCAAGTTGTTAGAAGCAGTGAAAAGTTTTTATCGAGGGTGTAAGGCATGTGTATGTGTAGGAAGAAAGGAAAGTGATTGGTTCTCAGTGAATGTAGGTTTGCGGCAGGGGTGTGTGATGTTTCCATGGTTGTTTGATTTGTTTATGGATGGGGTTGTTAGGGAGGTGAATGCAAGAGTCTTGGAAAGAGGGGCAAGTATGCAGTCTGTTGTGGATAAGAGAGCTTGGGAAGTGAGTCAGTTGTTGTTCGCTGATGATATAGTATAGCGCTGGTGGCTGATTCATGTGAGAAACTGCAGAAGCTGGTGACTGAGTTTGGTAAAGTGTGTGAAAGAAGAAAGCTGAGAGTAAATGTGAATGAGAGCAAGGTTATTAGGTACAGTAGGTTTGAGGGACAAGTCATGTGGGAGGTAAGTTTGAATGGAGAGAAACTGGAGGAAGTGAAGTGTTTTAGATATCTGGGAGTGGATTTGGCAGCAGATGGAACCATGGAAGCGGAAGTGAATCATAGGGTGGGAGAGGGGGCGAAAGTTCTGGGAGCGTTGAAGAATGTGTGGAAGTCGAGAACATTATCTTGGAAAGCAAAAATGAGTATGTTTGAAGGAATAGTGGTTCCAACAATGTTATATGGTTGCGAGGCTTGGGCTGTAGATAGAGTTGTGTGGAGGAGGGTGGATGTGCTAGAAATGAGATGCTTGAGGACAATATGTGGTGTGAGGTGGTTTGATCAAGTGAGTAATAATAGGGTAAGAGAGATGTGTGGTAATAAAAAGAGTGTGGTTGAGAAAGCAGAAGAGGGTGTTTTGAAATGGTTTGGTCATATGGAGAGAATGAGTGAGGAAAGAATGACCAAGAGGATATATATGTCAGAGGTGGAGGGAACGAGGAGGAGTGGGAGACCAAATTAGAGGTGGAAAGATGGAGTGAAAAAGATTTTGAGTGATCAGGGCCTGAACATGCAGGATGGTGAAAGGCGTGCAAGGAATAGAGTGAATTGGAACGATGGTGTACCGGGGTCCCATGTGCTGTCAATGGATTGAACCAGGGGATGTCTTGGGTAAACCATGGAAAGTTGTGTGGGGCCTGGATGTGGAAAGAGAGCTGTGGTTTCGGTGCATTATTACATGACAACTAGAGACTGAGTGTGAACGAAAGTGGCCTTTGTTGTCTTTTCCTATCGCTACTTCGCGCACATAAAGGGCAGGGGGTTGTTATTTCATGTGTGGCAGGGTGGCGATGGGAATGAATAAAGGCAGACAGTATGAATTATGTACATGTGTATGTATATATGTATATGTCTGTGTGTGTATATATATGTATATGTTGAGATGTATAGGTATGTATATTTGCATGTGTGGACGTATATGTATATACATGTGTATGTAGGGGGTTGGACCATTCTTTCATCTCTTTCCTTGCGCTACTTTGCTAACGCAGGAGACAGCGACAAAGCAAAATGAATAAATAAATGTATGGATGTGTGTGTGGACATGTATGTATATACATGTGTATGTGGGGGGGTTGGGCCATTCTTTCATCTGTTTCCTTGCGCTACCTCGCAAATGCGGGAGACAGCGACAAAGCAAAATAATAATAAAAAAATATATATATACACATACACATACACACACATACACTTATATATATATACACAGTCATGTACATCAATTCATGTGTACCATAAAAATATTCTTAAATTACTGAAAATAAGGAAAATACTTTCATTAAATGAAAACATATGATGTAAATGCCTTACTTCACCAAATGTTAAGCATAAAAAAACTAAGACAACCAGGACAGACTGATTCTCTTGAAATTACTGAACTTTATCTTGCTTCATCTTCAGCACATCTTCCCAGTAATATGCTAATGTACAAGAAACATTATACGTAGTTAGAATCTCTCATTACACTTGCAATATTTAACATTCATCACAAAGATCTGGATGATATTTATTGAGATAGTTTTGCAACAATAATTTGAATATAAGCTGCCTTCTCAGCCCACAAAACCTGACGTGAAGAAATGTTCTCAATTTTGGGAAAGTCCTAGAGTTACTAACTGCACTGTTTACACTGAAGGAAATTCTGAGTCATCATCAAACTTAAGGACACTCTTTGGAGGCGATTCACAAGAAGAGATATAAGCAATAAAAGTTGCGAGTTCTCACTGGTAACCCTGTAGCTCACCGCCTTTGGATATTTACATGATACTTGATTGCTTCTAAGGCCCAGATGTCTAATTCTGACACTACCTCGTAAATGCAGGAAATGGCAAACTGTTGATCACCTCCAGCAGTTGCAAGTAATTCAGTGGTTCTTCCTAAGCTTCTGAGGAGACACCGGACTGTTCCAAAAGTTACTTTGCAGAAGTCCTGGCTGTCGAGGTCCGCTCCTTAGCTCCACCATATTGAGTATATTGAGGGTGAAGTGTACTTGGAATAGTTGGGGCTGTTGGTCTGAACAAGATGGTTGAGACTGCAGGCTCTGCTGACTTATCTGAGGAGGGATTGGCAGTGTCTACAAATTATGATGCCTCCTGGTCAAGCACCTGTATGCTCAAGTGTAATCCTTCTCCATCATTTGCTGCAACTTCTGAATGCACTTCATTTGGAATTAAGCAAGCAAGGGTTCAGGCCAGCATTCATCAAACTTGAAGCATTTCCCATCCACTTTTCAAGGGTGTTGTATATTTCAGATGAATTAACTTGAGATATTCTTGAGACTTTGTATATATACCTTATATCAGTTTGTTGAGTATTCCTGGTAAATTATATGGGAGGGTATTGATTGAGAGGGTGAAGGCATGTACAGAGCATCAGATTGGGGAAGAGCAGTGTGGTTTCAGAAGTGGTAGAGGATGTGTGGATCAGGTGTTTGCTTTGAAGAATGTATGTGAGAAATACTTAGAAAAGCAAATGGATTTGTATGTAGCATTTATGGATCTGGAGAAGGCATATGATAGAGCTGATAGAGATACTCTGTGGAAGGTATTAAGAATATATGGTGTGGGAGGCAAGTTGTTAGAAGCAGTGAAAAGTTTTTATCGAGGGTGTAAGGCATGTGTATGTGTAGGAAGAAAGGAAAGTGATTGGTTCTCAGTGAATGTAGGTTTGCGGCAGGGGTGTGTGATGTTTCCATGGTTGTTTGATTTGTTTATGGATGGGGTTGTTAGGGAGGTGAATGCAAGAGTCTTGGAAAGAGGGGCAAGTATGCAGTCTGTTGTGGATAAGAGAGCTTGGGAAGTGAGTCAGTTGTTGTTCGCTGATGATATAGTATAGCGCTGGTGGCTGATTCATGTGAGAAACTGCAGAAGCTGGTGACTGAGTTTGGTAAAGTGTGTGAAAGAAGAAAGCTGAGAGTAAATGTGAATGAGAGCAAGGTTATTAGGTACAGTAGGTTTGAGGGACAAGTCATGTGGGAGGTAAGTTTGAATGGAGAGAAACTGGAGGAAGTGAAGTGTTTTAGATATCTGGGAGTGGATTTGGCAGCAGATGGAACCATGGAAGCGGAAGTGAATCATAGGGTGGGAGAGGGGGCGAAAGTTCTGGGAGCGTTGAAGAATGTGTGGAAGTCGAGAACATTATCTTGGAAAGCAAAAATGAGTATGTTTGAAGGAATAGTGGTTCCAACAATGTTATATGGTTGCGAGGCTTGGGCTGTAGATAGAGTTGTGTGGAGGAGGGTGGATGTGCTAGAAATGAGATGCTTGAGGACAATATGTGGTGTGAGGTGGTTTGATCAAGTGAGTAATAATAGGGTAAGAGAGATGTGTGGTAATAAAAAGAGTGTGGTTGAGAAAGCAGAAGAGGGTGTTTTGAAATGGTTTGGTCATATGGAGAGAATGAGTGAGGAAAGAATGACCAAGAGGATATATATGTCAGAGGTGGAGGGAACGAGGAGGAGTGGGAGACCAAATTAGAGGTGGAAAGATGGAGTGAAAAAGATTTTGAGTGATCAGGGCCTGAACATGCAGGATGGTGAAAGGCGTGCAAGGAATAGAGTGAATTGGAACGATGGTGTACCGGGGTCCATGTGCTGTCAATGGATTGAACCAGGGGATGTCTTGGGTAAACCATGGAAAGTTGTGTGGGGCCTGGATGTGGAAAGAGAGCTGTGGTTTCGGTGCATTATTACATGACAACTAGAGACTGAGTGTGAACGAAAGTGGCCTTTGTTGTCTTTTCCTATCGCTACTTCGCGCACATAAAGGGCAGGGGGTTGTTATTTCATGTGTGGCAGGGTGGCGATGGGAATGAATAAAGGCAGACAGTATGAATTATGTACATGTGTATGTATATATGTATATGTCTGTGTGTGTATATATATGTATATGTTGAGATGTATAGGTATGTATATTTGCATGTGTGGACGTATATGTATATACATGTGTATGTAGGGGGGTTGGACCATTCTTTCATCTCTTTCCTTGCGCTACTTTGCTAACGCAGGAGACAGCGACAAAGCAAAATGAATAAATAAATGTATGGATGTGTGTGTGGACATGTATGTATATACATGTGTATGTGGGGGGGTTGGGCCATTCTTTCATCTGTTTCCTTGTGCTACCTCGCAAATGCGGGAGACAGCGACAAAGCAAAATAATAATAAAAAAATATATATATACACATACACATACACACACATACACTTATATATATATACACAGTCATGTACATCAATTCATGTGTACCATAAAAATATTCTTAAATTACTGAAAATAAGGAAAATACTTTCATTAAATGAAAACATATGATGTAAATGCCTTACTTCACCAAATGTTAAGCATAAAAAAACTAAGACAACCAGGACAGACTGATTCTCTTGAAATTACTGAACTTTATCTTGCTTCATCTTCAGCACATCTTCCCAGTAATATGCTAATGTACAAGAAACATTATACGTAGTTAGAATCTCTCATTACACTTGCAATATTTAACATTCATCACAAAGATCTGGATGATATTTATTGAGATAGTTTTGCAACAATAATTTGAATATAAGCTGCCTTCTCAGCCCACAAAACCTGACGTGAAGAAATGTTCTCAATTTTGGGAAAGTCCAGAGTTACTAACTGCACTGTTTACACTGAAGGAAATTCTGAGTCATCATCAAACTTAAGGACACTCTTTGGAGGCGATTCACAAGAAGAGATATAAGCAATAAAAGTTGCGAGTTCTCACTGGTAACCCTGTAGCTCACCGCCTTTGGATATTTACATGATACTTGATTGCTTCTAAGGCCCAGATGTCTAATTCTGACACTACCTCGTAAATGCAGGAAATGGCAAACTGTTGATCACCTCCAGCAGTTGCAAGTAATTCAGTGGTTCTTCCTAAGCTTCTGAGGAGACACCGGACTGTTCCAAAAGTTACTTTGCAGAAGTCCTGGCTGTCGAGGTCCGCTCCTTAGCTCCACCATATTGAGTATATTGAGGGTGAAGTGTACTTGGAATAGTTGGGGCTGTTGGTCTGAACAAGATGGTTGAGACTGCAGGCTCTGCTGACTTATCTGAGGAGGGATTGGCAGTGTCTACAAATTATGATGCCTCCTGGTCAAGCACCTGTATGCTCAAGTGTAATCCTTCTCCATCATTTGCTGCAACTTCTGAATGCACTTCATTTGGAATTAAGCAAGCAAGGGTTCAGGCCAGCATTCATCAAACTTGAAGCATTTCCCATCCACTTTTCAAGGGTGTTGTATATTTCAGATGAATTAACTTGAGATATTCTTGAGACTTTGTATATATACCTTATATCAGTTTGTTGAGTATTCCTGGTAAATTATATGGGAGGGTATTGATTGAGAGGGTGAAGGCATGTACAGAGCATCAGATTGGGGAAGAGCAGTGTGGTTTCAGAAGTGGTAGAGGATGTGTGGATCAGGTGTTTGCTTTGAAGAATGTATGTGAGAAATACTTAGAAAAGCAAATGGATTTGTATGTAGCATTTATGGATCTGGAGAAGGCATATGATAGAGTTGATAGAGATGCTCTGTGGAAGGTATTAAGAATATATGGTGTGGGAGGAAAGTTGTTAGAAGCAGTGAAAAGTTTTTATCGAGGATGTAAGGCATGTGTACGTGTAGGAAGAGAGGAAAGTGATTGGTTCTCAGTGAATGTAGGTTTGCGGCAGGGGTGTGTGATGTCTCCATGGTTGTTTAATTTGTTTATGGATGGGGTTGTTAGGGAGGTAAATGCAAGAGTTTTGGAAAGAGGGGCAAGTATGAAGTCTGTTGGGGATGAGAGAGCTTGGGAAGTGAGTCAGTTGTTGTTCGCTGATGACACAGCGGTGGTTGCTGATTCATGTGTGAAACTGCAGAAGCTGGTGACTGAGTTTGGTAAAGTGTGTGAAAGAAGAAAGCTGAGAGTAAATGTGAATAAGAGCAAGGTTATTAGGTACAGTAGGGTTGAGGGTCAAGTCAATTGGGAGGTTAGTTTGAATGGAGAAAAACTGGAGGAAGTAAAGTGTTTTAGATATCTGGGAGTGGATCTGGCAGCGGATGGAACCATGGAAGCGGAAGTGGATCATAGGGTGGGGGAGGGGGCGAAAATTCTGGGGGCCTTGAAGAATGTGTGGAAGTCGAGAACATTATCTCGGAAAGCAAAAATGGGTATGTTTGAAGGAATAGTGGTTCCAACAATGTTGTATGGTTGCGAGGCGTGGGCTATGGATAGAGTTGTGCGCAGGAGGATGGATGTGCTGGAAATGAGATGTTTGAGGACAATGTGTGGTGTGAGGTGGTTTGATCGAGTGAGTAACGTAAGGGTAAGAGAGATGTGTGGAAATAAAAAGAGCGTGGTTGAGAGAGCAGAAGAGGGTGTTTTGAAGTGGTTTGGGCACATGGAGAGGATGAGTGAGGAAAGATTGACCAAGAGGATATATGTGTCGGAGGTGGAGGGAACAAGGAGAAGAGGGAGACCAAATTGGAGGTGGAAAGATGGAGTGAAAAAGATTTTGTGTGATCGGGGCCTGAACATGCAGGAGGGTGAAAGGAGGGCAAGGAATAGAGTGAATTGGAGCGATGTGGTATACCGGGGTTGACGTGCTGTCAGTGGATTGAAGCAGGGCATGTGAAGCGTCTGGGGTAAACCATGGAAAGCTGTGTAGGTATGTATATTTGCGTGTGTGGACGTATGTATATACATGTGTATGGGGGGGGTTGGGCCATTTCTTTCGTCTGTTTCCTTGCGCTACCTCGCAAACGCAGGAGACAGCGACAAAGTAAAAAAAAAAAAAAAAAAAAAAAAAAATCAGCCGGATACAATCTTGTCTTTGTCCGTATCATACTAATCAACTTTTCGAAGAAATAGCTGGGTATATGTATATTTATTTGCACATTAGTAAGGGTAGTGAGTGGTGGGATGAAGAACTAAAATTATTTGTGAAAGAGAAGAGAGAGGTATTTGGGTGATTTTTGCAGGGAAATAGTGCAAATGACTGGGAGATGTACGAAAGAAAGAGGCAGGAGGTCAATAGAAAGTTGCAAAAGGTAAAAAAGAGGGCTAATGAGAGTTGGGGTGAGAGAGTATCATTAAATTTTAGGGAGGATAAAAAGATGTTTTGGAAGGAGGTAAATAAAGTGCGTAAGACGAGATCAAATGGGAACATCGCGGAAGGGGGCTAATGGGGAGGTAATAACAAGTAGTGGTGATGTGAGAAGGAGTTGGAGTGAGTATTTTCAAGGTTTGTTGAATGTGTTAGATGATAGAGTGGCAGATATAGGGTGTTTTGGTCAAGGTGGTGTGTGAAGTGAGAGGGTCAGGGAGAATGATTTAGTTAACAGAGAAGAGTTAGTAAAAGCTTTGAGGAAGATGAAAGCTGGCAAGGCAGCGGGTTTAGATGGTATTGCAGTGGAATTTATTAAAAGAAAGAGGTGACTGTGTTGTTGACTGGTTGGTAAGGATATTTAATGCATGTATGACTCATGGTGAGGTGCCTGAGGATTGGCAGAATGCATGCATAGTGCCATTTTCCAAGTCAAAGGAGATAAAGGTGGGTGCTCAAATTATAGAGGTATAAGTTTGTTGATTATTCCTGGGAAATTATATGGGAGGATATTGATTGAGAGAGTGAAAGCATGTACAGAGCATCAGATTGGGGAAGAGCAGTGTGGTTTCAGATGTGGTAGAGGTGTTTGCTTTGTAGAATGTATGTGAGAAATACTTAGAAAAGCAAATGGATTTGTATGTGGCATTTATGGATCTGGAGAAGGTATATGATAAGAGTTGATAGAGATGCTCTGTGGAAAGTATTAAGAATATATGGTGTGGGAGGTACGTTGCTAGAAGCAGTGGAAAGTTTTTATCAAGGATGTAAGGCATGTGTATGAGTAGGAAGAGAGGAAAGTGATTGGTTCTCAGTGGTTATCAGTTTGCAGGAGGGGTGTGTGATGTCTCTATGGTTGTTTAATTTGTTTATAGATGGGGCTGCTAGGGCGGTGAATGCAAGAGTTTTGGAGAGAGGGGCAAGTATGCAGTCTGTTGTGGATGAGAGTTCTCGAGAAGTGAGTCAGTTGTTGTTTGCTGATGATACAGCGCTGGTGGCTGATTTGGGTGAGAAGCTGCAGAAGCTGGTGATTGAGTTTGGTAAAGTGTGTGAAAGAAGAAAGCTGTGAGTAACTGTGAATAACAGGAAGGTTATTAGGTACAGCAGGGTTGAGGGACAAGTCAATTGGGAGGTAATTTTGAATGGAGAAAAACTGGAGGAAGTGAAGTGTTTTAGATATCTGGGAGTGGATTTGGCAGTGAATGGAACCTTGGAAGCAGAAGTGAGTCACAGGGTGGGGGAGGGGGCGAAATTTCTGGAAGCGTTGAAAAATGTGTGGATGGTGAGAACATCATCTCAGAAAGAAAAAAGGGTATGTTTGAAGAAGTAGTGGTTCCAACGATGTTATATTGCTGCGAGGCGTAGGCTATGGATAGAGTTGTGTGGAGGAGGGTGGATGTGTTGGAAATGAGATGTTTGTGGACAATATGTTGTGTAAGGTTGTTTGATTGAGTAAGTAATGAAAGGGTAAGAGAGATGTGTGGTAATAAAAAGTGTGGTTGAGAGAGCAGAAGAGGGTGTTTTGAAATGGTTTGGTCACATGGAGAGAATGAGTGAGGAAAGATTGACAAAGAGGATATATGTCAAAAGTGAAGGGAACGAGGAGAAGTGGGAGACCACATTAGAGGTGGAAGGAAAAAGTGAATAAGATTTTGAGCGACTGGTCCTGAACATGCTGGAGGGTGAAAAGCATGCAAGGAATAAAGCAAATTGGAATGATGTGGTATACTGTGGTCGACGTGTTGTCAATGGATTGAAGCAGGGCATGTGAAGCATCTGGGTTAAACCATGGAAAGTTTTTTTGGGGCCTGGATGTGGAAAGGGAGCTGTGGTTTTGATGCATTATACATGACAGCTAGAGACTGAGCGTGAGCGAATGTGGCCTTTCTTGTCTTGTCCTAGCGCTACCTCGCGCGCATGCAGAGGGAGGGGGTTGTCATTTCATGTGTGCCGGTGTGGCGACGGGAATGAGTAAATGCAGCAAGTATGGATTATGTACCTGTGTATATATGTATATGTCTGAGTTATTATTATTTTCATTTTGCTTTGTCGCTGTCTCCCACTTTGCGAGGTAGCACAAGGAAAATGGACGAAAGAAATGGCCCAACCCACCCCCATGCACATGTATATACATACTCGTCCACACACGCAAATGTACATACCTATACATCTCAATGTACACATATATATACACACACAGACATATACATATATACACATGTACATAATTCATACTGTCTGCCTTTATTTATTCCCATCGCCACCTCGCCACACATGGAATAACATCCCCCTCCCCCCTCATGTGTGCGAGGTAGCGCTAGGAAAAGACAACAAAGGCCCCATTCGTTCATACTCAGTCTCTAGCTGTCATGTAATAATGCCCAAAACCACAGCTCCCTTTCCACATCCAGGCCCCACAGAACTTTCCATGGTTTACCCCAGACGCTTCACATGCCCTGATTCAATCCATTGACAGCACGTCGACCCCGGTATACCACATCGATCCAGTTCACTCTACTCCTTGCACACCTTTCACCCTCCTGCATGTTCAGGCCCCGATCATTCAAAATCTTTTTCACTCCATCTTTCCACCTCCAATTTGGTCTCCCACTTCTCCTCGTTCCCTCCACCTCCGACACATATTCATTCTCTCCATGTGCCCAAACCATTTCAAAACACCCTCTTCTGCTCTCCCAACCACGCTCTTTTTATTTCCACACATCTCTCTTACCCTATTATTACTTACTTGATCAAACCACCTCACACCACATATTGTCCTCAAACACCTCATTTCCAGCACATCCACCCTCCTGCGCACAACTCTATCCATAGCCCACGCCTCGCAACCATACAACATTGTTGGAACCACTATTCCTTCAAACATACCCATTTTTGCTTTCCGAGATAATGTTCTCGACTTCCAAACATTCCTCAAGGCTCCCAGGATTTTCGCCCCCTCCCCCACCCTATGATTCACTTCCGCTTCCATGGTTCCATCCGCTGCCAGATCCACTCCCAGATATCTAAAACACTTTAGTTCCTCCAGTTTTTCTCCATTCAAACTTACCTCCCAGTTGACTTGACCCTCAACCCTACTGTACCTAATAACCTTGCTCTTATTCACATTTACTCTTAACTTTCTTCTTTCACACACTTTACCAAACTCAGTCACCAGCTTCTGCAGTTTCTCACATGAATCAGCCACCAGCGCTGTATCATCATCGAACAACAACTGACTCACTTCCCAAGCTTTCTCATCCACAACAGACTGCATACTTGCCCCTCTTTCCAAAACTCTTGCCTTCACCTCCCTAACAACCCCATCCATAAACAAATTAAACAACCATGGAGACATCACACACCCCTGCCGCAAACCTACATTCACTGAGAACCAATCACTTTCCTCTCTTCCTACTCGTACACATGCCTTACATCCTTGATAAAAACTTTTCACTGCTTCTAATAATTTGCCTCCCACACCATATATTCTTAGTACCTTCCACAGAGCATCTCTATCAACTCTATCATATGCCTTCTCCAAATCCATAAATGCTACATACAAATCCATTTGCTTTTCTAAGTATTTCTCACATACATTCTTCAAAGCAAACACCTGATCCACACATCCTCTACCACTTCTGAAACCACACTGCTCTTCCCCAGTCTGATGCTCTGTACATGCCTTCACCCTCTCAATCAATACCCTCCCATATACTTTACCAGGAATACTCAACAAACTTATACCTCTGTAATTTGAGCACTCACTCTCATCCCCTTTGCCTTTGTACAATGGCACTATGCAAGCATTCCGCTAATCCTCTGGCACCTCACCATGAATCATACGTACATTAGATAACCTTACCAACCAGTCAACAATACAGTCACCCCTTTTTTGATAAATTCCACTGCAATACCATCCACACCTGCTGCCTTGCCGGCTTTCATCTTCCGCAAAGCTTTTACTACCTCTTCTCTGTTTACCAAATCATTTTCCCTAACCCTCTCACTTTGCACACCACCTCGACCAAAACACCCTATATCTGCCACTCTATCATCAAACACATTCAACAAACCTTCAAAATACTCACTCCATCTCCTTCTCACATCACCACTACTTGTTATCACCTCCCCATTAGCCCCCTTCACTGAAGTTCCCATTTGCTCCCTTGTCTTGCGCACTTTATTTACCTCCTTCCAGAACATCTTTTTATTTTCCCTAAAATTTAATGATACTCTCTCACCCCAACTCTCATTTGCCCTCTTTTTCACCTCTTGCACCTTTGTCTTGACCTCCTGCCCATTTCTTTTTCCATCTCCCACTCATTTGCATTTTTTCCCTGCAAAAATCGTCCAAATGCCTCTCTCTTCTCTTTCACTAATAATCTTACTTCTTCATCCCACCACTCACTACCCTTTCTAATCAACCCACCTCCCACTCTTCTCATGCCACAAACATCTTTTGCGCAAGCCATCACTGCTTCCCTAAATACATCCCATTCCTCCCCCACTCCCCTTACCTCCTTTGTTCTCACCTTTTTCCATTCCGAACTCAGTCTCTCCTGGTACTTCCTCATACAAGTCTCCTTCCCCAGCTCACTTACTCTCACCACCCTCTTCACCCCAACATTCTCTCTTCTTTTCTGAAAACCCATACAAATCTTCACCTTCGCTTCCACAAGATAATGATCAGACATCCCTCCAGTTGCACCTCTCAGCACATTAACATCCAAAAGTCTCTCTTTCGCGCGCCTGTCAATTAACACGTAATCCAATAACGCTCTCTGGCCATCTCTCCTACTTACATACATATACTTATGTATATTTCACTTTTTAAACCAGGTATTCCCAATCACCAGTCCTTCTTCAGCACATAAATCTACAAGCTCTTCACCATTTCCATTTACAACACTGAACACCCCATGTATACCAATTATTCCCTCAACTGCCACATTACTCACCTTTGCATTCAAATCACCCATCACTATAACCCAGTCTTGTGCATCAAAACCATTAACACACTCATTCAGCTGCTCCCAAAACACTTGCCTCATAATCTTTCTTCTCATGCCCAGGTGCATATGCACCAATAATCACCCATCTCTCTCCATCAGCTTTCAGTTTTACCCATATTAATCTAGAATGTACTTTCTTACATTCTATCACATACTCCCACAACTCCTGTTTCAGGAGTAGGGCTACTCCTTCCCTTGCTCTTGTCCTCTCACTAACCCCTGACTTTATTCCCAAGACATTCCCAAACCACTCTTCCCCATTACCCTTGAGCTTCGTTTCACTCAGAGCCAAAGCATCCAGGTTCCTTTCCTCAAACATACTACCTATCTCTCCTTTTTTCACATCTTGGTTACATCCACACACATTTAGACACCCCAATCTGAGCCTTCGAGGAGGATGAGCACTCCCCACGTGACTCCTTCTTCTGTTTCCCATTTTAGAAAGTTAGAATACAAGGAGGGGAGGATTTCTGACCCCCCGCTCCCGTCTGTGTATGTATATATATATGTATACGTTGAAATGTATAGGTATGTATTTATGCATGTGCGGGTGGGTATGTGGGTGTGTTGGACCATTCTTTCATCTGTTTCCTTGCACTACCTCACTAATGCAGGAGACAGCGACAAAGTATAATGAATATAAATCTAATACATTTATTTATTTATTTATCCCTGGGGATAGGGGAGAAAAAATACTTCCTACATATTTCCTGCATATCATAGAAGGCGTCTAAAAGGGAAGGGAGCATGGGGTGGAAATTCTCCCCTCTCGTTTGTAGTTTTCTAAGAGAAAGAACAGAGAAGGGGGCCGATTGAGGATATTCCCTCAAAGGCTCAGTCCTCTGTTCTTAACGCTACCTTGCTAATGTGGGAAATGGCGAATAGTATAAAAAAATTTTGTATTTAACTAATTTATTATACTTAATCTCAGTCTCCCGTATCAGCAATGTAGCACAAGGAAACAGATGAAAGAATGGCCCAACCCACCCACATCAATCTCTGTCTCCCGTATCAGTGAGGTAGCACAAGGAAACAGATGAAAGAATGGCCCAACCCACCCATATACACATGTGTACACATAAATGCCCACACACACACAGATACATACCTATACATTTCAACATATGCATACATATACAGACACAGACATTTTCTTTTCTTTCTTTCATACTATTCGCCATTTCCCGCATTAGCAAGGTGGCGCTAACAACAGAGGAGTGGGCCTTTGAGGGAATATCCTCACCTGGCCCCCTTCTCTGTCCCTTCTTTTGGAAAATTAAAAAAAACCGAGAGGGGAGGATTTCCAGCCCCTGCTCCCTTCCCTTTTAGTCGCCTTCTACGACACGCAGGGAATACGTGGGAAGTATTCTTTCTCCCCTGTCCCCAGGGATATATACATACATATATACATGTGCCTATCCATACTTGCTGCCTTCATCCATTCCCACCGCCACCCCGCCACACATGAAATAGCATCCCCCTAACCCCCTCCCCTGCACACGCGTGAGGTAGCACTAGGAAAAGACAAAAAAGGCCACATTCGTTAACACTCAGTCCCTTGCTGTCATGTCTAATGCACCAAAACCAAAGCTCCCTTTCCACATTCAGGCTCCACAAAACTTTCCATGGTTTACCCCAGATGCTTCACATGCCCTGGTTCTGTCCACTGACAATATGTCAATCATTCCAATTCATTTTATTCCGTGCATGCCTTTCACCTTCCTACATGTTCAGGCCTCAAATCACTCAAAATCTTTTTCACTCCATCCTTCCATCTCTAATTTGGTCTTGCGGTTCTCCTTCTTCCCTCCACTTCTGACTCGTACATCCTCTTTTTCAACCTTTACTCAGTCATTCTCTCCATATGTCCTAATTATTTCAACACCCCCCTCTTCTGCACTCTCAACCACACTTTTTATTCCACGCATCTCTCTTACCCTTTCATAATTTGTGCACATTACTTACTCGATCAAACCATTTCACAACACATATTGTCCTTAAACATTTAATTTCCAACACATCCACCCTCCTTCGCTCAACCCTATCCATAGACTATGCCTCACATCCAATTAATATTGTTCAAACTACTCTTCCTTCAAATATTCCATTTTTGTCCTCAAGATAACTTTCTCTCTTGCCACACATTCTTCATCACTCCCAGAACCTCTGCCCCCTCCCCCACCATATAAATGACTTTCACTTCCATGGTTCCACTCACTGCTAAGTCCATTCCCAGATATCTAAAACACTTCACTTCTTGCAACTTTTCTCCATTCAAACCTATCCCAACTAACTTGTTCCTCAACCCTGCTGAACCTAATAACCTTGATTTCATTCTTATTTACTCTCAACTTTTTCCTTTCATACACTCTGCCATACTCGATCACCAAATTCTGCAGCTTCTTACTCGAATCAGCTACTGGTGCTGTATCATTGGCATCATTGGCAAACAACAACTGACTCATTTCCCAGGTCCTCTCATCTCCAACAGATTGCATACTCGCCCCTTTCTTCAAGACTTGCATTCACGTCCCTCACCACCACATTCATAAACAAATCAAACAACAATGGGGACATCACACACCCCTGCCACAGACTGACTTTCATTGGGAAGCATTCACTCTCCTCTCTTCCCATTCATTCACATGCCATACACCCTTGATAGAAACTTCTCAGTGCTTACACACACACACACACACACACACACACACACACACACCTCCACCTCCCCCAAACAACAACACCACCAACACTACCACCACCACACCACACCACACATTCTTAAGACCTTCCACAAAGCATCTCTATCAACTATAATATGCCTTCTCCAGATCATTGAATGCCACATACAAATCCATTAATGTTTTTGTAAGTATTTTTCACACATTCAAAGCAAACACCTGATCCACACATCCTCTACTGCTTCTGAAACCATGCTATTTCTCCCCAGTCTGATGCTCAGTATTTGCCTGCACACTCTCAGTCAATGTCCTCCCATATAGTTTACCAGGTATACTCAACAAACTTATACCGCTGTAGTTTGAACACTTACCTTTATCCCCTTTGCCTTTATACAATGGCACTATACATGCATTTTGCCAATCCTCTGGCACTTCACCATGATCCATACATACACTGAATACTCTTACCAATCAACACCAAAGTTAGTCCCTTTCTTAATATATTCAAGTGCAATACCATCCAAACCTGCCACCTTGCTGGATTTCATTTTCCACAAGGCTTTCAACACCTCTTCTCTCTTAACCAAATCATTCTTCATGACCCTCTCACTTCGCACACCACCCCAACCAAAACACCCTACATCTGCCAATTTATCATCAAACACGTTCCACAAACCTTCAAAACACTCACTTCGTCACTGCCTGTTAAGACTTCCTTCTTGCCCTTTCACCGATGTTCCCATTTTTTCTCTTGTCTTTCGCACATTATTTGCCTCCTTTCAAAACATCTTTTTATTCTCCCTCAAGTTTAATGATACTTTCTCTCCCCACTCTCATTTGCCCTCTTTTTCAACCCCTGCACCTTCCCCAACCTCCTGACACTTTCTCTTATACATCTCCCAATCATTTGCACTCCTTCCTTATAATTACCACTAGCACCCTTACATCTTCATTCCACCACCCACCACTCACTACCCTTCCTAATCTGCCCTCCTCCCACCTTTCGCATACCACATGCATCTCTTGCACATGCCATCACTGCTTGTCTAGATACCTCCCATTTCTCACCCACTCCCCTCGCTTCATTTGCTCTCACCTTGTGCCATTCTGCACACACACGTGGCCTTTCCTAGCTCACTGATTCTCACCACTCTTTTCAAACTAACTTTGTTGCCTGTTTTTCGAAAACCTCTATGAATCTTCACCCTTGCCTCCACAAGATAGTGATCAGACATCCCACCAGCTACCCCTTTCAGCATATTTACATCGAAAAGTCTGTCTTTTACATGCCTGTCTAGTAATATGTAATTTGATAGTGCCAGTTGACTATCTCTCCTGCTCACATACTTTTACTTGTTGGAAAGGATCACAATTTTGCACGTGATCAAGATATTCCTATGAGTCCACAAGGAAAATGAAGCACGATAAGTTCCCAAGTGCACTTTCATGTAATAATCACATCATCAGGGGAGACACAAGAGAGAAATATAAGTCAGTTGATATACATCGAAGAGACAAACCTAGGACGCCATTTGGTAAACATGTGATTGTCCAAAACATACGAGAGTTCATAAAGCTTATCATTTTACAAATTTTATCAACAATAAAGTTATCTAATTTGTATAGACCATCATTAATATTAAGATCATAATTCTTTATGTATTTAATAATAAAAGATTCAATGATATTTCTCTTGGTAATAGAGTTAGAGTTAATAACTGAGATGGCATTACCCCAGTCAGTACAATGATCATAGTTTTAACATGATGAAACAAGGCATTTCATTCTTGTCCCGTTCTTATACTATGTTTATGTTCCTTAAGTCTAACAGAAAGATCCTTACCAGTCTGACCAACATAGAATTTATCACAATTTCCACAAGGCACTTTATAGATGCATCCAAGAGAATTTTCTGGTGAATTCCTGATTAAGATATTCTGTATAGTATTATTGTTGCTAAAGGCAACATTTACATTAAAGGATTTAAGCAACATGGGAAGTAAAGTGAAATTATTAGTAAAAGGGAGAACTAAAAGATTCTTGGTGTCAATGGGACGTTTGGGCTCAACTCTATACAATGATTTCTTTGCTAACTTAAGGGATTTATCAAGGAAAGATCTAGGGTACTTTAACTTAGATCCAATAGAATATATCTTCTCAAACTCATCATCAATAAACTCTAAACTGCAAATATGTAATGCCCTAAGGAACATAGATTGAAATGGTGATAATTTAACTCTGTCATGTTGAGATGAGTAATAATGGATATATGAGCATACATTGGTGGGTTTTCTGTATGTGCTAAACTAAAACTTGTTTCCTTGTCTATGGATCATGCAATCTAAAAATGGTAACATACTATTATTTTCATTTTCTACAGTAAATTTGATGGAAGGTACTAGATTGTTAAGTAAGGGGTGAAATATTTATAAATTTTCATTTGTTGGCCAAACACAAAGAACATCATCTACATACCTAAACCAAATTGCATTAGAAGGTAAGATATCCTTTAGTAGTTTTGTTTCAAAAAATTCCATATAAAGATTACTTAGTACAGGTAAAAGAGGGTTACCCATTGCCATACCAAATTTTTAAGCATAATTACTAAAGGATATCTTACCTTCTAATGCAATTTGGTTTAGGTATGTAGATGATGTTTTTTGTGCTTGGCCAACAAATGAAAATCTACAAATATTTCTCCCCTTACTTAACAATCTAGTACCTTCCATCAAATTTACTGTAGAAAATGAAAATAATAGTATGTTACCATTTTTAGATTGCATGATCCATAGACAAGGAAACAAGTTTTAGTTTAGCACATACAGAAAACCCACCAATGTATGCTCATATATCCATTATTACTCATCTCAACATGATAGAGTTGAATTATCATCATTTCAATCTATGTTCCTTAGGGCATTAAGTATTTGCGGTCCAGAGTTTATTGATGATGAGTTTGAGAAGATATATTCTATTGGATCTAAGTTAAAGTACCCTAGATCTTTCCTTGATAAATCCCTTAAGTTAGCAAAGAAATCATTTTATAGAGTTGAGCCCAAACGTCCCATTGACACCAAGAATCTTTTAGTTCTCCCTTTTAGAAATAATTTCACTTTACTTCCCATGTTGCTTAAATCCTTTAATGTAAATGTTGTCTTTAGCAACAATAATACTATAAAGAATATCTTAATCAGGAATTCACCAGGAAATTCTCTTGGATGCATCTATAAAGTGCCTTGTGGAAATTGTGATAGATTTTTTGTTGGTCAGACTGGTAAGGATCTTTCTTTTAGACTTAAGCAATATAAATATAGTATTAGAACGAGACAAGAATCAAATGCCTTGTTTCATCACGTTAAAAACTATGATCATTGTATTGACTGGAGTAATGCCATCTCAGTTATTAACTCTAACTCTATTACCAAGAGAAATATCATTGAATCTTTTATTATTAAATACATAAAGAATTATGATCTTAATATTAATGATGGTCTATACAAATTAGATAACTTTATTGTTGATAAAATTTGTAAAATGATAAGCTTTATGAACTCTCGTATGTTTTGGACAATCACATGTTTACCAAATGGCGTCCTAGGTTCGTCTCTTCGATGTATATCAACTGACTTATATTTCTCTCTTGTGTCTCCCCTGATGATGTGATTATTACATGAAAGTGTACTTGGGAACTTATCATGTTTCATTTTCCCCGTGGACTTAGAGGAACATATACTTGTGTATATTTCGTGTATATTTCTCTTTTTAAACCAGGTATTCCCAATCACCAATCTTTTTTCAGCACACAAGTCCACAAGCTCTTCACCATTCCCATTCATAATGCTGAATACCCCATGTGCTCTGTGTATGGCAGTAGAGGAGAGCAGTACTCGTAACACTGAAATGGTGAAGGCAGTCAATTTTCACCACTTGCTCTTTTTCCTTTTTCAGTATGTGTTTAGTTATAAGGCTAGAGAAGTGAAATATTGACTTTCTAAGAAAGAAAGTGCTGTTAGAGTACAGTAATTAATTTTTTACTCAAAGCACAATTTCTCTTACAGGTCTCACAGTACCTCTTATAATATCATACATGCTTAGTGGCAAATGCATTTAAGATACATACTTTTACCTAGAACAGGTGAAGTGGTTATGTTGACTGGTGGTATAAATTTATTTCACTTATCATTGTTTCTCAGTGTTTATGTGTGCTGCATTCAGTCATCAGCTGCATGTCGGTGAAGTGCTCATTTAGAAGTTTTCTTGAAGGAGTAAACATAGCATGCCAGTTCCTCAGTCCTTAAGACATTTTTTTAAAACCTTCTGGTTCATTAAGAGAGGAATCAAAGTATCTTGTCAGTGGTTTTTCCTTTTCTGGGTAAAGATCAGAGTTGCCCAGTCATTGAGTTCCTCTCAGAGAACATTGTCCTTCACCTTCTTGCTCAGTTCATAGACAAAGGCAGAAGTGTTATAACTGACAGTTTTTTTTTTACATCATTGAAACTCACTGAGAAATTAAAAGGAAAAGTGCCCAAGTCTTGTTGGCACAATCAATCAAGCCAAAATAGGAATCCTTGCTGTGCCCTGCATTACACCTCCAAGATCCTCAGACATAAGAGCTGTAGGAACCGTTTATTAAGGAAAACCAAGCTAGAACTTATTTTTGCTAAGCATGATGCATTTATCCTTCTTCATTGGAAATGGAAAGAAAAAAATCTCTGAGACAGCTTTTACAATTCAACCAAGTATGGCATCGATGTTTTGGATCAAATGGCGTGCTTATATGTCACAAAAGCAGGATCACGATGATGGTCATTGTAGGTATTCTATAACATTTTAGATCTTGCAACCATCAGTGCTAGAGTCCTCAATCAATCAAAATTTATTCTGTGGTTGGTGGAAGAACTCGGGGAAGGTCGTGTGAAACATATCAGGACATGGAGAATAATTGCAGGAATGGTTTTAGAAGAAGACAACACAGTGAAGATAGTGAAAGTTCCCCAGCAAAGTGAAAATAATGTATGTTAAGGGAATGAAACAATGGACATCTGTTTTGATGTAAAACAAAAAAGTGTGTGGCAAGTGTATTGATAAGGTTGTAAAATGTTGGATCTTCATCAGCTGAACCAAATGTTGAATGTTGAACACTTTTGGTAATTTCTCGTACATATTAATGTATTGTTAAGCATGATTGAAGTATTTTTTTCTCTGTTGAAACTAAAGAATGATTTGTAAAGAATGTCTTAGATAAGAATGATACAATAAGTAGTGGTATTTGAATTTGACAATGTTATAACAGAGAAGTTTTTTAAACTGTTACATTTATTTTAACTGAACTTGTTTTAACAGAAAAGTTTTTAAACTGTTACATTTGATTTCACTGAACTTGTTATAACAAAAGTTTTTTAAACTGTTACATTTGATTTCATTGAACTTGCAATTTTGAGTCTACTTTATCCTCTCTAGGTAGCAGTCATATTGACCATGACAGTCATTCTTGGGAAATAAGAGTAGCTCACTCTTATAGTGTTAAATAAGTAATAGGTACTATATGAGATCTGTGTTTTTGTCCTGCTATATGAAGAAATCTTAGGTACTCATAGGTTGGTAGATTGGCAGGTACTCTTTCTCTCTCAAAGCTGTTGTTAGCCTTCTTTTGGTGGACTGCTATTTAAAGAATAGTGGATAGTAGGTTGAGTGATCTTGGGTTTAGTATTAATACCTTGAGTGAACAATTGTTAAAACCAAGAATGTATCCTTCAAGCCTCTTTTGTATGAGTACAGTAATTTGATTTTTTTTTACATGAAGCTTACTTTCTCTGACAGGTCTCACAGTACCTCTTATAACCAATGAAAGTGGTGACAAGTTTGGAAAGTCTGCTGGGAATCCTGTATGGCTTGACAGTAATAAGACTTCTCCATTTGATTTTTACCAGTTTTTTGTAAGAGCAAAAGACTCAGAGGTTAGTGACTTTTAATGTTTTGTTTTATTCTTGTTCTTGGTCTGATATTGAGTGATATAGTAAGCATAAATGATGGTAGGAGTGATAGTAATTGTTTAAAGATTACTTATGTCTTTGATGATTTACACATTAGTTATTCTTAACCGAATGGTGGATCTAAGTTCCTTTTAACTGGATTGTAGATCAAAGATAATTGGTGAAATTTTGACATATTTTCATGAAGTTTTGAGAAAATATCATTGTTAATTACTGGTAAAGGACCATTAATTCATGCACACTTTACAGCAGTTGAAATGCACTAAATGTTATAGGACTTTCTAAGCAAGGAAGGTGGCTTTTCTTAAACAGTTAAGATGTAAAGTATTATTCACTAGACCTTCATATTTGAAATATCAACCGGAATTAGGTATTATGCATTTAGTAATTTATTTAAAAAAAAGGGGGTGACTGTGTTGTTCATTGGTTGGTAAGGTTATTTAATGTATGTATGACTCATGGTGAGGTGCCTGAGGATTGGCGGAATGCTTCCATAGTGCCATTTGATAAAGGCAAAGGGGATAAAGGTGAGTGCTCAAATTACAGAGGTATAAGTATGTTGAGTATTCCTGGGAAATTATATGGGAGAGTATTGATTGAGAGGGTGAAGGCATGTACAGAGCATCAGAATGGGGAAGAGCAGTGTGGTTTCAGAAGTGATAGGGGATGTATGGATCAGGTGTTTGCTTTGAAGAATGTATGTGAGAAATACTTAGAAAAGCAAATGGATTTGTATGTAGCATTTATGGATCTGGAGAAGGCATCTGATAAAGTTGATAGAGATGCTCTGTGGAAGGTATTAAGAATTTGTGGTTTGATAGAGTTGATAGAGATGCTCTGTGGAAGGTATTAAGAATATATGGTTTGGGAGGCAAGTTGCTAGAAGCAGTGAAAAGTTTTTATCGAGGATGTAAGGCATGTGTACAAGTAGGAAGAGAGAACAGTGATTGGTTCTCAGTGAATGTCGTTTTGCGGCAGGGGTGTGTGATGTCTCCATGGTTGTTTGATTTGTTTATGGATTGGGTTGTTAGGGAGGTAAATGCAAGAGTTTTGGAGAGAGGGGCAAGTATGCAGTCTGTTGTGGATGAGAGAACTTGGGAAGAGAGTCAGTTGTTGTTCACTGATGACACAGCGCTGGTGGCTGATTCGAGTGAGAAACTGTAGAAGCTGGTGATTGAGTTTGGTGAAGTATGTGAAAGAAGAAAACTGAGAGTAAATGTGAATAAGAGCAAGGTTATTAGGTTCAGTAGGGTTGAGGGACAAGTCAATTGGGAGGTAAGTTTGATTGGAGAAAAACTGGAGGAAGTGAAGTGTTTTAGATATCTGGGAGTGGATTTGGCAGCCGATGAAACCTTGGAAACAGAAGTGAGTCATAGGGTGGGGGAGGGGGCGAAAGTTCTGGGAGTGTTGAAAAATGTGTAGAAGGTAAGAATGTTATCTCAGAAAGCAAAAATAGGTATGTTTGAAGGAATAGTGGTTCCAACAATGTTATATGGTTGTGAGACATGGGCTATAGATAGAGTTGTGCAGAGGAGGGTGAATGTGCTGGAAATGAGATGTTTGAGGACAATATGTGGTGTGAGGTGGTTTGATCGAGTAAGTAATGAAAGGCTAAGAGAGATGTGTGGTAATAAAAAGAGTGTGGTTGAGAGAGCAGAAGAGGGTGTTTTGAACTTGGTTTGGTCACATGGAGAGAATGAGCGAGGAAAGATTGACAAAGAGGATATATGTGTCAGAGGTGGAGGGAACAAGGAGGAGTGGGAGACCAATTTGGAGGTGGAAAGATGGAGTGAATAAGATTTTGAGTGACTGGGGCCTGAACATGCAGGAGGGTGAAGCGCATGCAAGGAATAGAGGGAATTGGAATGATGTGGTATACCGGGGTAGACGTGCTGTCAATGGATTGAACCGGGGCACGTGAAGCGTCTGGAATAAACCATGGAAAGTTTTGTGGGGCCTGGATGTGGAAAGGGAGCTGTGGTTTCGGTGCATTATACATGACAGCTAGAGACTGAGTGTGAACGAATGTGGCCTTTGTTGTCTTTTCCTAGTGCTACCTTGCACACATGCGTGGGGAGGGGGCTGTCATTTCATGTGTGGCGGGGTGGTGACGGGAATGAATAAGGGCAGACAGTATGAATTATGTACATGTGTATAAATGTATATGTCTGTGTATGTAGCATTTATGGATCTGGAGAAGGCATATGATAGAGTTGATAGAGATGCTCTGTGGAAGGTATTAAGAATATATGGTGTGGGAGGCAAGTTGTTAGAAGCAGTGAAAAGTTTTTATCAAGGATGTAAGGCATGTGTGCGTGTAGGAAGAGAGGAAAGTGATTGGTTCTCAGTGAATGTAGGTTTGCGGCAGGGGTGTGTGATGTCTCCATGGTTGTTTAATTTGTTTATGGATGGGGTTGTTAGGGAGGTGAATGCAAGAGTTTTGGAAAGAGGGGCAAGTATGAAGTCTGTTGGGGATGAGAGAGCTTGGGAAGTGAGTCAGTTGTTGTTCGCTGATGATACAGCGCTGGTGGCTGATTCATGTGAGAAACTGCAGAAGCTGGTGACTGAGTTTGGTAAAGTGTGTGAAAGAAGAAAGTTAAGAGTAAATGTGAACAAGAGCAAGGTTATTAGGTACAGTAGGGTTGAGGGTCAAGTCAATTGGGAGGTGAGTTTGAATGGAGAAAAACTGGAGGAAGTGAAGTGTTTTAGATATCTGGGAGTGGATCTGGCAGCAGATGGAACCATGGAAGCGGAAGTGGATCATAGGGTGGGGGAGGGGGCGAAAATTCTGGGAGCCTTGAAGAATGTGTGGAAGTCGAGAACATTATCTCGGAAAGCAAAAATGGGTATGTTTGAAGGAATAGTGGTTCCAACAATGTTGTATGGTTGCGAGGCGTGGGCTATGGATAGAGTTGTGCACAGGAGGATGGATGTGCTGGAAATGAGATGTTTGAGGACAATGTGTGGTGTGAGGTGGTTTGATCGAGTAAGTAACGTAAGGGTAAGAGAGATGTGTGGAAATAAAAAGAGCGTGGTTGAGAGAGCAGAAGAGGGTGTTTTGAAATGGTTTGGGCACATGGAGAGAATGAGTGAGGAAAGATTGACCAAGAGGATATATGTGTCGGAGGTGGAGGGAACGAGGAGAAGAGGGAGACCAAATTGGAGGTGGAAAGATGGAGTGAAAAAGATTTTGTGTGATCGGGGCCTGAACATGCAGGAGGGTGAAAGGAGGGCAAGGAATAGAGTGAATTGGAGCGATGTGGTATACCGGGGTTGACGTGCTGTCAGTGGATTGAATCAAGGCATGTGAAGCGTCTTTGGTAAACCATGGAAAGCTGTGTAGGTATGTATATTTGCGTGTGTGGACGTATGTATATACATGTGTATGGGGGTGGGTTGGGCCATTTCTTTCGTCTGTTTCCTTGCGCTACCTCGCAAACGCGGGAGACAGCGACAAAGCAAAAAAAATGTATATATATGTATATGTTGAGATGTATAGGTATGTATATGTGCGTGTGTGGACGTGTATGTATATACATGTGTATGTGGGTTGGTTGGGCCATTCTTTCATCTGTTTCCTTGTGCTACCTCGCTAACACAGGAGACAGCGACAAAGTATAATAAATAAATGAAATATATAAATATGCATTTTATAATCTCATTATATCATGATTTCTTGAGGAAAAAGATTAAACTGACACCTTAGGTATGGCTTGGAATGGTTTATCCAAGCCTTCTGTAACTTTAGGTTTTAATCTTGCAGGCCCAGGACCCATTTTAAGGGATTCCTTCAATGCTCAGGAATTCACCCACATCCACTGGCTAAGACCATAGGTAGTGCAGTAATAGTGATGTTCTATTATTGTCTTGGCAAGTGCAGGACTGATAAGGAGTACTATTGGTGTTTGGTATTGTAATTGCAGAAGTTACATCTTGGGCATGAGGGGTCTTATGATATGCTGAATCAATATTTGTAATGTTAAAGAGATAGGTGGTGTCCAGAGCACAGATATGCAAGTATGACTCATGTTTGGAGAGTTCAGTTTTGAATGGATGTATGTGGTACAGTAGAGTGCAGCAGTAGGTTAGGGAGACAGTTGTTTAATGTTTGTTGGGTCATTTCATATGAATGTGTTTTGTCATTTTGTTTTTTCAAAGGATGTTTTTTTTATTACTGGGGGCTTCCCATTTCTGCAGGAAAGTTTATGGGAGGAATAAGAAGTTGCTTTGATGGGAAATACCAGTGCTATTGTATAGAATTGGTGTGGCATTATCAGACATGACCTGCTTGTGGTTATACTGTAAGTGAAAAGTCACCTTCAGTGATAATCTTAGAGTATAGTCTCATCAAAGAATTTCTCACCCCAAAGGAGTCGGTTCTTTCCATACTGTTGATTGTAGTGCATCCTTAAAATAGCAGGAGTTCCTGAAGAAGGGGTCCTGTGATTATATGATAATGATTGATGGGATTGGTGCCAAGCATCAAGCAAGTTGTCCCTCTCATACCCACATAGCATAGGTGTAGACCCAGTCTCTCCCCTATTAAAGTGCGCACAAACTTCACACAACACATCCAGGATGACTTCAGCCATCTATAACCCATTCTTACTCCCCTGTCATCCCATGTCAGTAGCTGTTAACAAAGCCTTTGATGCTGTTTGCAGCCATCCCCACAAAAACATTATTGACACCACACACCACAAAAATGACAAAGTAATAAATCAGTTTCATAGCTAGTGGACAAACCAGAGTCCTTCTTCAAGGTGTCTCCTCCAAAACCCTCAAACACAACAGTGGGGTTCCCAAGGAGCAGTTCTCTCTCTCCAGCCCTCTTCAGTCTCTTCCTGTGTGACATCCCATCACTTCCCCCAAGTTACACCTTGAAAGTCCTCTCATGTGCATATGATCTAAGAGTCACATCACAGCTTGCCTAAATACCTCCCATTCCTCGCTCACTCCCTGCACTTTATTTGCTCTCGCCTTTTGCCATTCTGCACACAGTCTCTCATGATATTTGTTCACACTAGTCTCCTTTCCAAGCTCACTTACCCTCACCACTTTCTCCACCCCAACATTGTCTCCTCCTTTTTGAAAACTTCTACACATCTTCACTGTCACCTCTCAGCTTATTTTAATCTAAAAGTCTCTCTTTTACACACCTGTCAATTGATATGTAATCTAATTATGCCTGTTGACCATCTCTCCTACTCATATATGTTTACTTGTGTATACTTCTCTTATGAAACCAAATATTCCCAATCGCCAGTCTTTTTTCATCACACAACTCCACAAGCTCTTCACCATTTCCACTCATACCTCTGAATACTCCATGCACACCAATTATACCCTCAACTACCACATTCCTTACCTTCACATTTAAATCACCCATCAATAATAATCAGTCTTTTGCACCAAAACTACTGACACTCACTCAATTACTCTTAAAACACTTGCCTCTCATGATCGTTCTTGTCATGGCCAGGTGCATAAGCTCCAGTAATCACCTCTCTCTCTCAATCCACTTTCAGTTTTATCCACATCAATCTAGAATTTGCTTTCTTGCATTCTGTCATGCACTCCCACAACTCCTGCTACAGGGGTAGTGCTACTCCTTCCTTATCCCTTTTCCTCTCACCAACCCCTGACTTTACTCCCAAAACATTTCCAAACCATTCTTCCCCTTTATCCCTAAGATGGTGAGAAAGAATTCGACCTCTGTATTCCCTGCTTGTCATAGAAGATGACTTAAAAGGGTAGGAGCAAGGAGCTGGAATTCCTCCCTTCCTGTTTTGATTTTCAAAAGAAGGAACAGAGTAGCGGGCCAAGTCAGGATTTTTCCCAAATAGGCTCAGTCATCTCATCTTGACAGTACCTCATTAGTGCAGGAAATGGTGAATATGTATGAAAAGAAAAAAAGGTACAAGGTGAAAAAGAGGATAAATACGAGTTGGGATGAGAGAGCATCATTAAATTTTAGATAGAATGAAAAGATGTTTTGGAAGGAGGTAAATAAAGTGCATAAGACAAGAGAACAAAACAGAACATTGGTGAAGGGAGCTAATGGGGAGGTAATACCAAGTAGCAGTGAAGTGAGAAGGAGATGGAGTGAGTATTTTAAAGGTTTGTTGAATGTATTTGATGATAGAATGGCAGATATTGGCTGT
The DNA here is from genome assembly GCF_036320965.1 of Panulirus ornatus. Lineage (NCBI taxonomy): Eukaryota > Metazoa > Arthropoda > Malacostraca > Decapoda > Palinuridae > Panulirus > Panulirus ornatus. The sequence goes on along the minus strand of NC_092241.1, from coordinate 43,353,235 downwards.
TTTGGTCGAGGTGGTGTACAAAGTGAGAGAGTCCAGGAGAATGGTTTTGTGAACACAGAAGAGGTTGTGAAAGCATTGCGGAAGATGAAAACTGGCAAGGTGGTGGGTTTGGATGGTATTGCAGTGGAATTTATTAAAAAAGGGAGTGACTGTGTTTTTGACTGGTTGGTAAGAATATTCAATGTATGTATGGTTCACGGTGAAGTGCCTAAGGATTGGCGGAATGCATATACAGTGCCATTGTACAAAGGCAAAAGGGATCAAGGTGAGTGCTCAAATTACAGAGGTATACGTTTGTTGAGTATTCCTGGGAAATTATATGGGAGGTTATTAATTGAGAGGGTCAAGGCATGTACAGATCATCAGACTGGGGAAGAGCAGTATGGTTTCAGAAGTGGTAGAGGATGTGTAGATCAGGTGTCTGCTTTGAAGAATGTGTGAGAAATACTTAGAAAAACAGATGGATTTGTATGTAGCATTTATGGATCTAGAGAAGGCATATGATAGAGTTGACAGAGATACCCTGTGGAAGGTATTACGTGTATATGGTGTGGGAGGTAAGTTGCTAGAAGCAAGCAGTGAAAAGATTTTATCAAATATGTAAGGCATGTGTACGAGTAGGAAGAGAGGAAAGTGATTGGTTTCCAGTGAATGTTGGTTTGCGGCAGGGGTGCTTGATGTCTCCATGGTTGTTTAATTTGTTTATGGATGGGGTTGTTCGGGAGGTGAATGCAAGAGTTTTGGAGAGAGGGGCAAGTATGCAGTCTTTTATGGATGAGAGGCTTGGGAAGTGAGTCAGTTGTTGTTTGCTGATGATACAGTACTGGTGGCTGATTCGGGTGAGAAACTGCAGAAGTTGGTGACTGAGTTTGGTAAAGTATGTGAAAGGAGAAAGTTGTGAGTAAATGTGAATAAGAGCAAGGTTATTAGGTTCAGTAGGGTTGAGGGACAAGATAGTTGGGAGGTAAGTTTGAATGGAGAAAAACTGGAGGAAGTGAAGTGTTTTAGATATCTGGGAGCGGATTTAGTAGCGGATGGAACCATAGAAGCAGAAGAGAGTCACAGGGTGGGGGAGGGGGCAAAGGTTTTGGGAACATTGAAGAATGTGTGGAAGGCGAGAACATTATCTTGGAGAGCAAAAATGGGTACGTTTGAAGGAATAGTGGTTCCAACAATGTTATGCGGTTACAAGGCATGGGCTATAGATAAGGTTGTGCAGAGGAGGGTAGATGTTTCGGAAATGAAACGTTTCAGAACAATAGGTGGTGTGAGGTGATTTGATCGAGTAAATAATGAAAGAGTAAGAGAGATATGTGGTAATGAAAAGAGTGTGGTTGAGAGAGCAGAAGGTGTATTTAAATGGTTTGGTCACATGGAGAGAATGAGTGAGGAAAAAAGTTGACAAAATGGTATGTGTCAGAGGTGGCAAAGGGTGGGGGTGAAAAAGATTTTGAGGGGGATCAGGGCCGAACATACAGGACGGGGGGGGCATGCAAGAAATAGAGTTAATTGGAACCCATATGGTAAAAATGGGGTCGACGTGCTTTCGATGGGTTGAACCCCCCATTGAAAAGCCTGGAGTGAAAACCCTGGAAAGTTTTGGGGGGCCTGCATGTGATAGGGAGCTGTGGGTTTTGGGGCATTACATGACAGGGGAGACGAGTGTTTAACAAAATTTTGGGCCCTTTTCGTCTTTTCCCCAGCGCTACCCTCTTTTGCACACAGAGGGGGGGGGGGGTGCTGTTTCATGTGTGGTGGGGTGGGCGATGGGGAAAGGATGAAGGCAAACAAGTATGAAATATGTACATGTGAAAAAATGTATGTTATATGTATGTATAAAGTATATATTTTCTTCTTTCTTTCAAAATATTTGCCATTTCCCGCGTTAGCGAGGTAGCATTAAGAACAGAGGACTGGGCCTTTGAGGGAATATCCTCACCTGGCCCCCTTCTCTGTTCCTTCTTTTGGAAAATCAAAAAAATAAAAAGAGAGGGGAGGATTTCCAGCCCCACGCTCCCTCCCCTTTTAGTCGCCTTCTACGACACGCAGGGAATACGTGGGAAGTATTCTTTCTCTCCTATCCCCAGGGATAATATGTATATATACGTTGAAATATATAGGAATGTATGTGTGTGTGTGTGTGTGTGTGTGGGCATTAATGTATATGCATGTGTATGTAGGTGGGTTGAGCCATTCTTTCGTCTGTTTCCTTGTACTACCTCACTAACTCGGGAGACAGCGACTAAGTATGATAAATGAATGAAGAAAAATATGTGAAGGCAGCATTTATGAATATGTACATGTGTATATATGTTCCTATGAGTCCACAGGGAAAATGAAACACGAAAAGTTCCTAAGTGCACTTTCGTGTAATAATCACATCATCAGGGGAGACACAAGAGGAATATAACAGTCAGTTGATATACATCGAAGAGACGAAGCTAGGACGCCATTTGGTAAACATGTGATTGTCCAAAACATACCAATGTGTATATATGTATTTGTCTGTGTGTATATATGTATCTGTACGTTGAAATGTATAGGTATGTAGATATGCGTGTGTGGGCATTTATGTATATACATGTGTATGTGGGTAGGTTGGGCCATTCTTTTGTCTGTTTCATTGTGCTACCTTGCTATCGTGGGGGACAACAACTAAGTTCAGTGAATAAATGAATACACCTAAGTCTCTTGAGTATTCTTGGGAAAATATATGAGAGGGTGTTGATTAAGAGGGTAAAGGCATGTACAAAACATCAGATTGGGGAGGAGCAGTGTGGTTTTAGAAGTGGTAGAGGATGTGTGGATCAGGTGTTTGCTTTAAAGAATATATTTGAGAAATACTTAGAAAAACAGATAGACTTGTATTTAGCATATATAGATCTGGAGAAGGCATATGATAGAGTTGACAGAGATGCCCTGTGGAAGGTATTACATGTATATGGTGTGGGAGGTAAGTTGCTGGAATCAGTGAAAAGTTTTTTGAGGATGTAAGGCATGTGTACGAGTAGGAAGAGAGGAAAGTGATTGGTTCCTAGTGAATGTCAGTTTGTGGCAGGGGTGCTTGATGTCTCCATGGTTGTTAAAATTGTGTATGGATGGGGTTGTTAGGGAGGTGAATGCATAAGTTTTAGAGAGAGGGGCAAGTATGCAGTCTTTTATGGATGAGAGGCTTGGGAAGTGAGTCAGTTGTTGTTTGCTGAAGATACAGTGCTGGTGGCTGATTCGGATGAGAAAATGCAGAAGCTGGTGACAAAGTTTGGTAAAAGTGTGTGAAAGAAGAAAGCTGAGAGTAAATGTGAATAAGAGCAAGGTCCTTTGGTTCAGTAGGGTTGAGGGACTAGTTAATTGGGAGGTAAGCATCTAGGGTAAACCATAGAAAGTTTTGTGGGGCCTAGATGTGGAAAGGGAGCTTCACATACCCTGGTTCAATCCATTGACAGCACATCGACCCCAGAATAATACATCATTCCAATTCACTCTACTCCTTGCACGCCTTTCGCCCTCCTGCATGTTCAGGCCCCGATCGCTCAAAATCTTTTTTCACTCCATCCTTCCACCTCCAATTTTTTTCCACTTCTCCTTGTTCCCTTCACCTCTGACACATATATCCTCTTTGTCAATCTTTCCTCACTCATTCTCTCCATGTGACCAAACCATTTCAATACACCCTCTTCTGCTCTCTCAACCACACTCTTTTTGTTACCACACATCTCTCTTACCCTTTCGTTACTTACTCGATCAAACCACCTCACACCACATTTTGTCCTCAAACATCTCATTTCCAACACATCCACCCTCCTCCACACTACCCTATTTAGAGCCCATGCCTCACAACCATATAACATTGTTAGACCCACTATTCATCAAACATACCCCATTTTTTGTTTCTATGATAATATTCTTGCCTTCCACATTTTTCAATGCTCCCAGAACTTTCGCGCTCCTAATCGAGCTCTAAAGACATCGACAGTACAAGTACGATCAGTCTCCCTCACTCCTGATCTACATACCTCCCCTCTCCACCCCTCCTAAGTAAATAAAAAATCTAAACTCTCTTACATGAGAAACCTAAATCGCTCTTACATCATATCCCCCGGACACTGTGACTCACTTCCGCTTCCGTGGTTCCATCCACTGCCAAATCCACTCCCAGATATCTGAAACACTTCACTTCCTTCAGTTTTTCTCCATTCAAACTTACTTCCCAATTAACATCCCTCAACCTTACTGTACCTAATAACCTTGCTCTTATTCACAAGAGTTTTAGAAAGAGGGCAAGTATACAGTCTGTTGTGGATGAGAGAGCTTGGGAAGTGAGTCAGTTGTTGTTTGCTGATGATACAGTACTGGTGGCTGATTCGGGTGAGAAACTGCAGAAGTTGGTGACTGAGTTTGGTAAAGTATGTGAAAGGAGAAAGTTGTGAGTAAATGTGAATAAGAGCAAGGTTATTAGGTTCAGTAGGGTTGAGGGACAAGATAATTGGGAGGTAAGTTTGAATGGAGAAAAACTGGAGGAAGTGAAGTGTTTTAGATATCTGGGAGCGGATTTAGTAGCGGATGGAACCATAGAAGCAGAAGAGAGTCACAGGGTGGGGGAGGGGGCAAAGGTTTTGGGAACATTGAAGAATGTGTGGAAGGCGAGAACATTATCTTGGAGAGCAAAAATGGGTACGTTTGAAGGAATAGTGGTTCCAACAATGTTATGCGGTTACAAGGCATGGGCTATAGATAAGGTTGTGCAGAGGAGGGTAGATGTTTCGGAAATGAAACGTTTCAGAACAATAGGTGGTGTGAGGTGATTTGATCGAGTAAATAATGAAAGAGTAAGAGAGATATGTGGTAATGAAAAGAGTGTGGTTGAGAGAGCAGAAGGTGTATTGAAATGGTTTGGTCACATGGAGAGAATGAGTGAGGAACAGTTGACAGGATGTATGTGTCAGAGGTGGCAGGATGGAGTGAAAAAGATTTTGAGTGATCAGGGCCTGAACATACAGGACGGGGAAAGGCATGCAAGAAATAGAGTTAATTGGAACGATATGGTATACTGGGGTCGACGTGCTGTCGATGGATTGAACCAGGATGTGAAAAGCCTGGAGTGAACCATGGAAAGTTTTGTGGGGCCTGCATGTGGATAGGGAGCTGTGGTTTTGGTGCATTACATGACAGCTAGAGACTGAGTGTGAACAAATGTGGCCTTTGCTGTCTTTTCCTAGCGCTACCTCTTGTGCACACAGAGGGGAGGGGGGGTGCTGTTTCATGTGTGGTGGGGTGGCGATGGGGATGGATGAAGGCAGCAAGTATGAATATGTACATGTGTATGTATGTATGTGTATATGTATGTATATGTATATATTTTCTTCTTTCTTTCAAAATATTTGCCATTTCCCGCGTTAGCGAGGTAGCATTAAGAACAGAGGACTGGGCCTTTGAGGGAATATCCTCACCTGGCCCCCTTCTCTGTTCCTTCTTTTGGAAAATCAAAAAAATAAAAAGAGAGGGGAGGATTTCCAGCCCCACGCTCCCTCCCCTTTTAGTCGCCTTCTACGACACGCAGGGAATACGTGGGAAGTATTCTTTCTCTCCTATCCCCAGGGATAATATGTATATATACGTTGAAATATATAGGAATGTATGTGTGTGTGTGTGTGTGTGTGTGGGCATTAATGTATATGCATGTGTATGTAGGTGGGTTGAGCCATTCTTTCGTCTGTTTCCTTGTACTACCTCACTAACTCGGGAGACAGCGACTAAGTATGATAAATGAATGAAGAAAAATATGTGAAGGCAGCATTTATGAATATGTACATGTGTATATATGTTCCTATGAGTCCACAGGGAAAATGAAACACGAAAAGTTCCTAAGTGCACTTTCGTGTAATAATCACATCATCAGGGGAGACACAAGAGGAATATAACAGTCAGTTGATATACATTGAAGAGACGAAGCTAGGACGCCATTTGGTAAACATGTGATTGTCCAAAACATACCAGTGTGTATATATGTATTTGTCTGTGTGTATATATGTATCTGTACGTTGAAATGTATAGGTATGTAGATATGCGTGTGTGGGCATTTATGTATATACATGTGTATGTGGGTAGGTTGGGCCATTCTTTTGTCTGTTTCATTGTGCTACCTTGCTATCGTGGGGGACAACAACTAAGTTCAGTGAATAAATGAATACACCTAAGTCTCTTGAGTATTCTTGGGAAAATATATGAGAGGGTGTTGATTAAGAGGGTAAAGGCATGTACAAAACATCAGATTGGGGAGGAGCAGTGTGGTTTTAGAAGTGGTAGAGGATGTGTGGATCAGGTGTTTGCTTTAAAGAATATATTTGAGAAATACTTAGAAAAACAGATAGACTTGTATTTAGCATATATAGATCTGGAGAAGGCATATGATAGAGTTGACAGAGATGCCCTGTGGAAGGTATTACATGTATATGGTGTGGGAGGTAAGTTGCTGGAATCAGTGAAAAGTTTTTTGAGGATGTAAGGCATGTGTACAAGTAGTAAGAGAGGAAAGTGATTGGTTCCTAGTGAATGTCAGTTTGTGGCAGGGGTGCTTGATGTCTCCATGGTTGTTAAAATTGTGTATGGATGGGGTTGTTAGGGAGGTGAATGCATAAGTTTTAGAGAGAGGGGCAAGTATGCCGTCTGTTTTGGATGAGAGGGCTTGGGAAGTGAGTCAGTTGTTGTTTGCTGAAGATACAGTGCTGGTGGCTGATTCGGATGAGAAAATGCAGAAGCTGGTGACAAAGTTTGGTAAAGTGTGTGAAAGAAGAAAGCTGAGAGTAAATGTGAATAAGAGCAAGGTCCTTTGGTTCAGTAGGGTTGAGGGACTAGTTAATTGGGAGGTAAGCATCTAGGGTAAACCATAGAAAGTTTTGTGGGGCCTAGATGTGGAAAGGGAGCTTCACATACCCTGGTTCAATCCATTGACAGCACATCGACCCCAGAATAATACATCATTCCAATTCACTCTACTCCTTGCACGCCTTTCGCCCTCCTGCATGTTCAGGCCCCGATCGCTCAAAATCTTTTTCACTCCATCCTTCCACCTCCAATTTTTTCTCCCACTTCTCCTTGTTCCCTTCACCTCTGACACATATATCCTCTTTGTCAATCTTTCCTCACTCATTCTCTCCATGTGACCAAACCATTTCAATACACCCTCTTCTGCTCTCTCAACCACACTCTTTTTGTTACCACACATCTCTCTTACCCTTTCGTTACTTACTCGATCAAACCACCTCACACCACATTTTGTCCTCAAACATCTCATTTCCAACACATCCACCCTCCTCCACACTACCCTATTTAGAGCCCATGCCTCACAACCATATAACATTGTTAGAACCACTATTCCTTCAAACATACCCATTTTTGCTTTCTAAGATAATATTCTTGCCTTCCACATTTTTCAATGCTCCCAGAACTTTCGCGCCCCTCCCCGACACTGTGACTCACTTCCGCTTCCGTGGTTCCATCCACTGCCAAATCCACTCCCAGATATCTGAAACACTTCACTTCCTTCAGTTTTTCTCCATTCAAACTTACTTCCCAATTAACATCCCTCAACCTTACTGTACCTAATAACCTTGCTCTTATTCACAAGAGTTTTAGAAAGAGGGGCAAGTATACAGTCTGTTGTGGATGAGAGAGCTTGGGAAGTGAGTCAGTTGTTGTTCGCTGATGATACAGCGCTGGTGGCTGATTCGGATGAGAAACTGCAGAAGCTGGTGACTGAGATTGGTAAAGTGTGTGAAAGAAGAAAGCTGAGAGTAAATGTGAATAAGAGCAAGGTTATTAGGTACAGTAGGGTTGAGGGACAAGTCAATTGGGAGGTGAGTTTGAATGGAGAAAAACTGGAGGAAGTGAAGTGTTTTAGACATCTGGGAGTGGATTTGGCAGCCGATGGAACCATGGAAGTTGAAGTGAATGATAGGGTTGTGGAGGGGGCGAAAGTTCTGGGAGCGTTGAATAATGTGTGGAAGTCGAGAACATTATATCCGAAAGCAAAAATGGGTATGTTTGAAGGAATAGTGGTTCCAACAATATTATATGGTTGCGGGGCATGGACTATGGATAGAGTTGTGTGGAAGAGGGTGGATGTGCTGGAAATCAGATGTTTTAGGACAATATGTGGTGTGAGGTGGTTTGATCGAGTAAGTAATAATAGGGTAAAAGAGATATGTGGTAATAAAAAGAGTGTGGTTCAGAGAGCAGAAGAGGGTGTTTTGAAATGGTTTGGTCACATGGAGAGAATGAGTGAGGAAAGATTGACCAAGAGGATATATGTGTCAGAGGTGGAGGGAACGAGGAGAAGTGGGAGACCAAATTGGAAGTGGAAAGATGGAGTGAAAAAGATTTTGAGTGATCGGGGCCTGAACATGTAGGAAGGTGAAAGGCGTGCAAGGAATAGAGTGAATTGGAATGATGTGTTATACCGAGGTCGACATGCTGTCAATGGATTGAACCAGGGCATGTGGTGAAGCGTCTGGGGTAAACCATGGAAAGTTCTGTGGGGCCTGGATGTGGAAAGGGAGCTGTGGTTTCGGGGCATTATTACATGACAGCTAGAGACTGACTGTGAACGAAAGTGGCCTTTGTTGTCTTTTCGTAGCGCTAACTCACACACATTTGGGGGGAGGGGTGGTTATTTTCATGTGTGGCAGGGTGGCGATGGGAATGAATAAAGGCAGACAGTATGATTTATGTGCATATGTATATATGTATATGTCTGTGAGTGTATATATATGTATACGTTGAGATGTATAGGTATGTATATTTGTGTGTGTGGATGTGTATGTATATACATGTGTGTGTGGGTGGGTTGGGCAATTCTTTCGTCTGTTTCTTTGCGCTACCTTGCTAATGTGGGAGACAGCGACAAAGCAAAATAAATGAAATGAATAAACAGATATATATAAAGTATATATACATAAGTATATGTATACATATATATACATAAGTATACGTATGTAAGTAGGAGAGATGGCCAGAGAGCGTTATTGGATTACGTGTTAATTGACAGGCGCGCGAAAGAGAGACTTTTGGATGTTAATGTGCTGAGAGGTGCAACTGGAGGGATGTCTGATCATTATCTTGTGGAGGCTAAGGTGAAGATTTGTATGGGTTTTCAGAAAGGAAGAGTGAATTTTGGGGTGAAGAGGGTGGTGAGAGTAAGTGAGCTTGGGCAGGAGACTTGTGTGAGGAAGTACCAGGAGAGACTGAGTACAGAATGGAAAAAGGTGAGAACAATGGAAGTAAGGGGAGTGTGGGAGGAATGGGATGTATTTAGGGAATCAGTGATGGATTGCGCAAAAGATGCTTGTGGCATGAGAAGAGTGGGAGGTGGGTTGATTAGAAAGGGTAGTGAGTGGTGGGATGAAGAAGTAAGATTATTAGTGAAAGAGAAGAGAGAGGCATTTGGACGATTTTTGCAGGGAAAAAATGCAACTGAGTGGGAGATGTATAAAAGAAAGAGACAGAAGGTCAAGAGAAAGGTGCAAGAGTTGAAAAAGAGGGCAAATGAGAGATGGGGTGAGAGAGTATCATTAAATTTTAGGGAGAATAATAAGATGTTCTGGAAGGAGGTAAATAAAGTGCGTAAGACAAGGGAGCAAATGGGAACTTCAGTGAAGGGCACAAATGGGGAGGTGATAACAAGTAGTGGTGATGTGAGAAGGAGATGGAGTGAGTATTTTGAAGGTTCGTTGAATGTGTTTGATGATAGAGTGGCAGATATAGGGTGTTTTGGTCGAGGTGGTGTGCAAAGTGAGAGGGTTAGGGAAAATGATTTGGTAAACAGAGAAGAGGTAGTAAAAGCTTTGCGGAAGATGAAAGCCGGCAAGGCAGCAGGTTTGGATGGTATTGCAGTGGAATTTATTAAAAAAGGGGGTGACTGTATTATTGACTGGTTGGTAAGGTTATTTAATGTATGTATGACTCATGGTGAGGTGCCTGAGGATTGGCGGAATGCATGCATAGTGCCATTGTACAAAGGCAAAGGGGAAAAGAGTGAGTGCTCAAATTTCAGAGGTATAAGTTTGTTGAGTATTCCTGGTAAATTATATGGGAGGGTATTGATTGAGAGGGTGAAGGCATGTACAGAGCATCAAATTAGGGAAGAGCAGTGTGGTTTCAGAAGTAGGTAGAGGATGTGTGGATCAGCTGTTTGCTTTGAAGAATGTATGTGAGAAATACTTAGAAAAGCAAATGGATTTGTATGTAGCATTTATGGATCTGGAGAAGGCATATGATAGAGTTGATAGAGATGCTCTGTGGAAGGTATTAAGAATATATGGTGTGGGAGGCAAGTTGTTAGAAGCAGTGAAAAGTTTTTATCGAGGATGTACGGCATGTGTACGTGTAGGAAGAGAGGAAAGTGATTAGTTCTCAGTGAATGTAGGTTTGCAACAGGGGTGTGTGATGTCTCCATGGTTGTTTAATTTGTTTATGGATGGGATTTTTAGGGAGGTGAAGGCAAGAGTTTTGGAAAGAGGGGCAAGTATGCATTGTGTTGTGCATGAGAGAGCTTGGGAAGTGAGTTAGTTGTTGTCCGCTGATGATACCGTGCTGGTGGCTGATTCGTGTGAGAAACTGCAGAAGCTGGTGACTGAGTTTGATAAAGTGTGTGAAAGAAGAAAGCTGAGAGTAAATGTGAATAAGAGCAAGGTTATTAGGTACAGTAGGGTTGAGGGACAAGTCAATTGGGAGGTAAGTTTGAATGGAGAAAAACTGGAGGAAGTGAAGTGTTTTAGATAACTGGGAGTGGATTTGGCAGCGGATGGAACCATGGAAGCAGAAGTGAATCGTAGGGTTGGGAAGGGGGCAAAAGTTCTGGAAGTTTTGAAGAATGTGTGGAAGTCGAGAACACTATCTCGGAAAGCAAAATTGGGTATGTTTGAAGGAATAGTGGTTCCAACAGTGTTATATGGTTGCGAGGCATGGGCTATGGATAGAGTTGTGTGGAGGAGGGTGGATGTGCTGGAAATGAGATGTTTGAGGACAATATGTGGTGTGAGGTGGTTTGATCGAGTAAGTAATAATAGGGTAAGAGAGATGTATGGTAATAAAAAGAGTGTGGTTGAGAGAGCAGAAGAGAGTGTTTTGAATTGGTTTGGTCACATGGAGAGAGTGAGTGAGGAAAGATTGACCAAGAGGATATATTTGTCAGAGGTGGAGGGAACGAGAGAAGTGGGAAACCAAATTGGAGGTGGAAAGATGGAGTGAAAAAGATTTTGAGTGATTGGGGCCTGAACATGCAGGAGGGTGAAAGGCATGAAAGGAATAGAGTGAATTGGAATGATGTGGTATACCGGGGTCAACGTGCTGTCAATGGATTGATCCAGGGCATGTGAAGCGTCTGGGGTAAACCATGGAAAGTTCTGTAGGGCCTGGATGTGGAAAGGGAGGTGTGGTTTTGGTGCATTATTACATGACAGCTAGAGACTGAGTGTGAACGAATGTGGCCTTTGTTGTCTTTTCCTAGTGCTACCTCGCTGACATGAGGGGGAAAGGGGTTGTTATTTCATGTGTGGCGGGGTGGCAATGGGAATGAATAAAGGCAGACAGTATGAATTATGTACATGTGTATAAATGTATATGTCTGTGCATTTATATATATGTATACATTGAGATGTATAGGTATGTATATTTGCGTGTGTCGACGTGTATGTATAAACATGTGTATGTGGGTGGGTTGGGCCAATCTTTCGTCTGTTTCCTTGCACTACCTCGCTAACGCCGGAGACAGCAACAAAGCAAAATAAATGGTAAAGTGGACTGGAGCAGGGGCTAGAAACCCTCCCCTCCTTGTATTTTAACTTTCTAAAAGGGGAAACAGAAGAAGGAGTCATGCAGGGAGTGCTCACCCTCCTCGAAGGCTCAGACTGGGGTGTCTAAATGTGTGTGGATGAGAAAAAAGGAGAGATAGGTAGTATGTTTGAGGAAAGGAAGCTTGATGTTTTAGCTCTGAGTGAAACGAAGCTCTAGGGTAAAGGGGAAGAGTGATTTGGGAATGTCTTAGGAGTAAAGTCAGGGGTTGATGAGAGGACAAGAGCAAAGGAAAGAGTAGCACTACTCCTGAAGTAGGAGTTGTGGGAGTATTTGATAGAGTGTAAGAAAGTAAATTCTAGATTGATAAGGTTAAACTGAAAGTGGATGGAGAAAGATGGGTGATTATTAGTGCCTATGCACTTGGTCATGAGAAAAAAGATCATGGGAGGCAAGTGTTTTAGGAGCAGCTGAGTGAGTTTGTTAGCAACTTTGATGCACAAGACCGGGTTATAGTGATGGGTGCTTTGAATGCAAAGGTGAGTAATGTGGCAGTTGAGGGTATAATTGGTGTACATGGGTGTTCAGTGTTGTAAATGGAAATGGTGAAGAGCTTGTAGATTTGTGTGCTGAAAAAGGACTGGTGATTGGGAATACCTGGTTTGAAAAGAGAGATACACATAAGTATACGTATATAAGTAGGAGAGATGGCCAGAGAGCATTGTTGGATTATGTGTTAATTGATAGGAACGTGAAAGTGATACTTTTGGATGTTAATGTGCTGAGAGGGGAAACTGAAGGGATGTCCGATCATTATCTTCTGGAGGCGAAGGTGAAGATATGTAGATTTTTCACAAAAAAAAGAATGTTGGAGTAAGTGAGCTCGGAAAGGATACTTGAGTGAGAAAGTACCAGGAGAGACTGAGCGCAGAATAGAAAAAGGTGAGGGCAAATGATGTAAGGAGAATTGGGGAAGAATAGGATGTACTTAGGGAAGCAGTGATGGCTTGCACGAAACATCCTTGTGGCATGAAAAAGGTGGGAGGTAGGAAGATTAGAGAGGGTAGTGAGTGGTGGGATGAAGAAGTAAGACTGTTAGTGAAAAAGAAGAGAGAGGCATTTGACAATATTTGCAGGGAAATAGTGCAAATGAGTGTCAGATGTATGAAAGAAAAAGGCAGGAGGTCAAGAGAAAGGTGCAAGAGGTGAAAAAGAGGGCAAATGAAAGTTGGAGTGAGAGAGTATCATTAAATTTTAGGGAGAATAAAAAGATGTTTTGGAAGGAGGTATATAAAGCACGTAAGACAAGAAAACAAATGGGAACATCAGTGAAGGGGGCAAATGGGGAAGTAATAACAAGTAGTGGTGAAGTGAGAGGGAGATGGATTGAGTATTTTGAAGGTTTGTTGAATGTGTTTGATGATAGAGTGGCAGATATAGGGTGTTTTGGTCGAGGTGGTGTGCGAAATAAGAGGGGTCAGGGAAAATGATTTGGTAAACAGAAAAGAGGTAGTGAAAGCCAGTAAGGTGGTGGGTTTGGATGGTATTGCAGTGGAATTTATTAAAAAAAGGGGATGACTGTGTTGTTGACTGGTTGGTAATGATATTCAAGGTATGAATGGCTCATGGTGAAGTGCCTGAGGATTGGCAGAATAAGTGCATAGTGCCTTGTACGAAGGCAAAGGGGATAAAGGTGAGTGTTCAAATTACAGAGGTATAAGTTTGTTGAGTATACCTGGGAAATTATATGGGAGGGTATTGATTGAGAGGGTAAAGGCATGTACAGAGCATCAGATTGGGGAAGAGCACTGTGGTTTCAGAAGTAGTAGAGGATGTGTGGTTCAGGCATTTGCTTTCAAGAATCTATTGACTTATATTTCTCTCTTCTGTCTCCCCAGATGATGTGATTATTACATGAAAGTGCACTTGGGAACTTATCGTGTTTCATTTTCCCTGTAGACTCATAGGAATATATTTATTTTTATTTATTATACTTTGTCATTATCTCCCGCTTTAGTGAGATAGCGCAAGGAAAAGCGCAAGGAAACAGACAGAAGAATGGCCAAACCCACCCACATACACATGTATATACATACACATCCACACACGCACATATACATACCTATACATCTCAATGTATACATATATATACACACACAGACATATACATAAATACACATGTACATAATTCATACTATCTGCCCTTATTCATACCTGTCGCCACCACGCCACAAACGAAATAACCCCCTCCCTGCTTGTGCGCAAGGTAGTGCTAGGAAAAGACAACAACAAAGACCACATTCATTCAAACTCAGTCTCTACCTGTCATGTATAATGCACCAAAACCACAGCTCCCTTTCCACATCCAGGCCCCACAGAACTTTCCATGGTTTACCCCAGACGCTTCACATGCCCTGGTTCAATCCATTGACAGCACATTGACCCCGGTGTACCATATTGTTCGAAATCACTATATTTCTTGCACGCCTTTCACCCTCCTGTATGTTCAGGCCCCGATCACTCAAAATCTCTTTCACTTCATCTTTCCACCTCCAATTTAGTTTCCCACTTCTTCTCGTTCCCTCTACCTCTGCCACACATATCCTCTTTGTCAATCTTTCGTCACTCATTCTCTCCATGTGACCAAACCATTTCAAAACACCCTCTTCTGCTCTCTCAACCACACTCTTTTTATTAACACACATCTCTCTTACCCTATTATTACTTACTCGATCAATCCACCTCAAACTACATATTGTCCTCAAACATCTCATTTCCAGCACATCCTACTTACTCTGCACAACTATATCTATAGCCCACGCCTCGCAACCATATATCATTGTTAGAACCACCATTCCTTCAAACATACCCATTTTTGCTTTCCAAGATAACGTTCTTGCCTTCCACACATTCTTCAATGCTCCCAGAATTTTCGCCCCCTCCCCCACCCTATGATTCACTTCCGCTTCCATGGTTCCATCTGCTGCCTAATCCAGTCCCAGATATCTAAAACACTTCACTTCCTCCAGTTTTCCTCCATTCAAACTTACCTCTCAATTGACTTGTCCCTCAACCCTACTGTACCTAATAACTTTGCTCTTATTCACATTTACTCTCAGCTTTCTTCTTTCACACACTTTACCAAACTCAGTCACCAGCTTCTGCAGTTTCTCACATGAATCAGACACCAGCGCTGTATCATCAGCGAACAACTGACTCACTTCCCAAGCTCTCTCATGCACAACAGACTGCATACTTGCCCCTCTTTCCAGAACTCTTGCATTCACCTCCCTAACAACTCCATCCTTAAACAAATTAAAAAACCATGGAGAACCAATCACTTTCCTCTCTTCCTACACGTACACATGCCTTACATCCTCTATAAAAACTTTTCACTGCTTCTAACAACTTGCATCCCACACCATGTATTCTTAATACCTTCCACAGAGCATCTCTATCAACTCAATCATATGCCTACTCCAGATCCATAAATGCTACATACAAATCCATTTGCTTTTCTAGGTATTTCTCACATACATTCTTCAAAGCAAACACCTGATCCACACATCCTCTACCACTTCTGAAACCACACTGCTCTTCCCCAATCTGATGCTCTGTACATGCCTTCACCCTCTCAATCAATGCCCTCCCATATAATTTACCAGCCATACTCAACAAACTTATACCTCTGTAATTTGAGCACTCACTCTTATCCCCTTTGCCTTTGTACAATGGCACTATGCAAGCATTCCGCCAATCCTCAGGCACCTCACCATGAGTCATACATATATTAACTAATCTTACCAACTAGTCAACAATAGTCACCCCCTTTTTTAATAAATTCCACTGCAATACCATCCAAACCCGCTGCCTTGTTGGCTTTCATCTTCCGCAAAGCTTTTGCTACCTCATCTCTGTTTACCAAATCATTCTCCCTAATCCTCTCACTTTGCTCACCACCTCGACCAAAACACCCTACATCTGCCCTCTATCATCAGACATATTCAACAAACCTTCAAAATACTCACTCCATCTCCTTCTCACATCACCACTACTTGTTATCACCTCCCCATTAGCCCCCTTCACTGATGTTCCCATTTGTTCCCTTGTCTTACGCACTTTATTTACGTCCTCCCAAAACATCATTCTATTCTCCTTAAAGATCAATGATACTCTCTCACCCCAACTCTCATTTGCCCTCCTTTTCACCTCTTGCACCTTTCTCTTGACCTCCTGCCTCTTTCTTTTATACATCTCCCACTCATTTGCATTATTTCCCTCCAAAAATTGTCCAAATTCCTCTCTCTTCTCTTTCATCAATATTCTTACTTCTTCATCCCATCGCTCACTACCCTTTCTAATCTGCCCAACTCCCATGCTTCTCATTCTACAAGCATCTATTGCACAAGCCATCACTACTTCCCTAAATACATCCTATTCCTCCCCCACTCCCCTTATGTCCTTTCTTCTCACCTTTTTTCATTCTGTACTCAGTCTCTCTTGGTACTTCCTCACACAAGTCTCCTTCCCAAGCTCAGTTACTCTCACCACTCTCTTCACCCCAACATTCTCTCTTCTTTCCTGAAAACCTCTACAAATCTTCACCTTCACCTCCACAAGATAATTATCAGACATTCCTCCAGTTTCACCTCCCAGCACATTAACATCCAAAAGTCTCTCTCGCATGCCTGTCAATTAACAGGTAATCCAATAATGCTCTCTGGCCATCTCTCTTACTTACGTATACTTATGTATATCTCTCTTTTTAAACCAGGTATTCCCAATTACCAGTCCTTTTTCAGCACATAAATCTACAAGCTCTTCACAATTTCCATTTACAACACTGAACACCTCATGTACACATATTATTCCCTCAACTGCCACATTACCCACCTTTAAATTCAAATCACCCATCACTATAATCCAGTCTCTTGCATCAAAACTACTAACACACTCATTCATCTGCTCCCATACCACTTGCCTCTCATGATCTTTCTTCTCATGCCCAGGTGCATATGCACCAATAATCACCCATCTTTCTCCATCCACTTTCAGTTTTACCCATATCACTCTAGAGTTTACTATCTTACACTCTATCACGTACTCCCACCACTCCTGTTTCAGGAGTAGTGCTACTCCTTCCCTTGCCCTTGTCCTCTCAGTAACCCCTGACTTTACTCCCAAGACATTCCCAAACCACTCTTCCCCTTTATCCTTGAGCTTCGTTTCACTCAGAGCCAAAACATCCAGGTTCCTTTCCTGAAACATACTACCTATCTCTCCTTTTTTCTCATCTCATCTTCCCCTTTACCCTTGAGCTTTGTTTCTCTCAGAGCCAAAATATCCAGGTTCCTTTCCTCAAACATACTACCTATCTCGCCTTTTTTCTCATCTTGGTTACATCCACACCCATTTAGACACCCCAATCTGAGCCTTCGAGGAGGATGAGCACTCCCCGCTTGACTCCTTCTCCTGTTTCCCCCTTTAGAAAGTTAAAATACAAGGAGGGGAGGGTTTCCAGCCCCTTGCTTCCATCCTGTTTAGTCACCTTCTACAACACATGAGGAATGCATGGGAAGTATTCTTTTTCCCCTATCCCTAGGATAGGTGGAAAGATGGAGTGAAAAAGATTTTGAGTGAACAAGGCCTGAACATGCAGAAGGGTGAAAGATGGGCAAGTAATAGAGTTAATTGGAACGATGTGGTATACCGGGGTCGACATGCTGTCAGTGGATTGAATCAGGGCATGTGAAGCGTCTGGGGTAAACCATGGAAAGTTCTGTGGGGCCTGGATGTGGAAAGGGAGCTGTGGTTTTGGTTATTATTGCATGACAGCTGGAGACTGAGTGTGAGCGAATGGGGCCTTTATTGTCTTTTCCTGGTGCTGCCTCTTGCACATGAGGGGGGAGGGGGATGTTATTCCGTGTGTGGCGGGGTGGCGATGGGGGTGAGTAGGGGCAGACAGTGTGAATTGTGTGCATGTGTGTATACGTGTGTGTAGCGCTAGGAAAAGACAACAAAAGCCGCATTCGTTCACACTCAGTCTCTAGCTGTCATGTAATAATGCACCGAAACCACAGCTCCCTTTCCACATCCATGCCCCACAGAACTTTCCATGGTTTACCCCAGACACTTCACATGCCCTGGTTCAATCTATTGACAGCACGTCGACCCCAGTATACCACATCGTTCCAATTCACTCTATTCCCAGCACACCTGTCACCCTCCTTCATGTTCAGGCCCTGATCGCTCAAAATATTTTTCACTCCATCCCTCCACCTCTAATTTGGTTTCCCACTTGTACGCCTTTCACCCTCCTGCATGTTCAGGCCCCGATCACTCAAAATCTTTTTCACTCCATCTTTCCACCTCCAGTTTGGTCTCCCACTTCTCGTTCCCTCCACCTCTGACACATATATCCTCTTGGTCAATCTTTCCTCACTCATTCTCTCCATGTGGCCAAACCATTTCAAAACACCCTCTTCTGCTCTCTCAACCACACTCTTTTTATTACCATACATCTCTCTTACCCTATTATTACTTACTCGATCAAACCACCTCACACAACATATAGTCCTCAAACATGTCATTTCCAGCACATCCACCCTCCTCCACACAACTCTATCCATAGCCCTCGCCTCGCAACCATATAACATTGTTGGAACCACTATTCCTTCAAACATACCCATTTTTGCTTTCCGAGATAGTGTTCTCGACTTCCACACATTCTTCAACGCTCCCAGAACTTTCGCCCCCTCCCCCACTCTATGATTCACTTCTGCTTCCATGGTTCCATCCTCTGCCAAATCCGCTCCCAGATATCTAAAACACTTCACTTCCTCCAGTTTTTCTCCATTCAAACTTACCTCTCAATTGACTTGTCTCTTAACCCTACTGTACCTAATAACCTTGCTCTTATTCACATTTACTCTCAGCTTTCTTCTTTTACACACTTTAGCAAACTCAGTCACCATTCTGCTGTATCATCAGTTAACAACAACTGACTCACTTCCCAAGCTCTCTCATCCACAACAGATTGCATTCTTGCCTCTCTTTCCAAACCTCTTGCATTCACCTCCCTAACAACCCCATCCTTAAACAAATTAAACAACCATGTAGACATCACACACCCCTGCCACAAACCTACATTAACTGAGAACCAATCACTTTCCTCTCTTCCTACACGTACACATGCCTTACATCCTTGATAAAAACTTTTCACTGCTTCTAACAACTTGCCTCCCACACCATATATTCTTAATACCTTCCACAGAGCATCTCTATCAACTCTATCATATGCCTTCTCCAGATCCATAAATGCTACATACAAATTCATTTGCTTTTCTAAGTATTTCTCACATACTTTCTTCAAGGCAAACACCTGATCCACACATCCTCTACCACTTCTGAAACCACACTGCTCTTCCCAAAACTGATGCTCTATACATGCCTTCACCCTCACAATCAATACCCTCCCATATAATTTACCAGGAATACTCAACAAACTTATGCCATTGTAATTTGAGCACTCACTTTTATCCCCTTTGCCTTTATACAATGGCACTATGCAAGCATTCTGCCAATCCTCAGGCACTTCACCATGAGTCATACATACATTGAATAACCTTACCAACCAGTCAACAGTACAGTCACCCCCTTTTTTGATAAATTCCATTGCAATACCATCCAAACCCACTGCCTTGCTGGCTTTCATTTTCAACAAAGCTTTTACTTCCTCTTCTCTGTTTACTAACCCTCTCACTTTGCACACCACCTCGACCAAAACACCCTATATATGCCACTCTGTCATCAAACACATTCAACATACCTTCCAAATACTCACTCCATGTCCTTCTCACATCACCATTACTTATCACCTCCCCATTAGCCCCCTTCACTGAAGTTCCCATTTGCTCCCTTGTCTTACGCACTTAATTTACCTCCTTCCAAAACAACTTTTTATTCTACCTAAAATTTAATGATACTCTCTCAACCCAACTCTCATTTGCCCTCTTTTTCACTTCTTGCACCTTTCTCTTGACTACCTGCCTCTTTCTTTAATACATCTCCCAGTCATTTGCATTATTTCCCTGCACAAATCGTCCAAATGCCTCTCTCTTCTCTCTCACAAATAATCTTACTTCTTCACCCCACCACTCATTACCCTTTCTAATCTCCCCACCTCCCACGCTTCTCATGCCACAAGCATCTTTTTCACAAGCCATCACTGCTTCCCTAAATACATCCCATTCCTCCCCCACTCCCCTTATGTCCTTTGTTCTCATCTTTTTCCATTCTGTACTCAGTCTCTCCTGGTACTTCCTCACACAAGTCTCCTTCCCAAGCTCACTTACTCTCACCACCCTCTTCACCCCAACATTCTCTCTTCTTTTGTGAAAACCTCTACAAATCTTCACCTTCACCTCCACAAGATAATGATCAGACAATTGGGAGGTAAGTTTGAATGGAGAGAAACTGGAGGAAGTGAAATTTTTTAGATATCTGGAAGTGGATTTAGCAGCGGATGGAACCATGGAAGCGGAGGTGAATCAGGGTGGGGGAGGGAGCGAAAGTTCTGGGAGCGTTGAAGAGTGTGTGGAAGTCGAGAACATTATCTTGGAAAGCTGAAATGGGTATGTTTGAAGGAATAGTGGTTCCAACAGTGTTATATTGTTGCGAGGCGTGGGCTATAGATAGAGTTGGGCTGGAAAGCCTCCCCTCCTTGTATTCTAACTTTTTAAAAGGGGAAAGAGAAGAAGGAGTCACACAGGGAGTGCTCATTCTCTTTGAAGGCTCTGATTAGGGTGTCTAAATGTGTGTGGATGTAACCAAGATGAGAAAAAAGGAGGGACAGGTAGTATGTTTGAGGAAAGGAACCTGGATGTTTTGGCTCTGAGTGAAACAAAGCTCAAGGGTAAAGGGGAAGAGTGGTTTGGGAATGTCTTGCGAGTAAAGTCAGGTGTTGGTGAGAGGACAAGAGCGAAAGAAGGAGTAGCACTGCTCCTGAAATAGGAGTTGTGGGAGTATGTGATAGAGTGTAAGAAAGTAAACTCTAGATTGATATGGGTAAAACTGAAAGTAGATGGAGAGAAATAGGTGATTTTTGGTGCCTATGCACCTGGTCATGAGAAGAAAGATCATGAGAGGCAAGTTTTTTGGGAGCAGCTGAGTGAGTATGTTAGCAGCTTTGATGCACGAGACCAGGTTATAGCGATGGGTGATTTGAATGCAAAGGTGAGTAATGTGGCAGTTGAGGGTATAATTAGTGTGCATTGGGTGTTAAGTATTGTAAATGGAAATGGTGAAGAGCTTGTGGATTTATGTGCTGAAAAAGGACTGGTGATTGGGAATCCCTGGTTTAAAAGAAGCAATATTTATAAGTATACATATTTGAGATGTTTGAGGACAATGTGTGGTGTGAGGTGGTTTGATCGAGTAAGTAACGTAAGGGTAAGAGAGATGTGTGGAAATAAAAAGAGCGTGGTTGAGAGAGCAGAAGAGGGTGTTTTGAAATGGTTTGGGCACATGGAGAGAATGAGTGAGGAAAGATTGACCAAGAGGATATATGTGTCGGAGGTGGAGGGAACGAGGAGAAGAGGGAGACCAAATTGGAGGTGGAAAGATGGAGTGAAAAAGATCTTGTGTGATCGGGGCCTGAACATGCAGGAGGGTGAAAGGAGGGCAAGGAATAGAGTGAATTGGAACGATGTGGTATACTGGGGTTGACGTGCTGTCAGTGGATTGAATCAAGGCATGTGAAGCGTCTGGGGTAAACCATGGAAAGCTGTGTAGGTATGTATATTTGCGTGTGTGGACGTATGTATATACATGTGTATGGGGATGGGTTGGGCCATTTCTTTCGTCTGTTTCCTTGCGCTACCTCGCAAACGCGGGAGACAGCGGCAAAAAAAAAAAAAAAAAAAAAAAATATGTGAGTAGGAGAGATGGTCAGAGTGCATTATTGGATTAGGTGTTAATTGATAGGTGTGTAAAAGAGAGAATTTTGGATGTTGATGTGCTGAGATGGGCAACTGGATGGATGTCTAATCAATATCTTGTGGAGGTGAAAGTGAAGATTTGTAGGGGTTTTCAGAGAAGAAGAGAAAATGTTGGGGAGTAGAGAGTGGTGAGAGTAAGTGAGCTTGGAAATGAGACTTGTGTGAGGAAGTACCAGAAGAGAATGAGTGTAGAATGGTAAAAGGTGAGAGCAAATGACATAAGGGGAGTTGGGGAAGAATGGGATGTATTTAGGGAAGCAGTGATGGATTGTCTAAAAGATGCATGTGGCATGAGAAAGGTGGGAGGCGGGCAGATTAGAAAGGGCAGTGAATGGTGGGATGAAGAAGTAAGATTGTTAGTGAAAGTGAAGAGAGAGTCATTTGGATGATTTTTACAGGGAAGTAGTGCAAATGACTGGAAGGTGTATAGAAGTAAGTGGTAGGGGGTCAAGAGAAAGGTGCAAGAGGTGAAAAGAGGGCAAATGAGAGTTGGGGTGAGAGAGTATCATTAGATTTTTGGGAGAATAAGATGTTTTGGAAGGAGGTAAATAATGAGCATAAGACTAGAGAACAAATAAGAACATTGGTGAAGGGGCAAATGGGGAGGTAATAACAAGTGATAAAGTGAGAAGGAGATGGAGTGAGTATTTTCAGTGTTTGTTGAACTTTTTTGATGATTGAGTGGCAGATATAGAGTGTTTAGGTAGGGTGGTGTGCGAAGTGAGGGGTTCAGGGAGAATGGTTTGATAAAGAGAATGGTTTGGTAAACAGAAAAGAGGTAGTGAAAGCTTTCCGGAAGATGAAAGCTGGCAAGGCTGTTATTGCAGTGGAATTTATTAAAAAAAGGGGGTCACTGTGTTGTTGATAGGTTGGTAAGGATATTCAGTGTATGTATGGATCATGGTGAAGTGCCTTAGGATTGGTGGAATGCATGCATTAGTGCCACTGTATAAAAGGAAAGTAGATAAAGGTGAATGTTCAATTTAAAGAGGCATAAGTTTGTTCAGTATTCCTGGGAAATTATATGGGAGTGTATTGATTGAGAAGGTAAAGGAATGCACAGAGCATCAGATTGGGGAAGATCATTGTGGTTTCAGAAGTGGTAGAGGATGTGTGGATCAGTGTTTTGCTTTGAAAAATGTACATGAGAAATACTTGGAAAAGCAGATGGATTTGTATGTAGCATCTATTGATCTGGAAAAGGTATATGATAGGGTTGATAGAGATGCTTTGTGGAAGGTTTTAAGAGTATATGGTGCAGGAGGTAAGTTGCTAGAAGCAGTTAAAAGTTTTTACCAAGGATGTAAGGCATGTGTACAAGTAGGAAGAGAGGACAGCGATTGGTTCCGAATGAATGTTGGTTTGCGGCAGGGGTGTGTGATGTCCTCTAGGTTGTTTAATTTGGTTATGGCTGGGGTAGTTACGGAGGTGAATGCAAGAGTTTTGAGAGAGGGACAAGTATGCAGTCTGTTGTGGATGAGAGGGCCTGGGTAGTAAATCAGTTTTTTGCTGATGATACAGCACTGGGGGCTGATATGGGTATGAAACTGCAGAGGTTGTTGAGAGTTTGGTAAAGTGTGTGAAAGAAGAAAGTTGAGAGTAGGTGTGAATAAGATCAAGGTTATTACATTCAGTAGGGTTGAGGGACAAGTTTATTGAGGATTTGTTTGCTGAAAAAAGACTGGTGATTGGGAATATCTGGTTTAAAAAGTTAGATATACATAAGTATACATATGTGAGTAGGATATTGGACTGTGTTAATTGATAGAAACGTAAAAGAGAGACTTTTGGATGTTAATGTTCTGAGAGGGGCAGCTGGAGGGATGTCTGATCACTGTCTTGTGGAGGTGAAGGTGAAGATTTGTAGAGGTTTTCAGGAAAGAAGAGAGAATGTTGGGGAGA
Organism: Panulirus ornatus; assembly: GCF_036320965.1. NCBI lineage: Eukaryota > Metazoa > Arthropoda > Malacostraca > Decapoda > Palinuridae > Panulirus > Panulirus ornatus. The sequence continues at coordinate 43,329,548 of NC_092241.1, read as the reverse complement.
AGAGAATGGTGAGAGTAAGTGAGCTTGGAAAGGAGACATGTGTGGGAAAATACCAGGAAAAATTGAGTGCAGAATGACAAAAGGCACCAAAAGGTGAGAGCAAATGATGTAAGGGAAGTGGGGGAGGAATGGGATGTATATAGGGAAGCAGTGATGGCTTGTGCAAAAGATGCTTGTGGCATGAGAAAGGTGGGAGGTGGGCAGATTAAAAAGGGTAGTGAATGATGGGGTGAAGAAATAAGATTGTTAATGGAAAAGAAGAGAGAGGCATTTGAACTATTTTTGCAGGGAAATAGTGCAGATGACTAGGAGATGTATAAAAGAAAGTGGCAAGAGGTCAAGAGAAAGGTGCAATGCAAAAGGTGAAAAAGAGGGCAAATGAAAGATGGGGTGAGAGAGTATCATTAAATTTTAGGGAGAATAAAAAGATGTTTTGGAAGGAGGTAAATAAAGTGCGTAAGACAAGAGAAAAAATGGGAACATCAGTGAAGGGGGCAAATGGGAGGTAATAACAAGTAATGATGAAATGAGGAGATTGAGTGAATATTTTGAAGGTTTGTTGTATGTTTGATGATAGAGTGACAGATATATGGAGTTGTGGTCAGTGTGGTAATTGATGATATAGTGGCAGATTTAAGGTGTTTTGGTCGGTGTGGTGTGCGAAGTGAGAGGATCTGGGAGAATGGTTTGGTGAACTGAGAAGAGGTAGTGAAAGTTTTGCGGAAGATGAAAGCATGCAAGGTAGCGGCTTTGGATGGTACTTCAGTGCAATTTATCAAAAAAGGGGGTGACTGTGTTGTTTATTGGTTGGTAAGGATATTCAATGTATGTATGGATCATGGTGAAATGCCTGAAGATTGGTGGAATACATGCATAGTGCCATTGTACAAAGGCAATGGGGATAAAGGTGAGTGTTCAAATTATAGTGGTATAAGTTTGTTGAGTATTCATGGGAAATTATATGGGAGGGTATTGATTGAGAGGGTGAAGGCATGTACAGAGCATCAGATTGGGGAAGAGCAGTGTGGTTTTAGAAGTGGTCAAGGATGTGTGGATCAGGTGTTTGCTTTGAAGAATGTATGTGAGAAATACTTAGAAAAGCAAATGGATTTGTATGTAGCATTTATGGATCTAAAGAATGCATATGATAGGGTGGATAGAGATGCTTTGTGGAAGGTTTCAAGAGTATATGGTGTGGAAGGTAAGTTGCTAGAAGCAATGAAAAGTTTTTACCAAGAATGTAAAGCATGTGTACAAGTAGGAAGAGAGGGAAGTGATTGGTTCCCAGTGAATGTCAGTTTGCGCCTGGGGTGTGTGATGTCTCCATGGTTGTTTAATTTGTTTATGGATGAGGTGGTTAGGAAGGTGAAAGCAAAAGTTTTGGAGAGTGGGGCAAGTATCAAGTCGGTTCTGGATGAGAGGGCTTGGGAAGTGTATCAGTTGTTGTTCGCTGATGATACAGCACTGGTGGCTGATTTGGATGAGAGACTGCAGATGTTGATGACTGAGCTTGGTAAAGCACGTGAAAGAAGAAAGTTGAGAGTAGATGTGAATAAGAGCACAGGTTCAGTAGGGCTGAGGGACTAGTTAATTGGGTAGGTTTGAATGGAGAAAAACTAGAGAAATTGAAGTGTTTTTAGATATTTTGGAGCGGACTTAGCAGCGGATGGAAACCATGGAAGGAGAAGTGAGTCACAGGGTGGGGGAGAGAGCAAAGGTTCTGGGAGCTTTGAAGAATGTGTGGAAGGCAAGAACGTTATCTCGGAGAGCAAAATGGGTATGTTTGAAGGAATGGTGGTTCCAGCAGTGTTATGCAAGGCATGGGCTATAGATAGGGTTGTGCAGAGGAGAGTGGATGTGAGATGTTTGAAGACAATGCATGGTGTGATTTGGTTTGATCGAGTAAGTAACGAAAGGGTAAGAGAGATGTGTGGTAATAAAAAGAGTGTGGTTGAGGGAGCAGAAGATGGTGTGTTTAAATTGTTTGGACACATGGAAAGAATGAATGAGGAAAGATTAACAAAGAGAATATATGTGTCAGAGGTGGAGGGAAGAAGGAGAAGCAGGAGACCAAATTGGAGGTGGAAGGATGGAGTGAAAAAATGTTGAGTGATCTGGGCCTGAACCTACAGGAGGGTGTAAGGCGTGCAAGGAATAGAATGAATTGGAACGATGTGGTATACCAGGGCCGGCATGCTATCAATAGATTGAACCAGGGCGTGTTAAGCGTCTGGGGTGAAACATGGAAAGGTCTGTTGGTCTGGATGAGGAAAGGGAGCTGTGGTTTTGGTGCATTACACATGACAGCTAGACAGTGAGTGTGAACAAATGTTGCCTCTTTTGTCTTTTCCTAGCATTGCTTCCCTGGAGGGGGGAGGATGCTGTTTCATGCGTGGTGGGGTGGTGACGGAATAGACGAAGGCAGCAAGTATGGATACGTACATGTGTGTATATGTATATGCATGTACGCATTGAAATGCATATGTATGTATGTGCATGTGTGGGCTTTTATGTATTTACATGTGTATGTGGGTGGGTTGGGCCATTCCTCATCTGTTTCCTTATGCTACCTCGATAATGCAGGAGACAGTGGTTAATTATAATAAACAAATGAAATAAATAAATATCTACACATGTATGTGTTCATACTTGTTTGCTCATCCACACCTGATGCCACCCCTCCCCACAGGAAGCAGTAGAAACAGCACAAATGCATTAAAGTAAAGGAAAAATTATTTATATATTCTGTCCTTCCCCCTACACCTGATCGTCACCCTCTGAGTCAGCAAGATAGCACCAGGAAACAGATGAAGAGAGGCCACATCTGCTCACATCCATACACAAGCTGTCATGTGTAATACACTGAAACAACAGTTCCCTGTCCACATCCAGGCCCCATAGACCTTTCAATGGTTTACCATGGATGTTTAACATTTCCTGGTTCAGTCCATTGACGGCATCTTGACACCAGTATACCATATCATTCCAGTTCACACTATTACATACATACCTTTTACCCCCCTGCATGTTCAGGCACCGATATCTCAAAATCTTTTTTACTCCATTCTACCATCTCAACTTTAGTCTCCCTGTTCTCCATGTTCCCTGCACTTCTGATGTATTTCCCATCTTTGTCAACTTTTCTTCCAAATTATTTCAGCATACCCTCTTCAACTCTCTCAACTCTTTTATTTACCTCACCTCCTTCTTACCCTTTCTCCATGTTCTCCCCATTCCCTTCTCTTCTGACTGATATCTCTCTCTCTCTCTCTCTCTCTCTCTCTCTCTCTCTCTCTCTCTCTCTCTCTCTCTCTCTCTCTCTCTCTCTCCCTCTCTCTCCCTCTCTCTCCCTCTCTCTCTCTCTCTCTCTCTCTCTCTCTCTGAACATGCAGGAGGGTGAAAGGAGGGCAAGGAATAGAGTGAATTGGATCGATGTGGTATACCGGGGTTGACGTGCTGCCAGTGGATTGAATCACGGCATGTGAAGCGTCTGGGGTAAACCATGGAAAGCTGTGTAGGTATGTATATTTGCGTGTGTATGTATATACATGTGTATTGGGGTGGGTTGGACCATTTCTTTTGTCTGTTTCCTTGCGCTACCTCGCAAACGCGGGAGACAGCGACAAAGCAAAAAAAAAAATATATATATATATATATATATATATATATATATATATATATATATATATATATATATATATATATATATGTATTTTTTTTTTCCTTGAATATAACAGCAAGAGAATGGATGTAAGCAAATGAGGCCATTTCTTAATCTGTTACTTGTGCTACTTGCAGTGAAGTAAAAGTCAAACTAGTGAAAACATGTGTATTTATTCATTTGTATATACAGTCTCTCTGTCTCTCTCTCTCTCTCTCTCTCTCTCTCTCTCTCTCTCTCTCTCTCTCTCTCTCTCTCTCTCTCTCTCTCTCTCTCTCTCTCTTGCATTCTGGAGTTTGGATAGTGGCTTTGATGATTCTTAATTGCATACTTTAATCTTTTACTCAGGTTGAAAAATACATTCTTCTTCTGACCTTCATTCCTGTGCAGGATGTCAAGAAAATCATGGAGCAGCACTGGGTAAGTGGATTTATTTTATATCTTTATTGATATAAAGTCATTCCCCACTAAATTTCTTAGGTTTTCCTTGTATAAAGCACAAGCACAATAAAATCTTGGGAGAAAATGTAGTCCATTTTCTGAATCCAGTAATTACAGGTATTTTTACTTTTCAAATAAATCAGTCAACCATATGCTTATTTTAGTAGTATGTAAGGTGTTCAGTCATGGTTTTATAAGTTTCGCATATCCTGTCCATATGTATACATTCTTAGCCTTTTGTACTTAATTGATTGGTAGCTGGTTTGAGGTTTTCTCCCAGGAGAGCTTTATAATAGCACAGACTTACTAACCGTAGCAAATTCAAATTAAGGAAAGCTACGGAAAAAGTTGTACTGACCACAGTGAATTCAAATGAGGACAAGATTTTGCATAAGCAGCTATATTAAAGGACTGCATACACAAATAAGCTTTCATAATTTCCTGGTTGTATTAGTTTGAATCATACATAGGTTACATTCATTGACTATTACAGGCTGTTTATGATGCCATGTGTTCATCCAGAGGCAAGAATGAGAATTTCTATATTTTCTGTGTTAACTGAACTCATTTAGGCTTTTTAGGTGAAGGTAGGTAAATAGTAGTGTGAAAACTGAGGAGGTGGCAGGGAGAAGTCCTTGCACTCTGTGAGAGCCTCTGATTGCAACAAATGCAAACTTAAGTTTATGGTTGTTTGATTCATGCTCTTACAACTGGCCCTTTCCCATCACAAAAGATGTGTAGATTCTTGAGGTTTGTGAAAACCTGAAGTAGGAGTAGGACCATAGTGGTATTTTGGTAGAGAACATCTAGTCACAATTAAAAGCTAAGAAGTACATAAGTAATTCAGTTGTGAATGATTCATATATCTGTTGTTTCCCTGCTGATTTGATTACTTCTACTGACAAATCTTTCTTACCCTTAGCCAAAAGTATCTCCAACAGCTTTAGTAATTCACAGGCCGTGAGATTTTAGCTGTAGACTTTACACTGTTGGAAAAAACAAAGGTTTCGAAAACATACTAGTAGTGGTAGATGTGTTGACTAGGTTTTCTTGGGCCATCCCAACAAAAGACAAGAAAGCTTTCCTACTCTCATCTGACATGATCAACATACAACTAACTCTTCAACTAATAAAGCAACTCTCTTTGGTGCCTTACTTTCCTCTAATTCAAGTTTGGATGATACTCCTCCTAATCCTTCACCTCCATCTCCTCTCACTAAGGCTATGCTATCTCTTATACTCTCTTCAAACAAGGTCTTGGTTCTAGGTGCTCTCCAAGCTCCAGGTGGACAAGGCAAATGGCCCAGATGGCATAATTCTCCTGTCCTAAAGGAGTGTGCCTCTGAGCTAGCTCCTATTCATGCTCATCTATTGCAACCTTGTCTAAACACCCAGACTTTTTCTTCTTTTTGAAAGTGTTCCTTGATCTACATCAAGGAACACTTTCAAAAAGAAAGGAGACTGCTGTAACCCCTCTAACTATTGTCTCATCACTATCACTTCTGCCATCTCCAAAGACTTCTGAACTCTCCATAACTCTCACGTTCTTAAGCACTTAGAATCTTATTCCCTTCTTTCTGATCATCGGTATGAATTTTGCCTGTCCAGGTTTACGTATGGCCTTCTCTCCTATGTCTCTCTCGTTTGGTTCTCCTGTCTTGAGCATTTTGGTGTAACTTTTGTCATAGCCCTTGACATTCCAGGAGCATTCAGTAGGTTGTGACATATGTCTCTACACTCTTAACTCCATTTCTTGTTTTTTCTGCTTCTCTCTCTTCCCTTTTTATTAATTTCCTCTTTGGCCATTCCATTGCAATAATTGTTGATGGATCAACTTTCTCTTATCCTATAAACAGTGGTGTTTCTCCAGGTTCTCTCCAATCACTCTCTTCTCTCAAAATGTTTTTGTCTCTAGTACTAACTCCATTCATTCTTATGCTGATAATTCCATTTTGAATGCTGCAACTCACTTTCCCTCCTCTCCTCCTACTACTCATTCTCTTTTTCATATGAAACATAAATCCTCTCTCAATTTGGACTTGTGTGAGGAAGTACCAGGAGAGACTGAGTACAGAATGGAAAAAGGTGAGAACAAAGGAGGGAAGGGGAGTGGGGAAGGAATGGGGTGTATTTAGAGAAGCAGTGATGGCTTGCACAAAAGATGCTTGTGGCATGAGAAGCGTGGGAGGTGGGTTGATTAGAAAGGGTAGTGAGTGGTGGGATGAACAAGTAAGATTCTTAGTGAAAGAGAAGAGAGAGGCATTTGGGCGATATTTGCAGGGAAAAAATGCAAATGAGTGGGAAATGTATAAAAGAAAGAGGCAGGAGGTCAAGAGAAAGGTGCAAGAGGTGAAAAAGAGGGCAAATGAGAGTTGGGGTGAGAGAGTATCATTAAATTTTAGGGAGAATAAAAAGATGTTCTGGAAGGAGGTAAATAAAGTGCGTAAGACAAGGGAGCAAATGGGAACTTCAGTGAAGGGCGCAAATGGGGAGGTGATAACAAGTAGTGGCGATGTGAGAAGGAGATGGAGTGAGTATTTTGAAGGTTTGTTGAATATGTTTGATGATAGAGTGGCAGATATAGGGTGTTTTGTTTGAGGTGGTGTGAGAGGGTTAGGGAAAATGATTTGGTAAACAGAGAAGAGGTAGTAAAAGCTTTGCGGAAGATGAAAGCTCGCAAGGCAGCAGATTTGGATGGTATTGCAGTGGAATTTATTAAAATAGGGGGTGACTGTATTGGTGACTGGTTGGTAAGGTTATTTGATGTATGTATGACTCATGGTGAGGTGCCTGAGGATTGGCGGAATGCTTGCATAGTGCCATTGTACAAAGGCAAAGGGGATAAGAGTGAGTGCTCAAATTGCAGAGGTATAAGTTTGTTGAGTATTCCTGGTAAATTATATGGGAGGGTATTGATTGAGAGGATGAAGGCATGTACAGAGCATCAGATTGGGGAACAGCAGTGTGGTTTCAGAAGTAGTAGAGGATGTGTGGATCAGGTGTTTGGTTTGAAGAATGTATGTGAGAAATACTTAGAAAAGCAAATGAATTTGTATGTAGCATTTATGGATCTGGAGAAGGCATATGATAGAGTTGATAAAGATGCTCTGTGGAAGGTACTAAGAATATATGGTGTGGGAGGCAAGTTGTTAGAAGCAGTGAAAAGCTTTTATTGAGGATGTAAGGCATGTGTACGTGTAGGAAGAGAGGAAAGTGATTGGTTCTCAGTGAATGTAGGTTTGCGGCAGGGGTGTCTGATGTCTCCATGGTTGTTTAATTTGTTTATGGATGGGGTTGTTAGGGAGGTGAATGCAAGAGTTTTGGAAAGAGGGGCAAGTATGCAGTCTGTTGGGGATGAGAGAGCTTGGGAAGTGAGTCAGTTGTTGTTCGCTGATGATACGGCGCTGGTGGCTGATTCATGTGAGAAACTGCAGAAGCTGGTGACTGAGTTTGGTAAATTGTGTGAAAGAAGAAAGTTAAGAGTAAATGTGAATAAGAGCAAGGTTATTAGGTACAGTAGGGTTGAGGGTCAAGTCAATTGGGAGGTAAGTTTGAATGGAGAAAAACTGGAGGAAGTAAAGTGTTTTAGATATCTAGGAGTGGATCTGGCAGCGGATGGGACCATGGAAGCGGAAGTAACTCATAGGGTGGGGGAGGGGGCGATAATCCTGGGAGCCTTGAAGAATGTGTGGAAGTCGAGAACATTATCTCGGAAAGCAAAAATGGGTATGTTTGGAGGAATAGTGGTTCCAACAATGTTGTATGGTTGCGAGGCGTGGGCTATGGATAGAGTTGTGCGCAGGAGGGTGGATGTGCTGGAAATGAGATGTTTGAGGACAATATGTCGTGTGAGGTGGTTTGATCGAATAAGTAATGTAAGGGTAAGAGAGATGTGTGGAAATAAAAAGAGCATGGTTGAGAGAGCAGAAGAGGGTGTTTTGAAATGGTTTGGGCACATGGAGAGAATGAGTGAGGAAAGATTGACCAAGAGGATATATGTGTCAGAGGTGGAGGGAACGAGGAGAAGTGGGAGACCAAATTGGAGGTGGAAAGATGGAGTGAAAAAGATTTTGAGTGATCGGGACCTGAACATGCAGGAGGGTGAAAGGCAGGCAAGGAACAGAGTGAATTGGATCGATGTGGTATACCGGGGTCGATGTGCCATCAATGAATTGAATCAGGGCATGTGAAGCATGTGGGGTAAACCATGGAAAGTTGTGTGGGGCCTGGATGTGGAAAGGGAGCTGTGGTTTTGGGTATTATTACATGGCAGCTAGAGACTGAGTGTGAACGAATGGGGCCTTTGTTGTCTTTTCCTAGCGCTACCTCGCACACATGAGGTGGGAGGGGGATGTTATTCCATGTGTGGTGAGGTGGCGATGGGAATGAATAGAGGCGGACTATGAATTATGTACATGTGTATATATGTATGTGTCTGTGTGTATATATATGTGTACATTGAGATGTATAGGTATGTATATTTGCGTGTGTGGACATGTATGTATATACATGTGTATGGGGGTGGGTTGGGCCATTTGTTTCGTCTGTTTCCTTGCGCTACCTCGCAAACGCGGGAGACAGCGACAAAGCAAAAAAAAAATAATTTTTATTTATTATGCTTTGTCGCTGTCTTCCGCATTAGTGAGGCAGCACAAGGAAACAGACAAAAGAATGGCCCAAATCCACCCACATACACATGTATATACATACACGTCCACACACACACACATATACCTTTACATTTCAACGTATACATATACATAATTACACAGACATATACCTATATGCACATGTACATAATTCATACTTGCTGCCTTTATTCATTCCCGTCGCTACCCCACCACACATGAAATGACAACCTCCTCCCCCCACACATGCACAAGGTAGTGCTAGGAAAAGACAACAAAGGCCACATTCGTTCACACTCAGTCTCTAGCTGTCATGTATAATGCACCGAAACCACAGCTCCCTTTCCACATTTAGGCCCCACAAAACTTTACATGGTTTACCCCAGACGCTTCACATGCCCTGCTTCAATCCATTGACAGCATGTCCACCCCAGTATACCACACCGTTCCAATTTACTCTATTCCTTGCACGCCTTTCACCCTCCTGTATGTTGAGGCCCTGATCGCTCAAAATCTTTATTACTCCATCCTTCCACCTCCACTTTGGTCTCCCACTTTTTGTACCCTCCACCTCTGACACATGTATCCTCTTTGTCAATCTTTCCTCTCTCATTCTCTCCATGTGACCAAACCATTTCAATACACCCTCTTCTGTTCTCTCAACCACACTCTATTTATTACCTCACATCCCTCTTACCCTTTCATTACTTACCCGATCAAACCACCTCACACCACATATTGTCCTCAAACATTTCATCTCCAACACATCTACCCTCCTCCGCACATCCCTATCTATAGCCCACGCCTCGCAACCATATAACATTGTTGGAACCACTATTCCTTCAAACATGCCCATTTTTGCTCTCCGAGATAACGTTCTCGCCTTCCACACATTCTTCAGCACTCCCAGAACCTTTGCCCTCTCCCCCACCCTGTGACTCACTTCCGCTTCCATGGCTCCATCTGCTGCTAAATCCACTCTTAGATATCAAAAACACTTCCTCCAGTTGTTCTCCATTCAAAATAACTTCCCAATTAACTTGTCCCTCAACCCTACTGAACCTAAAAACCTTGCTCTTATTCACATTTACTCTCAACTGCCTTCTTTCACACATGTTACCAAACTCAGTCTCCAACTTTTGCAATTTCTTGCCTGAATCAGCCACCAGCACTGCATCATCAGCAAACAACTGACTCACTTCCCAGGCCCTCTCATCCAGAAAAGACTCCATACTTGCCCCACTCTCCAAAACTCTTCCATTCACCTCCCTACCACCCCATCCACAAGCAACTTAAACAACGCACCCTTGGCGCAAACTGACATTCACTGGGAACCAATCACTTTCCCCTCTTCCTACTTGCACACATGTCTTACATCCTTGGTAAAAACTTTTCATTGCTTCTAGCAACTTACCTCCCACACCATATGCTCTTAAAACCTTCCACAAAGCACCTCTATCATCCCTATCATGTGCCTTCTTCAGATCCATCTGTTTTTCCAAGTATTTCTCACATACATTTTTTCACAGCAAACACCTTATCCACACATCCTCTACCACTTCTGAAACCACACTTCTCTTCCCCAATCTGATGCTCTGTAAATGCCTTTACCCTCTCAGTCAATACCCTCCCATATAATTTCTAGGAATACTCAATAAGCTTATACCTCTGGAATTTGAACACTCAACTTTATCCCCTTTACTTTTGTATAGTGGCACTATGCATGCATTCCTTCTATCCTCAGGCACTTCACCATGATCAATACAGACATTGAATAACCTTACCAACCAATGAACAACACACTCACCCCCTTTTTTGATAAATTCCACTGCAATACCATCCAAAGCCGCCGGTTTGCCAGCTTTCATCTTCCACTAAGCTTTCACTACCTCTTCACTGTTTACCAAACCATTCTCCAGGAACCTCTCACTTTGTGCACCTCCCCAGCCAAAACACCTTATATCTGCCACTCTATGATCATACACGCTCAACAAACCTTCAAAATACTCACTCCATCTCCTCTCTTCATCACTACTGATTATTACCTCCCAGTATCCCCCTTTACTGATGTTCCTATTTGTTCCCTTGTCTTATGCACTTTATTTACCTCTTTCCAAAACATCTTTTTATTCTCCCTAAAATACAATGATACTCTCTCACCCCATCTCTCATTTGCCCTCTTTTTCACCTCTTGCACCTTTCTCTTGACCTCCTGTCACTTTCTTTTATACATCTCCCAGTCATTTACATTAGTTCTATGCAAAAATTGTCCAAATGCCTCTCTCTCTCTCTCTCTCTCTCTCTCTCTCTCTCTCTCTCTCTCTCTCTCTCTCTCTCTCTCTCTCTCTCTCTCTCTCTCTCTCTCTCTCTCTCTCTCTCTCTCTCTCTCTCTCTCTCTCTCTCTCTCTCTCTCTCTCTCTCTCTCTCTCTCTCTCTCTCTCTCTCTCTCTCTCTCTCTCTCTCTCTCTCTCTCTCTCTCTCTCTCTCTCTCTCTCTCTCTCTCTCTCTCTCTCTCTCTCTCTCTCTCTCTCTCTCTCTCTCTCTCTCTCTCTCTCTCTCTCTCTCTCTCTCTCTCTCTCTCTCTCTCTCTCTCTCTCTCTCTCTCTCTCTCTCTCTCTCTCTCTCTCTCTCTCTCTCTCTCTCTCTCTCTCTCTCTCTCTCTCTCTCTCTCTCTCTCTCTCTCTCTCTCTCTCTCTCTCTCTCTCTCTCTCTCTCTCTCTCTCTCTCTCTCTCTCTCTCTCTCTCTCTCTCTCTCTCTCTCTCTCTCTCTCTCTCTCTCTCTCTCTCTCTCTCTCTCTCTCTCTCTCTCTCTCTCTCTCTCTCTCTCTCTCTCTCTCTCTCTCTCTCTCTCTCTCTCTCTCTCTCTCTCTCTCTCTCTCTCTCTCTCTCTCTCTCTCTCTCTCTCTCTCTCTCTCTCTCTCTCTCTCTCTCTCTCTCTCTCTCTCTCTCTCTCTCTCTCTCTCTCTCTCTCTCTCTCTCTCTAGCAACTTTACTTCTTCATCCCACCACTCACTACCTTTTATGATCTGCTGCCCACCTCCCACCTTTCTCATGCCACAAGCATCTTTTGCGCAAGCCATCACTACTTCCCTAAATACATCCCATTCCTCCCCCACCCCTCTTACGTCATTTGCTCTTACCTTTTTCCATTCTGCACTCAGTTTCTCCTGGTACTTCCTCACATAAGTCTCCTTTCCAAGCTCACTTACTCTCACCACTCTCTTCTCCTCAATATTCTCTCTTCTTTTCTGAAAACCTCTACAAATCTTCACCTTCGCCTCCAGAAGATAATGATCAGACATCCCTCCAGCTGCCCCTCTCAGCATATTAACATCCAAAAGTCTCTCTTTTGCATGCCAATCTATTAACAAGTAATCCAGTAATGCCCTCTGGCCATCTCTCATACTCACATACATATACATATATATATCTCTTTTTAAACCAGGTATTTCCAATCACCAGTCCTTTTTCAGCACACAAATGTACAAGCTCTTTCCCATTTCCATTTACAACACTGAACACCCCATGTACACTAATTATACCCTCAACTGCCACATTACTCACCTTTGCATTCAAATCACCCATGACTATAACCTGATCTCGTGCATCAAAGCTGCTAACACGCTCACTCAGCTGCTTCCAAAGCACTTGCCTATCTTGATCTTTCTTCTCATGACCAGGTGCATATGCACCAATAATCGACCCATCTCTCTCCATCCACTTTCAGTTTTACCCGTATCAATCTAGAGTGTACTTTCTTACACTGTATCACATATTCCCACAACTCCTACTTCAGGAGAAGTGCTACTCCTTTCTTTGCTCTTGTCCTCTCACAAATCCCTGACTTTACTCCCAAGATGTTCCCAAACCACTATTCTCCTTTACCCTTGAGCTTCGTTTCACTCAGAGCCAAAACATCTAGGTTCCTTTCCTCAAACATACTACCTATCTCTCCTTTTTTCTCATCTTTGTTAAATCCACACACATTTCGACACCCCAATTTGAGCCTTCGAGGATGATGAGGGCTCCCTGCATGACTCCCTTTTCTATTTCCCTTTTTAGAAATTCAAATACAATGAGAGGGTGGTTTCCAGCCAGCAGCTGCTATCCCCTTTAGTTGCCTTCTACGACACACTGTTTCCCATGTCAGTTAGGTAGCACCAGGAAACAGACGAAGTATGGCCCACCCACTCATACACACACACACACACACACACACACACACACATATTTTCTTTCTTTCAAACTATTCGCCATTTCCCGAGTTAGCGAGGTAGTGTTAAGAACAGAGGACTGGGCCTTTGAGGAAATATCCTCACCTAGCCCCCCCTCTCTGTTCCTTCTTTTAGAAAATTTAAAAGAAACGAAGGGGAGGATTTTCAGCCCCCCGCTCCCTCCCCTTTAGGTGCCTTCTACAACACGCAGGGAATACATGGGAAGTATTCTTTCTCTCCTATCCCCAGGGATAACACACATATATACTTCCCACGCATTCCTCACATGTCGTAGAAGGCGACTCAAGGGAACAGGAGCGGGAGGCTAGAAACCCTCCCCTCCTTGTATTTTAACTTTCTAAACGGGGAAACAGAAGAAGGAGTCACGTGGGGAGTGCTCATCCTCCTCGAAGGCTCAGATTGGGGTGTCTAAATGTGTGTGGATGTAACCAAGATGAGAAAAAAGGAGAGATAGGTAGTATGTTTGAGGAAAGGAACCTGGATGTTTTGGCTCTGAGTGAAATGAAGCTCAAGGGTAAAGGGGAAGAGTGGTTTGGGAATATCTTGGGAGTAAAGTCAGGTGTTAGTGAGAGAACAAGAGCAAGAGAAGGAGTAGCAATACTCCTGAAACGGGAGTGGTGGGAGTATATGACAGAGTGTAAGAAAGTACACTCTAGATTGATGTGGGTAAAACGGAAAGTGGATGGAGAGAGATGGGTGATTATTGGTGCATTTGCACCTGGGCATGAGAAGAAAGATCATGAGAGACAAGTGTTTTGGGAGCAGCTGAATGAGTGTGTTAGTGGTTTTGATGCTCAAGACCGGGTTATAGTGATGGGTGATTTGAATGCAAAGGTGGGTAATGTGGCAGTTGAGGGAATAATTGGTATATATGGGGTGTTCAGTGTTGTAAATGGAATTGGTGAAGAACTTGTAGATTTATGTGCTGAAAAAGGACTGGTGATTGGGAATACCTGGTTTACAAAGAGATATATATATATATATATATATAAGTATGTGTATATAATTAGGAGAGATAGCCAGAGAGAGTTATTGAATTACATGTTAATTGATAGGCGCACGAGAAAGAGACTTTTGGATGTTAATGTGCTGAGAGGTGTAACTGGAGGGACGTCTGATCATTATCTTATGGAGGCAAAGGTGAAGATTTGTAGAGGTTTTTAGAAGAGAGACTGTTGGGGTGAAGAGAGTGGTGAGAGTAAGTGAGCTTGGGAAGGAGACTTGTGTGAGGAAGTACCAGGAGAGACTGAGTACAGAATGGAAAAAGGTGAGAACAAAGGAGGTAAGGGGAGTGGGGGAGGAATGGGACGTATTTAGGGAAGAAGTAATGACTTGTGCAAAAGATGCTTGTGACATGAGAAGCATGGGAGGTGGGCAGATTAGAAAGGGTAGTGAGTGGTGGGATGAAGAAGGAAGATTATTAGTGAAAGAGAAGAGAAAGGCATTTGGACAATTTTTGCAGAGAAATAATGCAAATGAGTGGGAGATGTATAAAAGAAAGAGGCAAGAGGTTAAGTGAAAGGTCCTAGAGGCGAAAAAGAGGGCAAATGAGAGTTGTGGTGAGATAGTATCATTAAATTTTAGGGAGAATAAAAAGATGTTTTGGAAGGAGGTAAATGAAGTGCGTAAGACAAGGGAACAAATGGGAACATTAGTGAAGGGGGCTAATGGGGAGGTGATAACAAGTAGTGGTGATGTGAGAAGGAGATGGAGTGAGTATTTTGAAGGTTTGTTGAATGTGTTTGATGATAGAGTGGCAGATATAGGGTGTTTTGGTCAAGGTGGTGTGCAAAGTGATAGGGTTAGGGAGAATTATTTCGTAAACAGGGAAGAGGTAGTAAAAACTTTACGGAAGATGAAAGCAGGCAAGGCAGCGGATTTGGATGGTATTGCAGTGGAATTTATTAAAAAAGGGGGTGACTGTATGGTTGACTGGTTGATAAGGTTATCTAATGTATGTATGACTAATGGTGAGGTGCCTGAGGACTGGCGGAATGCTTGCATAGTGCCATTGTACAAAGGCAAAGGGGATAAGAGTGAGTGCTCAAATTACAGAGTTAAAAGTTTGTTGAGTATTCCTGGGAAATTATATGGGAGGGTATTGATTGAGATGGTGAAGGTATGCACAGAACATCAGATTGGGGAAGAGCAGTGTGGTTTCAGAAGTGGTAGAGGATGTGTGGATCAAGTGTTTGCTTTGAAGAATGTATATGAGAAATACTTAGAAAAGCAAATGGATTTGTATATAGCATTTATGGATCTGGAGAAGGCATATGATAGTGTTGATAGAGATGCTCTGTAGAAGGTATTAAGAATATATGGTGTGGGAGGTAAATTGTTAGAAGCAGTGAAAAGCTTTTATCGAGGATGTAAGGCACGTGTACGAGTAGGAAGAGAGTGATTGGTTCTCAGTGAATGTTGGTTTACGGCAAGGGTGCGTGATGTCTCCATGGTTGTTTAATTTGTTTATGGATGGGGTTAGGGAGGTGAATGCAAGAGTTTTGGAAAGAGGGGCAAGTATGCAGTCTGTTGTGGAAGAAAGAGCTCGGCAAGTGAGTCAGTTGTTGTTCGCTGATGATACAGCGCTGGTGGCTGATTCATGTGAGAAACTGCAGAAGCTGGTGACTGAGATTGTCAAAGTGTGTGAAACAAGAAAGCTTAGAGTAAATGTGAATAAGAGCAAGGTTATTAGGTACAGTAGGGGTGAGGGACAAATTGAGAGGTAAGGTTAAATGAAAAAAAACTGGAGAAAGTGAAGTGTTTTAGATATCTGGGAGTGGATTTGGCAGCAGATGGAACCATGGAAGCGGAAGTGAATCATAGGGTGGGGTAGGGGGCGAAAGTTCTGGGAGCGTTGAAAAATGTTTGGAAGTTGAGAACGTTATCTTGGAAAGCAAAAATGGGTGCGTTTGAAGGAATAATGGTTCCAACAATGCTATGTGGTTGCAAGGCGTGGGCTATAGATAGAGTTGTGCAGAGGAGGGTGGATGTGCTGAAAATGAGATGTTTGAGGACAATGTGTGGTGTGAGGTAGTTTGATTGAGTAAGTAATGAAAGGGTAAGAGAGATGTGTGGTAGTAAAAAGAGTGTGGTTAAGAGAGCAGAAGAGGGTGTTTTGAAATGGTTTGGTCACATGGAGAAGAGTGAGGAAAGATTGACCGTGAGGATATATGTGTCAGAGGTGGAGGGAATGAGGAGAAGTGGGAGACCAAATTGGAGGTGTAAAGATGGAGTGAAAAAGATTTTGAGTGATCGGGACCTCAACATGCAGAGGGTGAAAGGCATGCAAGGAATAGAGTGATTGGAACGATATGGTATACCGGGTTGATGTGCTGTCAATGGAGTAAACCATGGAAAGTTTCTGTGGGACCTGGATGTGGAAAGGGAGCTGTGGTTTCGGTGCATTATACATGACAGCTAGAGAGTGTGAACGAATGTAGCCTTTGTTGTCTTTTTCCTAGTGCTACCTCGTGCACATATGGGGTGAGGGTGATTTCATTTCATGTGTGGCGAGGTGGGGACAGAATGAATAAGGGCAGACAGTATGAACTATGTACATTTGTTATATAGTCTATGTCTATGTGTGTATATATTGTACACATTGAGATGTTTGTATGTATA
>NC_092241.1:43306513-43312862 GCF_036320965.1 Panulirus ornatus | reverse complement strand
TTAAAAAAGGGGGTGACTGTATTGTTGACTGGTTTGTAAGGTTGTTTAATATATGCTTGACTCAAAGTGAGGTGCCTGAGGATTGGTGGAATGCTTGCATAGTGCCACTGTACAAAGGCAAAGGGGATAAAAGTGAGTGCTCAAATTACAGAGGTATGAGTTTGTTGAGTATTCATGGGAAATTATATGGGAGGGTATTGATTGAGAGGGTGAAGGCATGTACACAGCACCAGATTAGGGAAGAACAGTGTGGTTTCAGAAGTGGTAGAGGATGTGTGGATCAGGTGTTTGCTTTGAAGAATGTATGTGAGAAATACTTAGAAAAGCAAATGGATTTGTATGTAGCATTTATGGATCTGGAGAAGGCATACGATAGAATTGATAGAGATGCTCTGTGGAAGGTATTACGAATATAAGGTGTGGGAAGCAAGTTGTTAGAAGCAGTGAAAAGTTTTTATCGAGGATGTAAGGCATGTGAACGTGTAGGAAGAGAGGAGAGTGATTGGTTCTCAGTGAATGTTGGTTTGCGGCAGGGGTGTGTGATGTCTCCATCGTTGTTTGATTTGTTTATGTATGGGGTTGTTAGGGAGGTGAATGGAAGAGTTTTGGAAAGAAGGGCAAGTATGCAGTCTGTTGTGGATGAGAGAGCTTGGGAAGTGTCAGTTGTTGTTCGTTGATGATATAGCGCTAGTGGCTGATTCGTGTGAGAAACTGCAGAAGGTGGTGACTGAGTTTGGTAAAGTGTGTGAAGGAAGAAGGCTGAGAGTAAATGTGAATAAGAGCAAGGTTATTAGGTACAGTAGGGTTGAGGGACAAGTAATTGGGAGGTACCTTTGAATGGAAAAAACTGGAGGAAGCGAAGTGTTTTAGATATCTGGGAGTGGATCTGGCAGCGGATGGAACCATGGAAGCAGAAGTTAATCATAGGGTGGGGGAAGGGGTAAAAATTTCTGGGAGCGTTGAAGAATGTGTGGAAGTCGAGAACATAATCTCAGAAAGCAAAAATGGGTATGTTTGAAGGAATAGTGGTTCCAAAAATGTTATATGGTTGTGAGGCATGGGCTGTAGATAGAGTTGTGCAGAGGAGAGTGGATGTGCTGGACATGAGATGTTTGAGGAAAATATGTGGTGTGAGGTGGTTAGATCGAGCAAGTAATAGTAGGGTAAGAGAGATGTGTGGTAATAAAAAGAGTGTGGTTGAGAGAGCAGAAGAGGGTGTTTTGAAATGGTTTGGGCACATGGAGAGAATGAGTGAGGAAAGATTGACCAAGAAGATATATGTGACAGAGGTGGAGGGAACGAGGAGAAGTGGGAGACCAAATTGGAGGTGGAAAGATGGAGTGAAAAAGATTTTGAGTGATCGGGGCCTGAACATGCAGGAGGGTGAAAGGCGTGCAAGGAATAGAGTGAATTGGAACGATGTGGTATACCGAGGTCGACACACTATCAATTGATAGACCCAGGACATGTGAAGCATCTGGGGTAAACCATGGAAAGTTCTTCGGGGCCTGGATGTGGAAAGGGAGCTGTGGTTTCAGTGCATTATTCATGAAAACTAGAGAATGAGTGTGAACGAATGTGGCCTTTGTTGTCTTTTCCTAGCAGTACCTCATGCACATGCGGGGAGAGGGGGTTATTATTTCATGTGTGGCAGGGTGGCGATGGGAATGAAGAAGGCAGACAGTATGAATTAACTTTTTTTTTTTTTTTATACTTTGTCGCTGTCTCCCGCGTTTGCGAGGTAGCGCAAGGAAACAGACGAAAGAAATGGCCCAACCCCCCCCCCATACACATGTATATACATACGTCCACACACGCAAATATACATACCTACACAACTTTCCATGGTTTACCCCAGACGCTTCACATGCCTTGATTCAATCCACTGACAGCACATCAGCCCCGGTATACCACATCGCTCCAATTCACTCTATTCCTTGCCCTCCTTTCACCCTCCTGCACGTTCAGGCCCCGATCACACAAAATCTTTTTCACTCCATCTTTCCACCTCCAATTTGGTCTCCCTCTTCTCCTTGTTCCCTCCACCTCCGACACATATATCCTCTTGGTCAATCTTTCCTCACTCATTCTCTCCATGTGCCCAAACCACTTCAAAACACCCTCTTCTGCTCTCTCAACCACGCTCTTTTTATTTCCACACATCTCTCTTACCCTTACGTTACTCACTCGATCAAACCACCTCACACCACACATTGTCCTCAAACATCTCATTTCCAGCACATCCATCCTCCTGCGCACAACTCTATCCATAGCCCACGCCTCGCAACCATACAACATTGTTGGAACCACTATTCCTTCAAACAAACCCATTTTTGCTTTCCGAGATAATGTTCTCAACTTCCACACATTCTTCAAGGCCCCCAGAATTTTCGCCCCCTCCCCCACCCTATGATCCACTTCCGCTTCCATGGTTCCATCCTAGGTATTTATATTTGCGGGTGAGGACGTGTATGTATATACATGTGTATGTGGGTGGGTTGGGCCCTTCTTTCACCTGTTTTCTTGCACTATCTCGCTAACGCGGGAGAAAACAACAAAGCAAAATATTAAGAAATAAAAAATCTATATATATTTATTTCATTTATTATACTTTGTTGCTGTCTCTTGCGTTAGTGAGGTAGCGCAATGAAACAGATGAAAGAAAGGCCCATCCCACACACATACACATGTATATACATACACGTCCACACACGCACATATACATACCTATACATCTCAATGTGTACATATATATACACACATAGACATAGACATATATACACATGTACATAGTTCATACTGTCTGCCCTTATTCATTCCTGTCCCCACCTCGCCACACATGAAATGAAATCACCCTCACCCCATATGTGCACGAGGTAGCACTAGGAAAAGACAACAAAGGCTACATTCGTTCACACTCTCTAGCTGTCATGTATAATGCACCGAAACCACAGCTCCCTTTCCACATCCAGGTCCCACAGAACTTTCCATGGTTTACTCCATTGACAGCACATCAACCCCGGTATACCATATCGTTCCAATTCACTCTATTCCTTGCATGCCTTTCACCCTCCTGCATGTTGAGGTCCCGATCACTCAAAATCTTTTTCACTCCATCTTTACACCTCCAATTTGGTCTCCCACTTCTCCTCATTCCCTCCACCTCTGACACATATATCCTCACGGTCAATCTTTCCTCACTCATTCTCTCCATGTGACCAAACCATTTCAAAACACCCTCTTCTGCTCTCTTAACCACACTCTTTTTACTACCACACATCTCTCTTACCCTTTCATTACTTACTCAATCAAACTACCTCACACCACACATTGTCCTCAAACATCTCATTTCAGCACATCCACCCTCCTCTGCACAACTCTATCTATAGCCCACGCCTTGCAACCACATAGCATTGTTGGAACCATTATTCCTTCAAACGCACCCATTTTTGCTTTCCAAGATAACGTTCTCAACTTCCAAACATTTTTCAACGCTCCCAGAACTTTCGCCCCCTACCCCACCCTATGATTCACTTCCGCTTCCATGGTTCCATCTGCTGCCAAATCCACTCCCAGATATCTAAAACACTTCACTTTCTCCAGTTTTTTTTCATTTAACCTTACCTCTCAATTTGTCCCTCACCCCTACTGTACCTAATAACCTTGCTCTTATTCACATTTACTCTAAGCTTTCTTGTTTCACACACTTTGACAATCTCAGTCACCAGCTTCTGCAGTTTCTCACATGAATCAGCCACCAGCGCTGTATCATCAGCGAACAACAACTGACTCACTTGCCGAGCTCTTTCTTCCACAACAGACTGCATACTTGCCCCTCTTTCCAAAACTCTTGCATTCACCTCCCTAACCCCATCCATAAACAAATTAAACAACCATGGAGACATCACGCACCCTTGCCGTAAACCAACATTCACTGAGAACCAATCACTCTCTTCCTACTCGTACACATGCCTTACATCCTCGATAAAAGCTTTTCACTGCTTCTAACAATTTACCTCCCACACCATATATTCTTAATACCTTCTACAGTGCATCTCTATCAACACTATCATATGCCTTCTCCAGATCCATAAATGCTATATACAAATCCATTTGCTTTTCTAAGTATTTCTCATATACATTCTTCAAAGCAAACACTTGATCCACACATCCTCTACCACTTCTGAAACCACACTGCTCTTCCCCAATCTGATGTTCTGTGCATACCTTCACCATCTCAATCAATACCCTCCCATATAATTTCCCAGGAATACTCAACAAACTTTTAACTCTGTAATTTGAGCACTCACTCTTATCCCCTTTGCCTTTGTACAATGGCACTATGCAAGCATTCCGCCAGTCCTCAGGCACCTCACCATTAGTCATACATACATTAGATAACCTTATCAACCAGTCAACCATACAGTCACCCCCTTTTTTAATAAATTCCACTGCAATACCATCCAAATCCGCTGCCTTGCCTGCTTTCATCTTCCGTAAAGTTTTTACTACCTCTTCCCTGTTTACGAAATAATTCTCCCTAACCCTATCACTTTGCACACCACCTTGACCAAAACACCCTATATCTGCCACTCTATCATCAAACACATTCAACAAACCTTCAAAATACTCACTCCATCTCCTTCTCACATCACCACTACTTGTTATCACCTCCCCATTAGCCCCCTTCACTAATGTTCCCATTTGTTCCCTTGTCTTACGCACTTCATTTACCTCCTTCCAAAACATCTTTTTATTCTCCCTAAAATTTAATGATACTATCTCACCACAACTCTCATTTGCCCTCTTTTTCGCCTCTAGGACCTTTCACTTAACCTCTTGCCTCTTTCTTTTATACATCTCCCACTCATTTGCATTATTTCTCTGCAAAAATTGTCCAAATGCCTTTCTCTTCTCTTTCACTAATAATCTTCCTTCTTCATCCCACCACTCACTACCCTTTCTAATCTGCCCACCTCCCATGCTTCTCATGTCACAAGCATCTTTTGCACAAGTCATTACTGCTTCCCTAAATACATCCCATTCCTCCCCCACTCCCCTTACCTCCTTTGTTCTCACCTTTTTCCATTCTGTACTCAGTCTCTCCTGGTACTTCCTCACACAAGTCTCCTTCCCAAGCTCACTTACTCTCACCACTCTCTTCACCCCAACAGTCTCTCTTCTAAAAACCTCTACAAATCTTCACCTTTGCCTCCATAAGATAATGATCAGACGTCCCTCCAGTTACACCTCTCAGCACATTAACATCCAAAAGTCTCTTTCTCGTGCGCCTATCAATTAACATGTAATTCAATAACTCTCTCTGGCTATCTCTCCTAATTATATACACATACTTATATATATATATATATATATCTCTTTGTAAACCAGGTATTCCCAATCACCAGTCCTTTTTCAGCACATAAATCTACAAGTTCTTCACCAATTCCATTTACAACACTGAACACCCCATATATACCAATTATTCCCTCAACTGCCACATTACCCACCTTTGCATTCAAATCACCCATCACTATAACCCGGTCTTGAGCATCAAAACCACTAACACACTCATTCAGCTGCTCCCAAAACACTTGTCTCTCATGATCTTTCTTCTCATGCCCAGGTGCAAATGCACCAATAATCACCCATCTCTCTCCATCCACTTTCCGTTTTACCCACATCAATCTAGAGTGTACTTTCTTACACTCTGTCATATACTCCCACCACTCCCGTTTCAGGAGTATTGCTACTCCTTCTCTTGCTCTTGTTCTCTCACTAACACCTGACTTTACTCCCAAGATATTCCCAAACCACTCTTCCCCTTTACCCTTGAGCTTCATTTCACTCAGAGCCAAAACATCCAGGTTCCTTTCCTCAAACATACTACCTATCTCTCCTTTTTTCTCATCTTGGTTACATCCACACACATTTAGACACCCCAATCTGAGCTTTCGAGGAGGATGAGCACTCCCCACGTGACTCCTTCTTCTGTTTCCCCGTTTAGAAAGTTAAAATACAAGGAGGGGAGGGTTTCTAGCCTCCCGCTCCTGTTCCCTTGAGTCGCCTTCTACGACATGTGAGGAATGCGTGGGAAGTATATATGTGTGTTATCCCTGGGGATAGGAGAGAAAGAATACTTCCCATGTATTCCCTGCGTGTTGTAGAAGGCACCTAAAGGGGAGGGAGCGGGGGGCTGAAAATCCTCCCCTTCGTTTATTTTAAATTTTCTAAAAGAAGGAACAGAGAGGGGGGGCTAGGTGAGGATATTTCCTCAAAGGCCCAGTCCTCTGTTCTTAACACTACCTCGCTAACTCGGGAAATGGCGAATAGTTTGAAAGAAAGAAAA
>NC_092241.1:43178626-43306413 GCF_036320965.1 Panulirus ornatus | reverse complement strand
AGCACGTCAACCCCGGTATACCACATCGATCCAATTCACTCTATTCCTTGCCCTTCTTTCACCCTCCTGCATGTTCAGGCCCCGATCACACAAAATCTTTTTCACTCCATCTTTCCACCTCCAATTTGGTCTCCCACTTCTCCTCGTTCCCTCCACCTCCGACACATATATCCTCTTGGTCAATCTTTCCTCACTCATTCTCTCCATGTGCCCAAACCATTTCAAAACACCCTCTTCTGCTCTCTCAACCACTCTCTTTTTATTTCCACACATCTCTCTTACCCTTACGTTACTTACTCGATCAAACCACCTCACACCACACATTGTCCTCAAGCATCTCATTTCCAGCACATCCATCCTCCTGCGCACAACTCTATCCATAGCCCACGCCTCGCAACCTTACAACATTGTTGGAATCACTATTCCTTCAAACATACCCATTTTTGCTTTCCGAGATAATGTTCTCGACTTCCACACATTCTTCAAGGCTCCCAGAATTTTCGCCCCCTCCCCCACCCTATGATCCACTTCCGCTTCCATGGTTCCGTCCGCTGCCAGATCCACTCTCAGATATCTAAAACACTTTACTTCCTCCAGTTTTTCTCCATTCAAACTTACCTCCCAATTGACTTGACCCTCAACCCTACTGTACCTAATAACCTTGCTCTTATTCACATTTACTCTTAACTTTCTTCTTTCACACACTTTACCAAACTTAGTCACCAGCTTTTGCAGTTTCTCACATGAATCAGCCACCAGCGCTGTATCATCAGCGAACAACAACTGACTCACTTCCCAAGCTCTCTCATCCCCAACAGACTTGGAGGTGGAAAGATGGAGTGAAAAAGATTTTGTGTGATCGGGGCCTGAACATGCAGGAGGGTGAAAGGAGGGCAAGGAATAGAGTGAATTGGATCCATGTGGTATACCGGGGTTGACGTGCTGTCATTGGATTGAATCAGGGCATGTGAAGCGTCTGGGGTAAACCATGGAAAGCTGTGTAGGTATGTACATTTGCGTGTGTGGACGTATGTATATACATGAGTATGGGGGTGGGTTGGGCCATTTCTTTCGTCTTTTCCTTGCGCTACCTCACAAGCGCGGGAGACAGCGACAAAGCAGAAAAAAAATATATATATTTTTTTATTATTTATTATTTTTTATTATGTGAAGCGTCTGGGGTAAACCATGGAAAGCTGTGTAGGTATGTATATTTGCGTGTGTGGACGTATGTATATACATGTGTATGGGGGGTTGGGCCATTTCTATCGTCTGTTTCCTTGCGCTACCTCGCAAACGCGGGAGACAGCGACAAAGTATTAAAAAAAAAAAAAAATATATATATATATATATATATATGGTGAGGTGCCTGAGGGTTGGCGGAATGCGTGCATAGTGCCATTGTACAAAGGCAAAGGGGATAAGAGTGAGTGCTCAAATTACAGAGGTATAAGTTTGTTGAGTATTCCTGGTAAATTTTATGGGAGGGTATTGATTGAGAGGGTGAAGGCATGTACAGAGCACCAGATTGGGGAAGAGCAGTGTGGTTTCAGAAGTGGTAGAGGATGTGTGGATCAGGTGTTTGCTTTGAAGAATGTATGTGAGAAATACTTAGAAAAGCAAATGGATTTGTATGTAGCATTTATGGATCTGTAGAAGGCATATGATAGAGTTGATAGAGATGCTCTGTGGAAGGTATTAAGAATATATGGTGTGGGAGGCAAGTTGTTAGAAGCAGTGAAAAGTTTTTATCGAGGATGTAAGGCATGTGTACGTGTAGGAAAAATATATATATATATATATATATATATATATATATATATATATATATATATATATCTATGATATATATATATATATATATATATATATATTTTTTTTTTATTTTGCTTTGTCACCGTCTCCCGCGTTAGTGAGGTAGCGCAAGGAAACAGACGAAAGAATGGCCCAACCCACCCACATACACATGTATGTACATACACGTCCTTCCGTGCATATATACATACCTATACATCTCAATGCATACATATATATACACACAGACATATACATATATACACATGTACATAATTCATACCGTCTGCCTTTATTCATTCCCATCGCCACCTCGCCACACATGGAATAACAACCCCCTCCCCCCTCATATGTGCGAGGTAGCGCTAGGAAAAGACAACAAAGGCCTAATTCATTCACACTCAGCCTCTAGCTGTCATGTAATAATGCACCAAAACCACAGCTCCCTTTCCACATTCAGGCCCCACAGAACTTTCCATGGTTTACCCCAGATGCTTCACATGCCCTGGCTCAATCCATTAACAGCACGTCGACCCCGATATACCACATTATTCCAATTCACTCTATTCCTTGCACGCCTTTTACCCTCCTGCATGTTCAGGCCCCGATCACTTAAAATCTTTTTCACTCTATCTTTCCACCTCCAATTTTGTCTCCCACTTCTTGTTCCCTTCCCCTCTAACAGATATATCCTCTTGGTCAATTTTTCGTCATTCATTCTCTTTATGTGACCAAACCATTTCAAAACACCCTCTTCTGCTCTCTCAACCACGCTCTTTTTATTACCACACATCTCTCTTACCCTGTTATTACTTACTCGATCAAACTACCTCACCCCTTATATTGACCTCAAACATTTCATTTCCAACACATCCATCCTCCTCCACACAACCTTATCTATAGCCCATGCCTCACAGCCATATGATATTGTTGGAACTACTATTCCTTCTTACGTACCCATTTATGCTCTCCAAGATAATGTTCTTTCCGTCTTCACATTCTTCATCACTCCCAAAACCTTTGCCCCCTCCCCCAGCCTGTGACTCACTTCCACTTCCATGGTTCCATTTGCTGCTAAGTCCACTCCCAGGTATCTAAAACATTTTACTTCCTCCAATTTTTATTCATTCAAACTGACATCCCAATTTACTTGTCCCTCAGCCCTTCTGAACCTAATAACCTTGCTCTTATTCACATTTACTCTCAGGTTTCTCCTTTCACACACTTTTCTAAACTCAGTCATCAACTTCTGCTGTTTCACATTCAAATCAGCCACCACAGCTGTATCATTGGCGAACAACAACTGACTCACTTCCCAGGCCCTCTAATCCCCAACAGACAGCATACTCAACCCTCTCTCCAAAATTCTTGCACTTACCTCCCTGACCACCCCATCCATAAACAAATTAAACAACCATGGGGACATCATACACCCCTGCAACAGACTGACCTTCTCAGGAAACCAATCATTCTCCTCACTTCTTACCCATACACTTGCCTTACATCCTTGGTAAAAGCTTTTCACTCCTTCACCAGCTTACCTCCCACACCATATACTCTCAAGACCTTTCACAAAGCATCTCTATCAACCCTATCATATGCCTTCTCCTGACCCATAAATGCTACTTAAAAATCCATCTGTTTTTCCAAGTATTTCTATCTCATAGTCTTCAAAGCAAACACCTGATCCACACATCCTCTTCCACTTCTGAAAGTACACTGCTCTTCCCCAGTCTGATACTCTGTATATGCCTTCACCCTCTCAATCAATACCTTCCCATACAATTTCCCAGGAATACTCAAGAAACTTTTGCCTCTGTAGTTTGAACACTCACCTTTATCCCCTATGCCTTTGCACAGTGGCATTATGCATGCATTCTGCCAATCCTCAGGCACTTCACTGTGAGCCATACTTATATTGAATATCCTAACACAGTCACCCCTTTCTTAATGAATTCCACTGCAATACCATCCAATCCCACTGCCTTGTTAGATTTCATCTTCCACAAAGCTTTCACTACCTCTTCTCTTTTAACCAAACCATTCTCCCTGACCCCTCTCACTTCGCACACCACCCCAACCAAAACACCCTACGTATGCCATATATTTTTTTTTTCATGCATTTTTGCCATTTCCCTTGTTAGCAAGGTAGCTTTAAGAACAGAAGACTGAGCCTTAGATGGAATATTTTCACTTGGCCCCCTTCTCTGTTCCTTCTTTTGGAAAATTAAAAAAATGGGAGGGGAGGATTTCCAACCCCCTGCTCCCTCCCCTTTTAGTTGCCTTCTACAACATGCAGGGAATACATGGAAAGTATTCTTTCTTCCTTATCACTGATATATGTGTGTGTGTGTTGTATTAATAGGATGCCCTTGGTTAGGTGTTCAGTTGTCTTTGCCATCACAGCTAGAAGGTATTGCTCTGTCACTTTATGTGAACACTTTGCCATGGAAGGGCATCATCCTGTGTAATCACTTGGTTTCTTAATAGAATAGGGATGGCAATTGTGAACTTGAAAGTCTTATTTTATATGGTATCTCATGTCATTTCAATGCTCTTTTAGAACACTTTGAGTCTTTGATGCTGCCACTTCTACTATACCCATTTTGGCATTATCACTTTTTGGGTCCATCTTTTTGAAATCTTCCCTTAAACATTTTGCTTGTGGTAGCAGTTGCATCCTTTGTACTGTGATATTTATGCAGCATGTGTTAGTCACAATATTATTTTCAAGGGTAAATAGACTTCTGTAAGTTGTTGTTCAACATAAGCAACAAATAACAAAGCAAAATCACTAGAGGTATGGGGTCTCCTGTATGATTTTCATTTCTTATTGATAGGAAGTCTTCATTGTACTTCATTACACTACAAAGAAATTTTATTTGTATTTCTTTTTCAGAGCAATCCAGAAAAACGACATGCTCAGAAAATATTGGCAGAAAAAGTTACTCTTCTTGTACATGGTCGTAAGTTCAGTAATGATAAAATGTTCTCAAGGTAGTTATTCAATCCTGAAGATATGATGTAAACATTATTTAAAGCTTAAGTCATTTTTCAGTAGACTCTAATGTTTTTATGAGAGTACTGAATTAAGATGATGGCTTGTAAGGGAATAGCATAAGTAAAGTAAAAGGATTCAGTTAATGATTCCATGTGGAAGAATTGCATTGATAGATTAACAAGTGGGTTTCTGCAATCAGTTTGATGTTTGAAGATTTGTTTGGATTTCTATAGAATGAAGAAAATTGCATATATGAAGAGGAGATGGAATGAATACTTTGAAGGAATGTTGAATGTGTTTTAAGATAGGATGGGAGGTGTAGAGTGTTTGGGTCATCGTGGTATGTGAAGGTAAAGTCTTAGTAAGTGTTGTGGTAAAAAGACAAGTAGTGAAAGCTTTGCATTTGATGAAATGTGGCAGTTGTCTTTATTAAGAAAGGAGATGACTGTGTAACTGATGAGTTAGTTAGGATTTTCAATGTGTGCTTGAGGATCAGCAGAATGCCTGTATAGTGCAATTTTTAAAGGTAAGGGGGACAAAGGTAAGTGCTTGAATTACAGAGGTATAAATTTGTTGAGTGTTCAAGGTTGGTTTCATGGAAAAGTGGTGATTGAGAGGGTGGTGCCATGAACAGATCATCAGACTGGAGGAAAAAAAATGGTTTCAGGAATGGTAAAGGAAATGCAGATCAGGTGTTTGCTTTGTAGAATATGTGTGAGAAAAACATCGAAAAACAAAAGGATTTGTATGTAGCATTTATATATATGGAGAAAGCATATGATAGGGTTGATAGAAATGCTCTTTGGCAAGGTGCTGCAAGTATACAGAATGAGAGGAAAGCTAATGGAAGCAGTGAGGTGTTTTTATCAAGAGAGTAACGCATTTATGCGAATAGGTAGAGCGGGGGTTAAGTAGTTCCAGGTGAATGTGGGTCTATGGCAAGGTTGTGTGATATCAACATAGCTGCTTAATCAGTACATGAGGGGACTGGGGAGGGAGATGAATGCAAGGGTTTTGGAGCAGGTATGCAGTCTGTTTGGGATGAGGGTGGCCTGGTAGGTGGGTCAGTTGTTGTTTGCTGATGATATAGCACTGATGGTAGATTCAAGTGAAAAAGTGCAGAAGCGGTTTTCTGAGTTTGGGAAACTATGTCAAAGGAGTAATTTGAAAGTAATTTGAACAAAAGCAAGGTTATTTGGTTTAGCAGTGAAAAGATAGGTTATATGAAGTGTGAATTTATATGGAGAGAACCTGGATGAAGTTGAGTGTTTTAAATACCAGGAGTGGATATGGCAGCAGGTGGAACCATGGGAGATGAAATGAGCCTTGGGGTGGTTGTGGGAGCAAGTCTTGGGTGCATTGTGGAATATGTGGAAAGAGAGGTCACTGTCTTTTAGGGCAAAGACAGATGGTATGTTTGATAATGTAGTAGTTGTGTTCATGCTGTATGCATGCGAGACATGGACCTTATTCATAATTTCAAGGCTAAGACAGTTGTGTTGGAAATGAAATGTTTGAGGACGGATGTGGTGTGAGAAGGATTGATAAAATCAGAAATTATTGGGTAAGTGAGGGGTGTTTTAGTAAGAGAAGTATTTATGAAAGAGAGCTGAAGAGGGTACGTTGAAATGGTTAGAACACATGGAAAGGATGAGTGAGGTAAGGATAACTAAGAGGGTATGCATGTCAGAAGTGGAAGGAACAGGGAAAAGGGTAAACCAAGAAAGTGAAAGGATAAATTGAAAGTTGCTTTGAAAGATCAAGGCCTGAACATACAGGGGGATGTAAGGCA
This sequence comes from Panulirus ornatus, assembly GCF_036320965.1. Classification (NCBI taxonomy): domain Eukaryota; kingdom Metazoa; phylum Arthropoda; class Malacostraca; order Decapoda; family Palinuridae; genus Panulirus; species Panulirus ornatus. The sequence goes on along the minus strand of NC_092241.1, from coordinate 43,299,826 downwards.
TGTAAGCAATTGATCAGACTGGAGTGATATGATTTATGTGAGGCAATGTATGCTTAGTGAACTGAACCATGCCATATGAAACTGTTGGGGGAAACCATGGAAAGGCTTGTGGGGTCTGACTTTGGATAAGGGATTCTGGTTTTGGTGCATTATACATGGCAACTAGAGAGTGGATGTGAGTGAGTAAGGCCATTTCTCTTTCTGTTCCTGTTGTTATTTTGGTAATGTGGGATGCAGCAAACATGCTTGAAAAGAAAGAAATGTTTTATTCATACATTTATATAGTTCATCGCTGACTGCCAAGAAAGAGTAACTCTCAATGGCTTCACCTACAAAAGACTTAAATTCTACAATGGATTTCCACAAGAAGCAGTTCTTTCTTTAATTCTCGTCTGTCTTTTCCTACAAAACATATAGCAAACCACAATATGAAGGTTCTTTCATATGCAGACAGCCTTACAATCACATCACAAAAACCTAACACTAAAGTGGCAACAATAAACATGCAGCACTACATTCCACATTTGGAACAGTGGTTCACCTGAAACAAAATATCTCTATCTGAAAAGAAGTGTTTAATCTCTCTTTTAACTAATGCCAGACAGAAATAAACCAAGTTCAAACCTTCCAGTCACCTTGAATAAAGGATGGCTGCATCTTCTCTCACCCATTCTCTAGCTCTCTTGTGTAATGCCTTTTTTGTCTGTTTCCCTGGCGCTACCTTGCTGATGCATTGTTGGGCATGTGAAAGAGCAATTTTTTGATGTAAATGTGCTGAGATGGGCAGCTGATGGGATGTCTGATCACTGTCTTGTAGCGGTGAAGGTGAAGATTTGTACAGGTTTTCAAGAAAGAGGAGAGAATATCGGGCACAGCACATCCACCTCATTATACCACATTGTTCCAATTCACTCTATTCCTAACACACTTCTCACCTTCCTGATTCTTCAGGCCCTGATCACTCAAAAAGATTTTCACTCCATCCTTCCACCTCCAATTTGGTCTCCCATTTCTCCTTGTTCCCTCCATCTCTGACACACATATATCCTCTTTGTCAACCTTTACTTGCTCATTCTCTCCATATGTCCAAACCATTTTAACACACCCCCTTCTGCTTTCTCAACCATACTCTTTTTATGACCACATATCTCTCTTACCCTTTCATTACTTACTTGATCAAACCACCTCACACCACATATTGTCCTCAAACATTTAATTTCCAATACATTCACCCTCCTCCATACAACCCTATCTATACCCCATGTCTCATAACCATATGATATTGTTGGAACTACTATTCCTTCAAAGCTAATGGGGAGGTGATAACAAGTAGTGGTGATGTGAGAAGGAGATGGAGTGAGTATTTTGAAGGTTTGTTGAATGTGTTTGATGATAGAGTGGCAGATATAGGGTGTTTTGGTCGAGGTGGTGTGCAAAGTGAGAGGGTTAGGGAAAATGATTTGGTAAACAGAGAAGAGGTAGTAAAATCTTTGCGGAAGATGAAAGCCGGCAAGGCAGCAGGTTTGGATGGTATTGCAGTGGAATTTATTAAAAAAGGGGGTGACTGTAGTGTTGACTGGTTGGTAAGGTTATTTAATGTATGTATGACTCATGGTGAGGTGCCTGAGGATTGCCGAAATGCATGCATAGTGCCATTGTACAAAGGCAAAGGGGATAAGAGTGAGTGCTCAAATTACAGAGGTATAAGTTTGTTGAGTATTCCTGGTAAATTATATGGGAGGGTATTGATTGAGAGGGTGAAGGCATGTACAGAGCATCAGATTGGGGAAGAGCAGTGTGCTTTCAGAAGTGGTAGAAGATGTGTGGATCAGGTGTTTGCTTTGAAGAATGTATGTGAGAAATACTTAGAAAAGCAAATGGATTGGTATGTAGCATTTATGGATCTGGAGAAGGCATATGATAGAGTTGATAGAGATGCTCTGTAGAAGGTATTAAGAATATATGGTGTGGGAGGCAAGTTGTTAGAAGCAGTGAAAAGTTTTTATCGAGGATGTAAGGCATGTGTACGTGTAGGAAGAGAGGAAAGTGATTGGTTCTCAGTGAATGTAGGTTTGCGGCAGGGGTGTGTGATGTCTCCATGGTTGTTTAATTTGTTTATGGATGGGGTTGTTAGGGAGGTGAATGCAAGAGTTCTGGAAAGAGGGGCAAGTATGAAGTCTGTTGTGAATGAGAGAGCTTGGGAAGTGAGTCAGTTGTTGTTTGCTGATGATACAGAGCTGGTGGCTGATTCATGTGAGAAACTGTAGAAGCTGGTGACTGAGTTTGGTAAAGTGTGTGAAAGAAGAAAGTTAAGAGTAAATGTGAATAAGAGCAATGTTATTAGGTACAGTAGGGTTGAGGGTCAAGTCAATTGGGAGGTAAGTTTGAATGGAGAAAAACTGGAGGAAGTAAAGTGTTTTAGATATCTGGGAGTGGATCTGGCAGCAGATGGAACCATGGAAGTGGAAGTGAATCATAGGGTGGGGGAGGGGGCGAAAATCCTGGGAGCCTTGAAGAATGTGTGGAAGTCGAGAACATTATCTCGGAAAGCAAAAATGAGTATGTTTGAAGGAATGGTGGTTCCAACAATGTTGTATGGTTGCAAGGCGTGGGCTATGGATAGAGTTGTGCACAAGAGGGTGGATGTACTGGAAATGAGATGTTTGAGGACAATGTGTGGTGTGAGGTGGTTTGATTGAGTAAGTAATGTAAGGGAAGAGAGATGTGTGGAAATAAAAAGAGCGTGGTTGAGAGAGCAGAAGAGGGTGTTCTGAAATGGTTTGGGCACATGGAGAGAATGAGTGAGGAAAGATTGACCAAGAGGATATAAGTGTTGGAGGTGGAGGGAACGAGGAGAAGAGGGAGACCAAATTGGAGGTGGAAAGATGGAGTGAAAAAGATTTTGAATGATCAGGGCCTGAACATGCAGGACGGTGAAAGGCGGGCAAGGAATAGAGTGAATTGGATCGATGTGGTATACCGGGGTTGACGTGCTGTCAGTGGATTGAATCAGGGCATGTGAAGCGTCTGGGGTAAACCATGGAAAGTTGTGTGGGGCCAGGATGTGGAAAGGGAGCTGTGGTTTCGGGCATTATTGTATGACAGCTAGAGACTGAGTGTGAACGAATGGGGCCTTTGTTGTATTTTCCTAGCGCTACATCGCACACATGAGGGGGGAGGGGGATGGTATTCCATGTGTGGCGAGGTAGCGATGGGAATGAATAAAGGCAGACAGTGTGAATTGTGTGCATGGGTATATATGTATGTGTCTGTGTGTGTATATATATGTGTACATTAAGATGTATAGGTATGTATATTTGCGTGTGTGGACGTGTATGTATATACATGTGTATGGGGGTGTGTTGGGCCATTTCTTTCGTCTGTTTCCTTGCACTACCTCACAAACGCGGGAGACAGCGACAAAGCAAAATAATGAAAAAAAAAAAATATATATATATATACAGCGCTGGTGGCTGATTCATGTGAGAAACTGCAGAAGCTGGTGACTGAGTTTGGTAAAGTGTGTGAAAGAAGAAAGTTAAGAGTAAATGTGAATAAGAGCAAGGTTATTAGGTACAGTAGGGTTGAGGGTCAATTCAATTGGGAGGTGAGTTTGAATGGAGAAAAACTGGAGGAAGTGAAGTGTTTTAGATATCTGGGAGTGGATCTGGCAGCGGATGGAACCATGGAAGCGGAAGTGGATCATAGGGTGGGGGAGGGGGCGAAAATTCTGGGAGCCTTGAAGAATGTGTGGAAGTCGAGAACATTATCTCGGAAAGCAAAAATGGGTATGTTTGAAGGAATAGTGGTTCCAACAATGTTGTATGGTTGCGAGGCGTGGGCTATGGATAGAGTTGTGCGCAGGAGGATGGATGTGCTGGAAATGAGATGTTTGAGGACAATGTGTGGTGTGAGGTGGTTTGATCGAGTAAGTAACGTAAGGGTAAGAGAGATGTGTGGAAATAAAAAGAGCGTGGTTGAGAGAGCAGAAGAGGGTGTTTTGAAATGGTTTGGTCACATGGAGAGAATGAGTGAGGAAAGATTGACCAAGAGGATATATGTGTCGGAGGTGGAGGGAACGAGGAGAAGAGGGAGACCAAATTGGAGGTGGAAAGATGGAGTGAAAAAGATTTTGTGTGATCGGGGCCTGAACATGCAGGAGGGTGAAAGGAGGGCAAAGAATAGAGTGAATTGGAGCAATGTGGTATACCGGGGTTGACGTGCTGTCAGTGGATTGAATCAAGGCAAGTGTATGGGGGTGGGTTGGGCCATTTCTTTCGTCTGTTTCCTTGCGCTACCTCGCAAACGCGGGAGACAGCGACAAAAAAAAAAAAAAAAAAATATATATATATATATATATATATATATATATATATATATATATATATATGGGAGGGTATTGATTGAGAGGGTGAAGGCATGTACAGAGCATCAGATTGGGGAAGAGCAGTGTGGTTTCAGAAGTGGTAGAGGATGTGTGGATCAGGTGTTTGCTTTGAAGAATGTATGTGAGAAATACTTAGAAAAGCAAATGGATTTGTATGTAGCATTTATGGATCTGGAGAAGGCATATGATAGAGTTGATAGAGATGCTCTGTGGAAGGTATTAAGAATATATGGTGTGGGAGGCAAGTTGTTAGAAGCAGTGAAAAGTTTTTATCGAGGATGTAAGGCATGTGTACGTGTAGGAAGAGAGGAAAGTGATTGGTTCTCAGTGAATGTAGGTTTGCGGCAGGGGTGTGTGATGTCTCCATGGTTGTTTAATTTGTTTATGGATGGGGTTGTTAGGGAGGTGAATGCAAGAGTTTTGGAAAGAGGGGCAAGTATGAAGTCTGTTGGGGATGAGAGAGCTTGGGAAGTGAGTCAGTTGTTGTTCGCTGATGATACAGCGCTGGTGGCTGATTCATGTGAGAAACTGCAGAAGCTGGTGACTGAGTTTGGTAAAGTGTGTGAAAGAAGAGAGTTAAGAGTAAATGTGAATAAGAGCAAGGTTATTAGGTACAGTAGGGTTGAGGGTCAATTCAATTGGGAGGTGAGTTTGAATGGAGAAAAACTGGAGGAAGTGAAGTGTTTTAGATATCTGGGAGTGGATCTGGCAGCGGATGGAACCATGGAAGCGGAAGCGGATCATAGGGTGGGGGAGGGGGCGAAAATTCTGGGAGCCTTGAAGAATGTGTGGAAGTCGAGAACATTATCTCGGAAAGCAAAAATGAGTATGTTTGAAGGAATAGTGGTTCCAACAATGTTGTATGGTTGCGAGGCGTGGACTATGGATAGAGTTGTGCGCAGGAGGATAGATGTGCTGGAAATGAGATGTTTTAGGACAATGTGTGGTGTGAGGTGGTTTGATCGAGTAAGTAACGTAAGGGTAAGAGAGATGTGTGGAAATAAAAAGAGCGTGGTTGAGAGAGCAGAAGAGGGTGTTTTGAAATGGTTTGGTCACATGGAGAGAATGAGTGAGGAAAGATTGACCAAGAGGATATATGTGTCGGAGGTGGAGGGAACGAGGAGAAGAGGGAGACCAAATTGGAGGTGGAAAGATGGAGTGAAAAAGATTTTGTGTGATCGGGGCCTGAACATGCAGGAGGGTGAAAGGAGGGCAAAGAACAGAGTGAATTGGAGCGATGTGGTATACCGCGTCTCAGAAGGCAGGCAGGCAGGCGGCCATTAGTGGAATCCAAAAGTACCGGATGAGGGTTATACGAGGCAGAACATCAATTATCCAGGAGGATGGCACTGAGGAGAGATCCTAGGAGACTCGACGCTGCGTTCGAATCTGTGGACAACGGCCGAGCTCATAACGTCTTCGATGTGGCCCGGGCTATCGTGCCAGCCTATGCGGCACTTTCAGCAACCCGGAATTATTCCCTGAAACAACGCTTGGAAGGAGGCAGAAGTGATATTGTGACAGTGATTGTGTCAGCGTCGCGTCGCCTCGCCGCAGTGTATCGAGACAGACTTCCCCAGAACTTTTTAAAGGGGAAGTAAATGTTTATAGTTGTGTTACTGGAGTGATAGTTTTCATGCATGGTGTTTTGACAAGAAAATAGTGAAGTTGGAGAAAACTGTAGCTTAGACATTGAAGCTTATTGATTCAGTGGTGATATCGATGAGAACTGCTATTGACGTTTGTGTGAATAAATTGTACACTTTCCTTTTCCATAGCCAGAGGTTGAACCGCTATTGACGTTTGTGTGAATAAATTGTACACTTTCCTTTTCCATAGCCAGAGGTTGAACCATTATGTGACGTTCATTTTTTCATTCATTTCAAGCTAAAAGTTTGTTTTCTAAATTGTTTCTTACATTTTTCATATGTATATATATGTATGTGTGTGTGTGTGTGCGTGTGTGTGTGTGTGTGTGTGTGTGTGTGTGTGTGTGTGTGTACATATATGTATATTATCCCTGGGGATAGGGGTGAAAGAATACTTCCCACGTATTCCTCGCGTGTCGTAGAAAGCGACTAGAGGGGACGGGAGCGGGGGGCCGGAAATCCTCCCCTCCTTGTATTAACTTTCTAAAATGGGAAACAGATATATATATATATATATATATATATATATATATATATATATATATATATATATATATATATATATATATATATATATATATCCCTGGGGATAGGGGAGAAAGAATACTTCCCATGTATTCCTCACGTGTTATAGAAGGCGCCTAAAAGGGAGAGGAGCGGGGGCTAGAAACCATCCCCTCCTTGGATTTTAGCTTTCTAAAAGGGGAAACAGAAGAAAGGGTCCCGTGGGGAGTCCTCATCCTCTTCGAAGGCCCAGGTTGTGGTGTCTAAATGTGTGTGGATGTAACCAAGATGAGAAAAGAGGGGAGATAGGTAGTATGTTTGAGGAAAGGAACCTGGATGTTTCGGGTCTGAGTGAAACGAAGCTCAAGGGTAAAAGGGAAGAGTGGTTTGGGAATGTCTTGGGTGTAAAGTCAGGGGTTAGTGAGAGGACAAGAGCTAGGGAAGGAGTAGCACTACTCCTGAAGCAGGAGTGGTGGGAGTATGTGATAGAGTGTAAGAAAGTAAACTCTAAATTGATATGGGTAAAACTGAAAGTGGATGGAGAGAGATGGGTGATTATTGGTGCATATGCACCTGGGCATGAGAAGAATCATGAGATGCAAGTGTTTTGAGAGCAGCTGAGTGAGTGTGTTAGTAGTTTTGATGCACAAGACCGGGTTATAGTGATGGATGATTTGAATGGAAAGGTGAGTGATGTGGCAGTTGAGGGAATAATTGGTGTACATGGGGTGTTCATTGTTGTAAATGAAAATGGTGAAGAGCTTGTAGATTTATGTGCTGAAAAAGGACTGATGATTGGGAATACCTGGTTTAAAAAGCGAGATATACATAAGTATACGTATGTAAGTAGAAGAGATGGCCAGAGAGCGTTATTGGATTACGTGTTAATTGATAGGCGCGCGAAAGAGAGAATTTTGAATGTTAATGTGCTGAGAGGTGCAACTGGAGGGATGTCTGATCATTATCTTGTGGAGGAGAAGGTGAAGATTTGTAGAGGTTTTCAGAAAAGAAGAGAGAATGTTGGGGTGAAGAGAGTGGTGAGAGTAAGTGAGCTTGGGAAGGAGAATTGTGTGAGGAAGTATCAGGAGAGAGTAAGTGCAGAATGGAAAAAGGTGAGAGCAAAGGACGTAAGGGGAGTGGGGAGGATTTGGATGTGTTTAGGGAAGTAGTGATGGCTTGCACAAAAGATGCTTGTGGCATGAGAAGCGTGGGAGGTGGGTTGATTAGAAAGGGTGGTGAGTGGTCGGATGAAGACTTAAGATTATCAGAGATTCATTTGGACGATTTTTGCTGGGAAATAGCGCAAATGACCGGGAGATGTATAGAAGAAAGAGGCAGGAGGTCAAGAGAAAGTTGTAAGAGGTGAAAAAGAGGGCAAATGAGAGTTGGGGTGAGAGAGTATCATTAAATTTCAGGGAGAATAAAAAGATGTTTTGGAAGGAGGTAAATAAAGTGTAAGACAAGAGAACAAATGGGAACATCGGTGAAGGGGCTAATGGGGAGGTGATAACAAGTAGTGGTGATGTGAGAAGGAGATGGAGTGAGTATTTCAAAGATATAGGGTGTTTTGGTCGAGGTGGTATGTGAAGTAAGAGGGTTAGGGAGAATGATTTGTCAGACAGAGAAGAGGTAGTAAAAGCTTTGCAGAAGATGAAAGCTGGCAAGGCAGCGGATTTGGATGGTATTGCAGTGGAATTTATTAAAAAGGGGGTGACTGTATTGTTGACTGGTTGGTAAGAATATCTGATGTATATATGACTCATGGTGAAGTGGCTGAGGATTGGCAGAATGCATGCATAGTGCTTTTGTACAAAAATAAAGGGGATAAAGGTGAGTGCTCAAATTACAGAGGTATAAGTTTGTTGAGTATTCCTGGTAAATTATATGGGAGGGTATTGATTGAGGGTGAAAGCATATACAGAGCAGACTGGGGGAAGAGCAGTGTGGTTTCAGAAGTGGTAGAGGATGTGTGGAACAGGTGTTTGCTTTGAAGAATGTATGTGAGAAATACTTAGACAAGGAAATGGATTTGTATGTAGCATTTATGGATCTGGAGAAGGCATATGATAGAGCTGATAGAGATGCTCTGTTGAAGGTATTGATAATATATGATGTGTGAGGTAAGTTGCTAGAAGCAGTGAAAAGTTTTTGTCAAGATTTAAGATGTTCTCAGTGAATGTTGGTTTGCAGCAGGGGTGAGTGATGTCTCCATGGTTGTTCAATTTGTTTATGGATGGGGCTGTTAGGTAGATGAATGCAAGAGTTTTGGAGAGAGGGGCAAGTATGCAGTCTGTTGTGGATGAGAGGGCTTGGGAAGTGAGTCAGTTGTTGTTCGCTTATGATACAGCACTGGTAGCTGACTCCGGTGATAAACTGCAGAAGTTGGTGACTGAGTTTGGCTAAGTGTGTGAAAGAAGAAAGCTGAGAGTAAATGTGAATAAGAGCAAGGTTATTAGGTTTATTAGGGTTGAGGGACAAATAAATTTGGAGGTAAGTTTGAATGGATAAAATGTGGAAGAAGTAAAGTGTTTTAGATATCAATGAGTGGATTTGTCAGCATATGAAACCATGGAAGCAGAAGTGAATCACAGGGTGGGGTAGGGGGCGAAGGTTCTGGGAGCGTTGAAGAATGTGGAAGGCAAGAACATTATCTCAGAGAGCAAAAATGGGTATCTTTGAAAGAACAGTGGTTCCAACAATGTTATATGGTTGTGAGGCATGAGCTATAGATAGGGTTGTGCAGAGGAGGGTGGATGTGTTAGAAATGAGATATTTGAGGACAGTATGTGGTGTGAGGTGGTTTGATCGGGTAAGTAACGAAAGGATAAAAGAGATGTGTGGTAATAAAAAGAGTGTGGTTGAAAGAGCAGAAGAGGGTGTATTGAAATGGTTTGGTCACATGGAGAGAATGAGTGAGGAAAGATTGACAAAGAGGATATATGTGTCAGAGGTGGAGGGAACGAGAAGTGGGAGACCAAATTGGAGGTAGAAGGATGAAGTGAAAAAGATTTTGAGCAATTGGGGCCTGAACATACCGGAGGGTGAAAGGTGTGCAAGGAATAGAGTGAATTGGAATGATGTGGTATATCAGGGCCGACGTGCTGTCAATGGATTGAACCAGGGCATGTGAAGCATCTGGGGTATATCATGGAAAGTTTTGTGGGGCCTGGATGTGGAAAGGGTGCTGTGATTTTGGTACATTACACATGACAGCTAGAGACTTGGTGTGAACGGCTGTGGCCTTTGTTGTCTTTTCCTAGCGCTATGTCGCATGAATACGGGGGGGATTGCCATTTCATGTGTGGCAGGGTGGCGGCAGTAATGGATGAAGGCAGCATGTATGAAAAGGTACATGTGTATATATGTATATGTCTGTGTATGTATATGTATGTATGTGTTGAAATGTATAGGCATGTGTATGTGCGTGTGTGGGCATTTATGTACATGCATGTGTATGTGGGTGGGTTGGGCCATTCTTTCGTCTGTTTCCTTGCGCTACCTTGCTAACGCGGGAGAAAGCGACAAAGTATAATAAAAAAACTACATAAACACCCATACACACACATAAACATACTCATACATTTCAATTTATGCATATATATATACACACACATATATACATATATACACATGTACATATTCATACTTGCTGCCTTCATTCTATCATTAATCATATCATTATGAGACTGACAAAAAAGAAAAAAATAAGTGGTCCAAGACTCATCTTATCCAAGACATACCCCGCCATGTAACCCCCCTAATCACTCTCCCTTTTGATGGTTATTGTTGGTCAGGCCATTGTGTTGTCTATGTTGTTAGACATCACATGGTACTTGTGGGGTGATGTTGAGATTTAGATAACTTTATTAGATATTGGCACTTGATGAGGTGGATTGTCTCCACAAATCATGTCATGCTACATGTATAGAAAAATACATGTTAAATGAAATTATATGAACTCCTACTGAGGAGCAATTTCACCTTCATATATGTACACACATATGCACACACATACACACACACACACACACACACACTTATGTGTACATACACACATATACTTCTTCCCTTTCTTCATATTGATCACTGCCTCCCGCATTACCAAGGTAGCACCAGGAATAGATGAAGAAGAGCCACATCTGCTCTCATCCATTCTCAAGCTGTCATGTACAATGCACCGAAACCACAGCTCCCAATCCTTATCCTGTCCCACAGAACACACCATGGTATACCCCAAATATTTCAGATGCCCTGGTTCAGTCCTTTGACAGCATGTTGACCCCTGTATACCACATTGCTCCAATTCACTCCATTCCATGCATGCTTTTCACCCTCCTGCATGTTCAGGCCCTGATTGTTCAAAATCTTTTTCACTCCATCCATCTATCTCCAATTTGGTATCCCCATTCTCCAATCACATATATAATCTTTGTCAGCCTTACCTCACTCATTCTCTCTACATGTCCAAACCATTTCAGCCCATCATCTTCTGCTCTCTCGATCATACTCTTTTTTTATTACCACACGTCTCTCTTCCCTTTCATTACTTATTGATCAAAGCACCTTCCATCCATATTGTCCTCAAACATTTCATTCCAAACACATCCACCCTCCTCCATACAACCCTACCTATAGCTCATGCCTCACACCCATGTAATATTGTTGAAACTAATATTCCTTTATACATACCCATTTTTGCTGTACCAGATAATGTTTTCTCTTTCAACATTTTCCAGCACTCCCAGAACCTTCAGCCCCTACCCCACCCTATGACACTTCTGCTTCCATAGTTCCATTTGCTTCAATGTCCTCTCCCTGATATCTAAAATGCTTCACTCTCTAAAATTTTCTGCATTAAAACATACATCCCAGCTTGTCCCTCAACTCTGCAAAACCTGATGACCTTGATTTTATTCACATTCACTTTCAAATTTTCCTTTCACATATTCTTCCAAATTCAGTCACCAGCTTCTCGACCACACATCTCTCCTCTCTTTCATTACTTACTTGATCAAAGCACCTTCCATCCATATTGTCCTCAAACATTTCATTCCAAACACATCCACCCTCGTCAATACAACCCTATCTATAGCTCATGCCTCACACCCATGTAATATTATTGAAACTAATATTCGTTTATACATACCCATTTTTGCCGTACCAGATAATGTTTTCTCTTTCAACATTTTCCAGCACCCAGAACCTTCAGCCCCTACCCTGCCCTATGACACTTCTGCTTCCATAGTTCCATTTGCTTCGTTGTCCTCTCCCTGATATCTAAAACACTTCACTCTCTAAAATTTTCTGCATTAAAACATACATCTCAGCTTGTCCCTCAACTCTGCAAAACCTGATAACCTTGCTTTTATTCACATTTACTTTCAAATTTTCCTTTCACATATTCTTCCAAATTCAGTCACCAACTTCTCCAGTTTCTCATCAGAATCTGCCACCAGTGTTGTATCATCAGCAAGCAACAACTTACTCAATTTCCAGGCCCAATCATCCCCCACAGACTGCATACTTGCCCCTCTCTCCAAGACTCACACATTTACTCTCACCTACCCATTCATATACAAATTAAACAGCTATGGTGATATCACACACCCCTGCCGCAGACCAACCTTCTCTTGGAATCATTCACTCTCCTTTCTTCACACTCATACACAATCCTTCAACCCTTAATAAAAACTTCTCACTGCTTTTAACAGCTTATTGACCACTCTGTATATCCTTGAGACCTTCCACAATACATCTCTATTAACACTATCATATTCTTTCTCCAGATCTGTACATGCCACATACAAATAAACTATTTCTGTGTTTCTCATGTGCATTCTTTAAAGCAAACACCTGATTCACACATCCTATACCACTTTTGAAACCACACTGCTCCTCCCCAATCTGATGCTCTGTACATGCCTTCAACCCTTTCAATCAATGCTTTCCCTTACATACAACTTACCAGGTATTCTCTACATACTTATAAACTTTATCCCCCTTGCCTTTATACAGTGGCACTGTACATGCATTCCACCAATCCTCAGGCATTGTAGTATAATACATACATATATAGGGTGGGGGAGGGGGCGAAAATTCTGGGGGCCTTGAAGAATGTGTGGAAGTCGAGAACATTATCTCGGAAAGCAAAAATGGGTGTGTTTGAAGGAATAGTGGTTCCAACAATGTTGTATGGTTGCGAGGCGTGGGCTATGGATAGAGTTGTGCGCAGGAGGATGGATGTGCTGGAAATGAGATGTTTGAGGACAATGTGTGGTGTGAGGTGGTTTGATCGAGTGAGTAACGTAAGGGTAAGAGAGATGTGTGGAAATAAAAAGAGCATGATTGAGAGAGCAGAAGAGGGTGTTTTGAAGTGGTTTGGGCACATGGAGAGGATGAGTGAGGAAAGATTGACCAAGAGGATATATGTGTCGGAGGTGGAGGGAACAAGGAGAAGAGGGAGACCAAATTGGAGGTGGAAAGATGGAGTGAAAAAGATTTTGTGTGATCGGGGCCTGAACATGCAGGAGGGTGAAAGGAGGGCAAGGAATAGAGTGAATTGGAGCGATGTGGTATACCGGGGTTGACGTGCTGTCAGTGGATTGAATCAAGGCATGTGAAGCGTCTGGGGTAAGCCACGGAAAGCTGTGTAGGTATGTATATTTGCGTGTGTGGACGTATGTATATACATGTGTGTGGGGGGGGTTGGGCCATTTCTTTCGTCTGTTTCCTTGCGCTACCTCACAAACGCGGGAGACAGCGACAAAGTATAAAAAAAAAAAAAAAAAAAAAATATTGAATATCCTTACCAACTAGTCAACAACACAGTCACCCCCTTTCTTCATAAATTCAACTGCAATACCATTTACTCCAGCCACCTTGTTGCATTTCCTCTTATACAAGGCTTTAACCATCTCTTCTCTCATCACCAAATCACTCTCCATAACTCTCTCACTTCGCATACTACCCCAGCCAAAATACCTCTCTATCATCAACTACATTCAACAGTCTTTCAAAATATTCACCCCATCTCCTCACATCATCATTACCTGTTATCATTTCCCCTTTTGCCCTCTTCACCAGTGTTCCCATTTGTTCTCTTGTCTTTCCCACATTATGCACCCATTTCAAAACTTCTCTTTATACTTCTTAAAGTTTAATGATACTATCTCAGCCCAATTCTTATTTTTTTTTTTCTTTGTCGCTGTCTCCCGCATTTGCGAGGTAGCGCAAGGAAACAGACGAAAGAAATGGCCCAACCCACCCCCATACACATGTATATACATACACGTCCACACACGCAAATATACATACCTATACATCTCAATGTACACATATATACACACACACAGACATAAACATATAAAAACATGTACATAATTCATACTGTCTGCCTTTATTTATTCCCATCGCCACCTCGCCACACATGGAATAACATCCCCCTCCCCCCTCATGTGTGCGAGGTAGTGCTAGGAAAAGACAACAAAGGCCCCATTCATTCACACTCGGTCTCTAGCTGTCATGTAATAATGCCTGAAACCACAGCTCCCTTTCCACATCCAGGCCCCACAGAACTTTCCATGGTTTACCCCAGACGCTTCATATGCCCTGATTCAATCCATTGACAGCACGTCGACCCCGGTATACCACATCGATCCAATTCACTCTATTCCTTGCCCGCCTTTCACCCTCCTGCATGTTCAGGCCCCAGTCACTCAAAATCTTTTTCACTCCATCTTTCCACCTCCAATTTGGTCTCCCACTTCTCCTCATTCCCTCCACCTCCAACACATATATCCTCTTGGTCAATCTTTCCTCACTCATTCTCTCCATGTGCCCAAACCATTTCAAAACACCCTCTTCTGCTCTCTCAACCATGCTCTTTTTATTTCCACACATCTCTCTTACCCTTACATTACTTACTCAATCAAACCACGTCACACCACATATTGTCCTCAAACATCTCATTTCCAGCACATCCACCCTCCTGCACACAACTCTATCCATAGCCCATGCCTCGCAACCATACAACATTGTTGTATACCCTCTTTTTCAACCCACATACCTTCCTTTTGACCTGCTCTCGCTTTCTTTTATACACCTTCCAATCATTTGCACTCCTTCCCTGTAAGTACCACCCAAACACTTCTCTTTTCTCTTTCACCTGCAGCATTAGTTCTTCATCCCACCACTGACTACCCTTTCTGATCTGCATACCTTCCACCTTTTGCATGCCACATGCATCTCTTGCACATGCCATCACTCCTTCCCTAAATACCTCCCATTCCTCATCTACTCCCCTCGCTTCATTTACTCACCTTCTGGCATTCTACAGTCAGTCTCTCCTGATATCTCTTCACAGAAGTTTTCATTTCAAGCTCACTTACTCTCGCCACTCTCTTCTCCTCAACATTGTTTCTTCTATTTCAAAAACCTCGAAAGATTTCCACCCTTGTTTCCACAAGATAATGATCAGACTTCCCACCAGCTGTCTCTCTCAGAATATTTACATCCAAAAGTCCCTCTTTTACATGCATATCAATTAATATGTAATATGATAATACCCAGTGACCATCTCTCCTACTTACATACATATACTTGTGTATATTCCTCTTTTTAAACCAGGTATTTCCAAACATACATATACTTGTGTATATTCCTCTTTTTAAACCAGGTATTTCCAAACATACATATACTTGTGTATATTCCTCTTTTTAAACCAGGTATTTCCAATCATCAGTCTTTTTTGGCACACAACTCCCCAAGCTCTTCTCCATTTCCATTCATAACACTGAATAACCCGTAAACCCAAATTATACCCTCAGCTGTCATATTACTTACCTTTGCATTGAAAGCACCCATCAAAACTGCTGACACATACTCACTGGTTCCCAAAACACTTGCCTTTCATGATCTTTCTTCTTGTGGCCAAGTGCATAAGCACCAATAATTACCCATCTCTTGCCACTCACTTTCAGTTTTACCCTCATCACTCTAGAATTAACTTCCTTACACTCTGCCGCACACTGTCACAACTCCTGCTTCAGTA
Organism: Panulirus ornatus; assembly: GCF_036320965.1. Lineage (NCBI taxonomy): Eukaryota > Metazoa > Arthropoda > Malacostraca > Decapoda > Palinuridae > Panulirus > Panulirus ornatus. The sequence continues at coordinate 43,284,237 of NC_092241.1, read as the reverse complement.
GTGCTACTCCTTCCTTAGCTCTCATCTTTTCACTAACCCCTGACTTTGCTCTTAAGATATTTCCAAACCATTCCTCTCTTTTACCCTTGAGCTTTGTTTCACTCAGAGTTAGAACATATTGGTTGCCTTTTGCAGACATACTACCTTTTTCCCCTCTTTTCTCATCTTGGTTACCTTCACTTACATTCAGACACCCAAGTCTGAGCCTTTGAGAAGGATGAACACTCCCCAGCTGGCTCCTTCTTCTATATCCTCTTTCAGAAATTGAAATACAAGATGGGGAGGGTTTCCAGTCCCCCTATTTCTACCCCTTTAGTCACCTTCTACAACAAATAGGGAATACAGAGTTAGAATTCTTTCTCCTCTACCTCAGGGATACATATATTTTTTTCAAACTTGATCATTGTTTCCAGTGTTAGCAAGGCAGCACCAGGAAACAGATGAAGAAAAGCTCATCTTCTCATGTTACTTATATATGCACATACACACACACATGTACATATACACTTATATTTATTTATATTTATTATACTTTGTCGCTGTCTCCCGCGTTTGCGAGGTAGCGCAAGGAAACAGACAAAAGAAATGGCCCAACCCCCCCCCCATACACATGTATATACATACGTCCACACACGCAAATATACATACCTACACAGCTTTCCATGGTTTACCCCAGACGCTTCACATGCCCTGATTCAATCCACTGACAGCACGTCAACCCCGGTATACCACATCGATACAATTCACTCTATTCCTTGCCCTCCTTTCACCCTCCTGCATGTTCAGGCCCCGATCACACAAAATCTTTTTCACTCCATCTTTCCACCTCCAATTTGGTCTCCCTCTTCTCCTTGTTCCCTCCACCTCCGACACGTATATCCTCTTGGTCAATCTTTCCTCACTCATTCTCTCCATGTGCCCAAACCACTTCAAAACACCCTCTTCTGCTCTCTCAACCACGCTCTTTTTATTTCCACACATCTCTCTTACCCTTATGTTACTCACTCGATCAAACCACCTCACACCACACATTGTCCTCAAACATCTCATTTCCAGCACATCCATCCTCCTGCGCACAACTCTATCCATAGCCCATGCCTCGCAACCATACAACATTGTTGGAACCACTATTCCTTGAAACATACCCATTTTTGCTTTCCGAGATAATGTTCTCGACTTCCACACATTCTTCAAGGCCCCCAGAATTTTCGCTCCCTCCCCCACCCTATGATCCACTTCCGCTTCCATGGTTCCATCCGCTGCCAGATCCACTCCCAGATATCTAAAACACTTCACTTCCTCCAGTTTTTCTCCATTCAAACTCACCTCCCAATTGACTTGACCCTCAACCCTACTGTACCTAATAACCTTGCTCTTATTCACATTTACTCCTAACTTTCTTCTTCCACACACTTTACCAAACTCAGTCACCAGCTTCTGCAGTTTCTCACATGAATCAGCCACCAGCACTGTATCATCAGCGAACAACAACTGATTCACTTCCCAAGCTCTCTCATCCCCAACAGACTTCATACTTGCCCCTCTTTCCAAAACTCTTGCATTTACCTCCCTAACAACCCCATCCATAAACAAATTAAACAACCATGGAGACATCACACACCCTTGCCGCAAACCTACATTCACCGAGAACCAATCACTTTCCTCTCTTCCTACACATACACATGCCTTACATCCTCGATAAAAACTTTTCACTGCTTCTAACAACTTTCCTCCCACACCATATATTCTTAATACCTTCCACAGAGCATCTCTATCAACTCTATCATATGCCTTCTCCAGATCCATAAATGCTACATACAAATCCATTTGCTTTTCTAAGTATTTCTCACATACATTCTTCAAAGCAAACACCTGATCCACACATCCTCTACCACTTCTGAAACCACACTGCTCTTCCCCAATCTGATGCTCTGTACATGCCTTCACCCTCTCAATCAATACCCTCCCATATAATTTACCAGGAATACTCAACAAACTTATACCTCTGTAATTTGAGCACTCACTCTTATCCCCTTTGCCTTTGTACAATGGCACTATGCACGCATTCCGCCAATCCTCAGGCACCTCACCATGAGTCATACATACAAATATATATACATCCATATACATATGTACACACATATGTTTAGATAAACATATATACTCATGAACAATTCATACTTGCTTGCCATCATCCATTCCTGACAAAACTTTGCCCCAAAGGAAACAGCACAAATGCCTGAAAAGAGAAAATTATAGTATATACATTATCTTATCTCCCACTTATGTAAGTAGGAGAGATGGCCAGAGAGCGTTATTGGATTACGTGTTAATTGACAGGCGTGCGAAAGAGAGACTTTTGGATGTCAATGTGCTGAGAGGTGCAACTGGAGGGATGTCTGATCATTATCTTGTGGAGGCTAAGGTGAAGATTAGTATGGGTTTTCAGAAAAGAAGAGTGAATGTTGGGGTGAAGAAGGTGGTGAGAGTAAGTGAGCTTGGGAAGGAGACCTGTGTGAAGAAGTATCTGGAGAGACTGTGTACAGAATGGAAAAAGGTGAGAACAATGGAAGTAAGGGGAGTGGGGGAGGAATGGGATGTATTTAGGGAATCAGTGATGGATTGCGCAAAAGATGCTTGTGGCATGAGAAGAGTGGGAGGTGGGCTGTTTAGAAAGGGTAGTGAGTGGTGGGATGAAGAAGTAAGAGTACTAGTGAAAGAGAAGAGAGAGGCATTTGGACGATTTTTGCAGGGAAAAAATGCAATTGAGTGGGAGAAGTATAAAAGAAAGAGACAGGAGGTCAAGAGAAAGGTGCAAGAGGTGAAAAAAAGGGCAAATGAGAGTTGGGGTGAGAGACTATCAGTAAATTTTAGGGAGAATAAAAAGATGTTCTGGAAGGAGGTAAATAGGGTGCGTAAGACAAGGGAGCAAAGGGGAACTTCAGTGAAGGGCGTAAATGGGGAGGTGATAACAAGTAGTGGTGATGTGAGAAGGAGATGGAATGAGTATTTTGAAGGTTTGTTGAATGTGTCTGATGACAGAGTGGCAGATATAGGGTGTTTGGGTCGAGGTGGTGTGCAAAGTGAGAGGGTTAGGGAAAATGATTTGGTAAACAGAGAAGAGGTAGTAAAAGCTTTGCGGAAGATGAAAGCCGGCAAGGCAGCAGGTTTGGATGGTATTGCAGTGGAATTTATTAAAAAAGGGGGTGACTGTATTGTTGACTGGTTGGTAAGGTTATTTAATGTATGTATGACTCATGGTGAGGTGCCTGAGGATTGGCGGAATGCGTGCATAGTGCCATTGTACAAAGGCAAAGGGGATAAGAGTGAGTGCTCAAATTACAGAGGTATAAGTTTGTTGAGTATTCCTGGTAAATTATATGGGAGGGTATTGATTGAGAGGGTGAAGGCATGTACAGAGCATCAGATTGGGGAAGAGCAGTGTGGTTTCAGAAGTGGTAGAGGATGTGTAGATCAGGTGTTTGCTTTGAAGAATGTATGTGAGAAATACTTAGAAAAGCAAATGGATTTGTATGTAGCATTTATGGATCTGGAGAAGGCATATGATAGAGTTGATAGAGATGCTCTGTGGAAGGTATTAAGAATATATGGTGTGGGAGGCAAGTTGTTAGAAGCAGTGAAAAGTTTTTATCGAGGATGTAAGGCATGTGTACGTGTAGGAAGAGAGGAAAGTGATTGGTTCTCAGTGAATGTAGGTTTGCGGCAGGGGTGTGTGATGTCTCCATGGTTGTTTAATTTGTTTATGGATGGGGTTGTTAGGGAGGTAAATGCAAGAGTTTTGGAAAGAGGGGCAAGTATGAAGTCTGTTGGGGATGAGAGAGCTTGGGAAGTGAGTCAGTTGTTGTTCGCTGATGATACAGCGCTGGTGGCGGATTCATGTGAGAAACTGCAGAAGCTGGTGACGGAGTTTGGTAAAGTGTGTGGAAGAAGAAAGTTAAGAGTAAATGTGAATAAGAGCAAGGTTATTAGGTACAGTAGGGTTGAGGGTCAAGTCAATTGGGAGGTGAGTTTGAATGGAGAAAAACTGGAGGAAGTGAAGTGTTTTAGATATCTGGGAGTGGATCTGTCAGCGGATGGAACCATGGAAGCGGAAGTGGATCATAGGGTGGGGGAGGGGGCGAAAATTTTGGGAGCCTTGAAAAATGTGTGGAAGTCGAGAACATTATCCCGGAAAGCAAAAATGGGTATGTTTGAAGGAATAGTGGTTCCAACAATGTTGTATGGTTGCGAGGCGTGGGCTATGGATAGAGTTGTGCGCAGGAGGATGGATGTGCTGGAAATGAGATGTTTGAGGACAATGTGTGGTGTGAGGTGGTTTGATCGAGTAAGTAACGTAAGGGTAAGAGAGATGTGTGGAAATAAAAAGAGCGTGGTTGAGAGAGCAGAAGAGGGTGTTTTGAAATGGTTTGGGCACATGGAGAGAATGAGTGAGGAAAGATTGACCAAGAGGATATATGTGTCGGAGGTGGAGGGAACGAGGAGAAGAGGGAGACCAAATTGGAGGTGGAAAGATGGAGTGAAAAGGATTTTGTGTGATCGGGGCCTGAACATGCAGGAGGGTGAAAGGAGGGCAAGAAATAGAGTGAATTGGAGCGATGTGGTATACAGGGGTTGACGTGCTGTCAGTGGATTGAATCAAGGCATGTGAAGCGTCCGGGGTGAACCATGGAAAGCTGTGTAGGTATGTATATTTGCGTGTGTGGATGTGTGTATGTACATGTGTATGGGGGGGGGTTGGGCCATTTCTTTCGTCTGTTTCCTTGCGCTACCTCGCAAACGCGGGAGACAGCGACAAAGTATAAAAAAAAAAAAAAAAATCTCCCACACCCAATCATTGTCCCCCACTTCAGTGAAGTATTGCCAGGAAACAGATCAAGAAAGGCCTCACACACACACACACACACACACACACACACACACACACACACACACACACATCTTTACCTTTGTGCCCCAGAAGCCCCTTTTATGGAGCTCACACAGTATTCAGAAAGCCAACCACATCCACTAAGTAGGGCCACATTTCAATGAGTGACGTGATGTTATGTATATTTTTGTGCGAGGTAAGCTCAAGGCATTTAAGGAGTAAGTGTCCAATGTCTTCAGTATGGAAACTGCACCTTTGACATGAGAAATATTGTGATATGTTGAATTGTTATATGTAATGTTTTAGAGATGAGATATATCTACATACCACAGTTTACATATGGTTCCCATATATCAACCTACCCCAAAGGGTTGGATGAATAGCTGGTTTGGTTATGAGCCAACTGCCTCATCAAGGAGTCAAACCTGGGCCTGTTTAAGTGATAAATCACTACACTAACATATTACACTCTGTTTTTGTGCAGGTGTTAGTGACATACTCCTTGTCTGTCTCCCTTTTTTCTCATGTCAGAATGTCTTTTCCTGCTTATATCATTCTTTCTGATTGCATTAGGATATTTGTTAATTTGTATGTTAAGTTGCTATTACTATATGTATGATAACATAAAACAGATATTATTTGGTTGTTTTTTTGGCAGGAGATGGTTTAGTATCTGCACAACGTACAACTGAGGCTTTCTATGGCAACCGACCTGAAGTCCTTGCTGAAATGACAGTGAATGAAATTGAGGCAGTTGTCAAAGCTGCCTCCTCTGCCAAACTCCTCCTGGAGCCAGGAATTTCAGTTCTCGATATGGCGCTAAAGGCTGGATGTTTTGATGAAAGTATGTTATGTACATAATAGTCAAAAAGATGTGTGATTTGAATTTTAAAATGGTGCTCATAAGATAAGCAACATACACCTAAAAACATTTACTTCTGATTGTGTAATTGATAACAGCTATTGTGGATACTGAGAGTGGTACAAGATCCATTTACTGGTGTTATTTTGAAATTGACTTTTGTAGTATGTATTTCATCCCTTAAAATGTCACATTGAATGATATGAATGTACTCATTGTTATTCTCTTGTACTCACTGTCCTCACCATCAACAATGGCTGGTTACACCTGAATTTTTCCACTTGAAAATAGGTGCTGCATATCTAGATTCAGTTTAGATGCAGTTGGCATAGTTATATACATATGTTTACTGTTAATAAAGGCAACAATCAGTCTCTTCATTATATTCAGGAAATGGTCGTCGCATCATCGAGTCTGGAGGTTTGTACATAAATCTCTCCCGTGTCAGCAATCCAGACCTGATCCTTATTCCTGAAGCACACATACTCCCTAATGGGATCACTCTAGTAAGAGTTGGTAAGTACCATAATATGTTTATAGTTTCTTCTTAGGAATTAGAATTTTATGATGCACTTGTGTTTATGATGAAATGATTATGATAAAAACCATTAGAATTATTATTTACTTTGGAGATTGAATTACACAATTAAGAATCATATAAGTTGATGATGATATATTCATTTAAAGAGTTAATTTGCTTTGGACTTAGGTGAGTGAATGAATGACCAAATAGTCTGGAAATAAAGAATTATTCAAAGGAGGGTTGCATGTATTAAGCTTTAGATGGAATAAGATACTTGTTTTACAAAAGGTAATGTTTATCAAAGAAAGGATACATTTTTTTGTAAAATATCCACTCCGATAGAAAAGTCCTAATCAAGGCCAGGCATTTTGTGAAACATTGAAAAGGTTTAGAAAAATAGAGAAGCATTCTTCCATCTGCTGCCTTCTTGTTGGGGCAAAATGAAAAGATGTAAAAAAGAGATAACAATGATTATGAATATAAGAACTATATTATACACCTCCCTCCTCCAAACCCTTTCCCCAACAGGCGTGCTCCCACCTGTAGTTCCTTTTAATATTTAGTGCTTCATAGTAAGGAAAGAATAGGTAACAGAAGAGGAGAAAAAAATATATGATGCATGTAAAGAGATGTTAAGATTAGATTGATGACTTAGTTTTAATGAGACAGAAATTAAGACTAGCATTGCTAACAAAGTGGATGTAAGATGGCTCTAGGCCCATTTTAACACTCCTGAGTCAGGACATTAGTACATTTCAGGACAGCATATCTACAGTTTAGTGTCTACCAGCATAGATTTGTAAATAACAAACAAACATATGTGAAATTCTTCATATATCACCTTGTGATAGCAGGAAGTAGCATATTGGTTGGATTGATTTTGGTTGCTAGAGAACTTTCTTCTCTTTACTGTTTTCAAACTTAATATTTAGCAGTTATCAGTAGTTATTGTATCCTCATATACGTTAAATCATGTTTTGTTGATGTGGATTTCTTTGCAGGTAAAAGGAACTACTACTTGATCAAGTGGCTCAATTATACACAGAATTAGAAAATTTATTATAATGCTTTAAATAAAAATGTAAAGTAGAACTGGTTATTATTTAACCCACATTAAAAGCCACTAAACTGTGCTCGTTTTTTGACCCACCAATGCAAAGAAGAAACCTACATTTGGAGAATGTATTTTGATAATTGTAAGCAATAAATGGCTCTGAGTTCATATGCTTGGTGATTTCGACAACTGCTTGAACTGATCTGCTCAGGTTAGTGTTTTATAATCATCCAATTAGGACTGACCAATCCTTTGAATGCTGTGTTGCTTGTGTGACCCTTTTCTCTTCTGGATTGTTAACACAATTCACCAACATCTAGAAACTGATTTAAAAAATTTTTTTACACATTTCTTAAGTTATTATTGTTACAACTATCTCTTTGTCTTTCATTTCCATCTTTTGTCTTGCTTGCTTTTAGTGTGGAAAGTAGAGTACAGTTGACCATCGAATTTCTGGCAACTAATGGTTCGGCACCTCCTTTAGTCTGGACAAGATTATGTGAGGGAACTTGAAATTACCACAGCCACCTGACTAGTTTACTGGGCGACCACACATGGTGTTGTGTGTAGGGCATGCTTATTTACATTCTTTACACTGCACTTGGTGGTGATACTGCAATTCTGTGAGACTCTTAGCTTATTTTGCTTAAATCTAACCCAAGCTATGGCTTCTAAGACATATGAGTGTCAGTCATGGTGTCAAACATAAACACCAGTCTATGTCAATCCAAGATAAAGTAGAACTGTTGAAAAAAATGGACCATGGTGTTTTAGTGCGTAAGCTGTGTGATATCTACAGTATTAGTTCATCAACTGTTTATGATATAAAGAAGCAAAGGAAGAAAATACTGAAGTTCTCTGCAAACAGCGATTTCAAGAAGCAAATGATGATTAGAAAAACTATGAAAGATGGCAAGAGTACTGAGCACGATCGAGTGATTATGGAATGGTTTCAACAGCCTGGTCCATTGTCATTAGCATTATAATGGACCAGGCTAAGTTGTTCCATAAAGAACTTAAATTACAACATGAGCGTGACTTTAGTGAAGGATAGCTTCAAAGATTCAAGAAGCATCATGGAATTTCCATTAATGAAGTGTGGGGAGAAAAGTGGTCTGCAAACCACGAAGGAGCAACTGAGTATGTGGATGAATTTGCGTAACTCGTAGTTGATGAGCACTGCAGTATAATGCAGATGAATACTTTAGACACATGGTATACATTAGACACATGGGAGATGTATAATTAGTGGGTTAGAGGTGTGTTGATGAATTATTATTACGTGACCATGGTTGGTCCGGCAAAATGGTTAATCCGGCCACGCTTTGGAACCAAGAGTGCCGGAAAATCAGTGGTGTACCTGTATTTAATGATCTTTCCATATAACTGCTATTACTCTAACTTGTACTTTACAGTTTGCTTCCCTCATAAAATCATATCTCCCTATCAGATCTCTTTCTTGCTAGCTCCATTTCTGCTCACAAGAAATTTATCTGAAGTGTTTGCATTTCGTTCAGCATTCTCCTGTTACAGACCAACATCTGTTTTTTTAATTTTTTATTCATCAGTTTTTGTTTTGGTCTCCATTCTTAGCAGGATGGCATATGTAGAAAACCATTTAACATCCTCCATAATTTCAGGTGTTGAAGAATGAAAACTAATGACTGTAACTTTGGGTATTGTGTAAGTAAAGGAGTTGCCCATACTCTAAGGATGACATTTGACCATTTTTTTGATGATACTGAATACCGCATCCACCCCCTATTATACCCACAACTGCCACATTACGCATCTTTGCATTCAAATCACCCATCAGTAATATCCAGTCTCAGACATCAAACCTGCCGACATGTTCACTCGGCTGCTTCCAAAACACTTGCCTCTCACAATATCTCTTCTCGTGGCCAGGTGCATAAGCACTAATAATCACCCATCTGTCACTGTCCCCTTTCATTTTTACCCACAACAGTCCAAAATTTACTTAATTACATTGTATCCCAAACTCCCAAAGCCCCTGCTTCAGGAGTAGTGCAACTCCTTCCTTATCTCTTGTCCTCTCACCACTCTTGAATTTACTCTTTAGACATTTCCAAACCATTCTTCCCTTTTACCCATATGCTTTCTTTCACTCAGGTTTCTTTCCTCAAACATACTACCTATCTTGCCCTTCTCATCTTTTATGCATACACACACACACACACTCACACATATTTTTTTTATATATATGCTTGCCATTTTCTGCATGAGCAAGGTAGCATTAAGTACAGATGACTGAGCCTTGGAGGGAAAAATCCTCAGTTTGTTCCTTGCTCTGTTTATTCTTTTGGAAAGTAATACAAGAAGGGAGGATTTCCAGCCACACACTCCCGTCCCTCTTAGTCGCCTTTTGCAGCAGGCAAGGAATATGCAGCAGTATTCTTTCTCCCCCTGTCCCAGGGATAATGAGGATTTTTTCGTATAAGGCTCAGTCCTCTGTTCTTGACGCTACCTTGCTAATCTGTGAAATGGTGAATATGTCAGAAAAAATTTATTTTTTTCCAATATATTTGCCACTTTCCGCATTAGTAAGGTAGCATCAAGAACAGAAGACTGTGCCTTAGAGGGAAAATCCTAACTTAGCCCCATTCTCTGTAACTTCTTTTTGGAAAAGTAAAAGCTGGAGGGGGAATTTCCAGCCCCCAGCTCCCACTCCTTTTTGTTTCAGTGCATTTCATATGACAGCTACATACTGAGTGTGAATGAATGTGGCCTTTTTTGTCTGTTTTCCTGGTGCTACCTCGCTTTAGCAGGGGAGTAGCGATGCTGTTTCCCGTGGGGCAGGGTAGCACCGGGAATGGACGAAGGCAAGCAAGTATAAATATGTACATGTGTATGTATGTATATGTTTGTAGATGCGTATGTATATGTTGAAATATATATGTATGGTTGCGAGGCGTGGGCTATGGATAGAGTTGTGCGCAGGAGGATGGATGTGCTGGAAATGAGATGTTTGAGGACAATGTGTGGTGTGAGGTGGTTTGATCGAGTGAGTAACGTAAGGGTAAGAGAGATGTGTGGAAATAAAAAGAGCGTGGTTGAGAGAGCAGAAGAGGGTGTTTTGAAGTGGTTTGGGCACATGGAGAGAATGGGTGAGGAAAGATTGACCAAGAGGATATATGTGTCGGAGGTGGAGGGAACGAGGAGAAGAGGGAGACCAAATTGGAGGTGGAACGATGGAGTGAAAAAGATTTTGTGTGATCGGGGCCTGAACATGCAGGAGGGTGAAAGGAGGGCAAGGAATAGAGTGAATTGGAGCGATGTGGTATACCGGGGTTGACGTGCTGTCAGTGGATTGAATCAAGGCATGTGAAGCGTCTGGGGTAAACCATGGAAAGCTGTGTAGGTAGGTATATTTGTGTGTGTGGACGTATGTATATACATGTGTATGGGGGGGGTTGGGCCATTTCTTTCGTCTGTTTCCTTGTGCTACCTCGCAAACGTGGGAGACAGCGACAAAGTATAATAAAAAATAAATATATATATTTTTTTTATTATACTTTGTTGCTGTCTCCCACGTTAGAGAGGTAGCGCAAGGAAACAAACGACAGAAAGGCCCAACCCACCCACATACACATGTATATACATAAACGCCCACACCCACACGATTTTGCAGGGAGGTAGTGCAAATGACTGGGAGATGTATAAAAGAGAGAGGCAGGAGGTCAAAAGACAGGTGCAAGAAGTGGAAGAGAGGGCAAATGAGAGTTGGGGTGAGAGAGTATCATTAAATTTTAGGGAGAATAAAAAGATGTTTTGGAAGGAGGTAAATAAAGTGCCTAAGACAAGAGAACAAATGGGAACATCGATGAGGGGGACTAATGGGGAGGTAATAACAAGTAGTGGTGATGTGAGAAGGAGATGGAGGGAGTATCTTGAAGGTCTGTTGAATGTGTTTGATGATAGAGTGCCAGATATAGGGTGTTTTTGTCGAGGTGGTGTGCGAAGTGAGAAGGTCAGGGAGAATGGTTTCATGGGCAGAGAAGAGGTAGTTAAAGCTTTGTGGAAGATGAAAACCAGCAAAGTGGCGGGTTTGGATGGTACTGCAGTGGAATTCATTAAAAAAGGGAGTGACTGTGTTATTGACTGGTTGGTAAGGATATTCATTGTATGTGTGGTTCATGGTGAAGTGTCTGAGGATTGGCAGAATGCATGCATAGTGCCATTGTGCAAAGGCAAAGTGGATAAAGGTGATTGTTCAAATTACAGAGGTATAAATTTGTTGAGTATCCCTGGATATCCCTGGGTATTGATTGAGAGGATAAAGTCATGTACAGAGCATCAGACTTGGGAGGAGCAGTGTGGTTTCAGAAGTGGTAGAGGATGTGTGGATCAGGTGTTTGCTTTGAAGAATGTATGTAAGAAATACTTAGAAAAACAGATGGATCTGTATGTGGCATTTATGGATCTACAGAAGCCATATGATAGAGTTGATAGAGATGCTTTGTGGAAGGTATTAAGAGTGTATGGTGTGGGAGGTAAGTTGCTAGAAGCAGTGAAAAGCTTTTACCAAGGATGTAAGGCATATGTACAAGTAGGAAGGGAGGAAAGTGATTGGTTCCCAGTGAATGTCGGTTTGCGGCAGATGTGCGTGATGTCTCCATGGTTGTTTAATTTGTTTATGGATGGGGTTGTTTGGGAGGTGAATGCAAGAGCTTTGGAGAGAGGGGCAAGCATGCAGTCTGATGTGGATGAGAGGGCTTGGGAAGTGAGTCCGTTGTTGTTTGCTGATGATACAATGCTGACAGCTGATTCGAGTTAGAAACTGCAAAAGTTCGTGACTGAGTTTGGTAAAGTGTTTGAAGGAAGAAAACTGAGAGTAAATGTGAATAAAAGCAATGTTATTAGGTTCAGTAGAGTTGAGGGACAAGTCAGTTGGGAGGTAAGTTTGAATGGAGAAAAACTGGAGGAAGTGAAGTGTGTTAGATATCTAGGAGTGGATTTAGTAGCAGATAGAACCATGGAAGCGGAAGTGAGTCACAGGGTGGGGGAGGGGGCGAAGGTTCAAGGAGCATTGAAGAATGTGTGGAAGGCGAGAACGTTATCTCATAGAGCATAAATGGGTATGTTTGAAGGAACAGTGATTCCAACAATGTTGTATGGTAGTGAGGCATGATCTATAGATAGGGGTGTGCAAAGGAGGGTGGATTTGTTTGAAATGTTTGAGGGCAATATGTGGTGTGAGTGATTTGATCGAGTAAGTAATGAAAGGGTAAGAGAGATGTGTGGGAATAAAAAGTGTGGTTGAGAGAGTAGAAGAGGGTGTATTTAAATGGTTTGGTCACATGGAGAGAATGAGTAAGGAAAGATTGACAGAGAGATATATGTGTCAGAGGTGGAGGGAATAAGGAGACATGGGAGACCAAATTGGAAGTGGAAGGATGGAGTGAAAAAGATTTTGAGCGATTGGGGCCCAAACATACAGGAGGGTGAAAGGCGTGCAAGGAATAAAGTGAATTGGAACAATGTGGTGTACCGGGGTCTGCGTGCTGCTGTCAGTGGATTGAACTTGGGCATGTGAAGCGTATGGGATAAAAAATGGAAAGGTTTGTGGGGCCTGAATGTGGAAAGAGAGCTGTGGTTTCGGTGCATTACACATGACAGCTACAGACTAAGTGTGAACGAATGTGGCCTTTGTTGTCTTTTCCTAGCGCTACCTCATGCACATGGGGAGAGGTGAGTGCCATTTCAGGTGTGGCAGGGTGGCAGTGGGGATGGATGAAGGCAGCAAGTATGAATGTTTTTTTTTTTTTTTTTGCTTTGTCGCTGTCTCCCGCGTTTGCGAGGTAGCGCAAGGAAACAGACGAAAGAAATGGCCCAACCCACCCCCATACACATGTATATACATACGTCCACACACGCAAATATACATACCTACACAGCTTTCCATGGTTTACCCCAGAAGCTTCACATGCCCTGATTCAATCCACTGACAGCACGTCAACCCCGGTATACCACATCAATCCAATTCACTCTATTCCTTGCCCTCCTTTCACCCTCCTGCATGTTCAGGCCCCGATCACACAAAATCTTTTTCACTCCATCTTTCCACCTCCAATTTGGTCTCCCACTTCTCCTCGTTCCCTCCACCTCCGACACATATATCCTCTTGGTCAATCTTTCCTCACTCATTCTCTCCATGTGCCCAAACCATTTCAAAACACCCTCTTCTGCTCTCTCAACCACACTCTCTTTATTTCCACACATCTCTCTTACCCTTACGTTACTTACTCGATCAAACCACCTCACACCACACATTGTCCTCAAACATCTCATTTCCAGCAAATCCATCCTCCTGCACACAAGTCTATCCATAGCCCACGCCTCGCAACCATACAACATTGTTGGAACCACTATTCCTTCAAACATACCCATTTTTGCTTTCCAAGATAATGTTCTTGACTTCCACACATTCTTCAAGGCTCCCAGGATTTTTGCCCCCTCCCCCACCCTATGATCCACTTCCGCTTCCATGGTTCCATCCGCTGCCAGATCCACTCCCAGATATCTAAAACACTTTACTTCCTCCAGTTTTTCTCCATTCAAACTTACCTCCCAATTGACTTGACCCTCAACCCTACTGTACCTAATTACCTTGCTCTTACTCACATTTACTCTTAACTTTCTTCTTTCACACACTTTACCAAACTCAGTCACCAGCTTCTGCAGTTTCTCACATGAATCAGCCACCAGCGCTGTATCATCAGCGAACAACAACTGACTCACTTCCCAAGCTCTCTCATCCCCAACAGACTTCATACTTGCCCCTCTTTCCAAAACTCTTGCATTAACCTTCCTAACAACCCCATCCATAAACAAATTAAACAACCATGGAGACATCACACACCCCTGCCGCAAACCTACATTCACTGAGAACCAATCACTTTCCTCTCTTCCTACACATACACATGCCTTACATCCTCGATAAAAACTTTTCACTGCTTCTAACAACTTGCCTCCCACACCATATATTCTTAATACCTTCCACAGAGCATCTCTATCAACTCTATCATATGCCTTCTCCAGATCCATAAATGCTACATACAAATCCATTTACTTTTCTAAGTATTTCTCACATACATTCTTCAAAGCAAACACCTGATCCACACATCCTCTATCACTTCTGAAACCACACTGCTCTTCCCCAATCTGATGCTCTGTACATGCCTTCACCCTCTCAATCAATACCCTCCCATATAATTTGCCAGGAATACTCAACAAAATTATACCTCTGTAATTTGAGCACTCACTCTTATTCCCTTTGCCTTTGTACAATGGCACTATGCACGCATTCCGCCAATCCTCAGGCACCTCACCATGAGTCATACATACATTAAATAACCTTACCAACCAGTCAATAATATAGTCACCCCCTTTTTTAATAAATTCCACTGCAATACCATCCAAACCTGCTGCCTTGCCGGCTTTCATCTTCCGCAAAGCTTTTACTACCTCTTCTCTGTTTACCAAATCATTTTCCCTAACCCTCTCACTTTGCACACCACCTCGACCAAAACACCCTATATCTGCCACTCTATCATCAAACACATTCAGCAAACCTTCAAAATACTCACTCCATCTCCTTCTCACATCACCACTACTTGTTATCACCTCCCCATTTGCGCCCTTCACTGAAGTTCCCATTTGCTCCCTTGTCTTACGCACTTTATTTACCTCCTTCCAGAACATCTTTTTATTCTCCCTAAAATTTAATGATACTCTCTCACCCCAACTCTCATTTGCCCTCTTTTTCACCTCTTGCACCTTTCTCTTGACCTCCTGTCTCTTTTTTTTTATACATCTCCCACTCAATTGCATTTTTTCCCTGCAAAAATCGTCCAAATGCCTCTCTCTTCTCTTTCACTAATAATCTTACTTCTTCATCCCACCACTACCCTTTCTAATCAACCCACCTCCCACTCTTCTCATGCCACAAGCATCTTTTGTGCAATCCATCACTGATTCCCTAAATACATCCCATTCCTCCCCCACTCCCCTTACTTCCATTGTTCTCACCTTTTTCCATTCTGTACTCAGTCTCTCCTGGTACTTCCTCACACAAGTCTCCTTCTCAAGCTCACTTACTCTCACCACCCTCGTCACCCCAACATTCACTCTTCTTTTCTGAAAACCCATACAACTCATGAATATGTACGTGTGTATATATGTATATGTCTGTGTATGTATATGTATGTATACGTTGAAATGTATAGGTATGTATATGTGCGTGTGTGGGTGTTTATGTATATACATGTTTATGTAGGTGGGTTGGGCCATTCTTTCATTTGTTTCCTTGCGCTACCTCGCTAACACGGGAGACAGCGACAAAGTATAATAAGAAATGTGAAAAATAAATGGGTTATTTAAATGCAGAGGTGAGTGATATGGCAGTTGAGGGTATAATTAGTATACATGGGATGTTCAGTGTTGTAAATGGAAATGGTGAAGAGCATGTAGATTTGTGTGCTGAAAAAGGATTGGTGATTGGGAATACATGGTTTAAAATGAGATATACATAAGTATACGTATGTAAGTAGGAGAGCATTATTGGATTGTGTATTGATTGAACGCCGTGTGAAAGAGAAACCTTTGGATGTTAATGTGCCGAGAGGGGCAGCTGGAGGGATATCTGATCATTATCTTGTGGAGCCGAAGGTGAAGATTTGTCATGGTTTTCAGAAAAGAAGAAAGAATGTTGGGGTGAAGAGAGTAGTGAGAGTATTTGAGCTTGGGAAAAGAGACTTGTGTGAGGAAGTACCGAGAGAGATTGAATGCAGAATGGCAAAAGGTGAAAACAAATGATGTAAGGGGAAGCGGTGATGGCTTTCGCAAAAGATACTTGTGGCATGAGGAAGGTGGGAGGTGGGCAGATTAGAAAGGGTAGTGAGTGGTGGGATGAAGAAGTAAAATTGTTAGTGAAAAAGAAGAGAGAAGCGTCCGGACGATTTTTCGAGGGAAGTAGTGCAAATGATTGGGAGATGTATAAAAGAAAGTGGCAGGAGGTCAAGAGAAAGGTACAAAAGGTGAAAAAGAGGGCAAATGAAAGTAGGCATGAGAGCATTTCATTAAATTTCTGGGAGACGAAAAAGATTTTTTTGGAAGGAGGTAAATAAAGTGCATAAGACAAGAGAACAAATCAGAACATCGATGAAGGGGGCTAATGGGGAGGTAATAACATGTAGTGGTGAAGTAAGAAGGAGATGGAGTGAGTATTTTGAAGGTTTGTTGAATGTGTTAGATGATAGAGTGGCAGATATAGGGTGTTTTGGTCGAGGTGGTTTGCGAAGTGAGAGGGGTTAGTGAAAATGGTTTGGTAAACAGAGAAGAGGTAGTGGAAGATGAAAGCAGGCAAGGTGGTGGGTTTGGATGGTATTGCAGTGGGTTTCTAAAAAATAAGGGGGTGACTGTGTTGTTGATTGGCTGGTAAGGATATTCACTGTATGTATGACTCATGGTTAAGTGCCTGAGGATTGGCAGAATGCATGCATAGTGCCATTGTACAAAGGCAAAGGGGATAAAGGTGAGTGTTCAAATCATAGAAGTATTAGTTTGTTGAGAATCCCTGGAAAATTATATGGGAGGGTATTCATTTAGAGGGTAGAGGCATGTACAGAGCATGGGGAAGAGCAGTTAGGTTTCAGAAGTGGTAGAGGATGTGTGAATCAGGTGTTTACTTTGAATAATGTATATGAGAAATACTTAGAAAAACAAATCAATTTGTATGTAGAAATTATGGATCTGGAGAAGGCATATGATAGAGTTGATAGAGATGCTTTTTGGAAGGTATTAATAGTGTACAGTGTGGGAGGTAAATTGCTAGAAGCAGTGAAAAGTTTTTACCAAGGATGTAAGGCATGTGTACAAGTAGGAAGAGAGGAAAATGATTGGTTCCCAGTGAATGTCGATTTGTGGCAGGGGTGTGTGATGTCTCCATAGTTGTTTTTACTTGCTTATGGATGGGGTGGTTAGGGAGGTGAATGCAAGAGTTTTGGAGAGAGGGGCAAGTATGCAATCTGTTCTGGATGAGGAGGTTTGGAAATGAGTCAGTTTGCTGATAATACAATGCTGGTGGCTGATTCAGGAGAAAATCTACAGAAGTTGGTGACTGACTGGTAAAGTGTTTGTGTGTGTGTGTGTGTGTGAAAACTGAGAGTAAATGTGAATAAGAGAAGGTAATTAGGTTTATTAGGGTTGAGGGACAAGTTAATTGGGAGGTGAGTTTGAATGGAGAAAAACTGGAGGAAGTGAAGTGTTTTAGATATCTGGGAGTGGATTTAGTGACAGATGGAACCATGGAAGCGGAAGTGAGTTACAGGGTGGTCGAGGGGCGAAGGTTCCAAGAGGGTTGAAGAATGTGTGGAAGGTGAGAATGTTGTCTTGGAGAGCAAAAATGGGTATGTTTGAAGGAATAGTGGTTCTAACAATGTTATATGGTTGTGAGGCATGGCTATATATAGGGTTGTGCGGAAGAGGGTGGATGTGTTGGAAATAAAGTGTCTGAGGACAATATGTGGTGTGAGGTGGTTTGATCGAGTAAGTAATGAAAGGGTAAGAGAGATGTGTGGGAATAAAAAGTGTGGTTGAGAGAGTAGAAGAGGGTGTATTTAAATGGTTTGGTCACATGGAGAGAATGAGTAAGGAAAGATTGACAAAGAGATATATGTGTCAGAGGTGGAGGGAATAAGGAGACATGGGAGACCAAATTGGAAGTGGAAGGATGGAGTGAAAAAGATTTTGAGCGATTGGGGCCCAAACATACAGGAGGGTGAAAGGCGTGCAAGGAATAAAGTGAATTGGAACAATGTGGTGTACCGGGGTCTGCGTGCTGCTGTCAGTGGATTGAACTTGGGCATGTGAAGCGTATGGGATAAAAAATGGAAAGGTTTGTGGGGCCTGAATGTGGAAAGAGAGCTGTGGTTTCGGTGCATTACACATGACAGCTACAGACTAAGTGTGAACGAATGTGGCCTTTGTTGTCTTTTCCTAGCGCTACCTCATGCACATGGGGAGAGGTGAGTGCCATTTCAGGTGTGGCAGGGTGGCAGTGGAGATGGATGAAGGCAGCAAGTATGAATGTTTTTTTTTTTTTTTTTTGCTTTGTCGCTGTCTCCCGCGTTTGCGAGGTAGCGCAAGGAAACAGACGAAAGAAATGGCCCAACCCACCCCCATACACATGTATATACATACGTCCACACACGCAAATATACATACCTACACAGCTTTCCATGGTTTACCCCAGAAGCTTCACATGCCCTGATTCAATCCACTGACAGCACGTCAACCCCGGTATACCACATCAATCCAATTCACTCTATTCCTTGCCCTCCTTTCACCCTCCTGCATGTTCAGGCCCCGATCACACAAAATCTTTTTCACTCCATCTTTCCACCTCCAATTTGGTCTCCCACTTCTCCTCGTTCCCTCCACCTCCGACACATATATCCTCTTGGTCAATCTTTCCTCACTCATTCTCTCCATGTGCCCAAACCATTTCAAAACACCCTCTTCTGCTCTCTCAACCACACTCTCTTTATTTCCACACATCTCTCTTACCCTTACGTTACTTACTCGATCAAACCACCTCACACCACACATTGTCCTCAAACATCTCATTTCCAGCAAATCCATCCTCCTGCACACAAGTCTATCCATAGCCCACGCCTCGCAACCATACAACATTGTTGGAACCACTATTCCTTCAAACATACCCATTTTTGCTTTCCAAGATAATGTTCTTGACTTCCACACATTCTTCAAGGCTCCCAGGATTTTTGCCCCCTCCCCCACCCTATGATCCACTTCCGCTTCCATGGTTCCATCCGCTGCCAGATCCACTCCCAGATATCTAAAACACTTTACTTCCTCCAGTTTTTCTCCATTCAAACTTACCTCCCAATTGACTTGACCCTCAACCCTACTGTACCTAATTACCTTGCTCTTACTCACATTTACTCTTAACTTTCTTCTTTCACACACTTTACCAAACTCAGTCACCAGCTTCTGCAGTTTCTCACATGAATCAGCCACCAGCGCTGTATCATCAGCGAACAACAACTGACTCACTTCCCAAGCTCTCTCATCCCCAACAGACTTCATACTTGCCCCTCTTTCCAAAACTCTTGCATTAACCTTCCTAACAACCCCATCCATAAACAAATTAAACAACCATGGAGACATCACACACCCCTGCCGCAAACCTACATTCACTGAGAACCAATCACTTTCCTCTCTTCCTACACATACACATGCCTTACATCCTCGATAAAAACTTTTCACTGCTTCTAACAACTTGCCTCCCACACCATATATTCTTAATACCTTCCACAGAGCATCTCTATCAACTCTATCATATGCCTTCTCCAGATCCATAAATGCTACATACAAATCCATTTACTTTTCTAAGTATTTCTCACATACATTCTTCAAAGCAAACACCTGATCCACACATCCTCTATCACTTCTGAAACCACACTGCTCTTCCCCAATCTGATGCTCTGTACATGCCTTCACCCTCTCAATCAATACCCTCCCATATAATTTGCCAGGAATACTCAACAAAATTATACCTCTGTAATTTGAGCACTCACTCTTATTCCCTTTGCCTTTGTACAATGGCACTATGCACGCATTCCGCCAATCCTCAGGCACCTCACCATGAGTCATACATACATTAAATAACCTTACCAACCAGTCAATAATATAGTCACCCCCTTTTTTAATAAATTCCACTGCAATACCATCCAAACCTGCTGCCTTGCCGGCTTTCATCTTCCGCAAAGCTTTTACTACCTCTTCTCTGTTTACCAAATCATTTTCCCTAACCCTCTCACTTTGCACACCACCTCGACCAAAACACCCTATATCTGCCACTCTATCATCAAACACATTCAGCAAACCTTCAAAATACTCACTCCATCTCCTTCTCACATCACCACTACTTGTTATCACCTCCCCATTTGCGCCCTTCACTGAAGTTCCCATTTGCTCCCTTGTCTTACGCACTTTATTTACCTCCTTCCAGAACATCTTTTTATTCTCCCTAAAATTTAATGATACTCTCTCACCCCAACTCTCATTTGCCCTTTTTTCACCTCTTGCACCTTTCTCTTGACCTCCTGTCTCTTTTTTTTTATACATCTCCCACTCAATTGCATTTTTTCCCTGCAAAAATCGTCCAAATGCCTCTCTCTTCTCTTTCACTAATAATCTTACTTCTTCATCCCACCACTACCCTTTCTAATCAACCCACCTCCCACTCTTCTCATGCCACAAGCATCTTTTGTGCAATCCATCACTGATTCCCTAAATACATCCCATTCCTCCCCCACTCCCCTTACTTCCATTGTTCTCACCTTTTTCCATTCTGTACTCAGTCTCTCCTGGTACTTCCTCACACAAGTCTCCTTCTCAAGCTCACTTACTCTCACCACCCTCGTCACCCCAACATTCACTCTTCTTTTCTGAAAACCCATACAACTCATGAATATGTACGTGTGTATATATGTATATGTCTGTGTATGTATATGTATGTATACGTTGAAATGTATAGGTATGTATATGTGCGTGTGTGGGTGTTTATGTATATACATGTTTATGTAGGTGGGTTGGGCCATTCTTTCATTTGTTTCCTTGCGCTACCTCGCTAACACGGGAGACAGCGACAAAGTATAATAAGAAATGTGAAAAATAAATGGGTTATTTAAATGCAGAGGTGAGTGATATGGCAGTTGAGGGTATAATTAGTATACATGGGATGTTCAGTGTTGTAAATGGAAATGGTGAAGAGCATGTAGATTTGTGTGCTGAAAAAGGATTGGTGATTGGGAATACATGGTTTAAAATGAGATATACATAAGTATACGTATGTAAGTAGGAGAGCATTATTGGATTGTGTATTGATTGAACGCCGTGTGAAAGAGAAACCTTTGGATGTTAATGTGCCGAGAGGGGCAGCTGGAGGGATATCTGATCATTATCTTGTGGAGCCGAAGGTGAAGATTTGTCATGGTTTTCAGAAAAGAAGAAAGAATGTTGGGGTGAAGAGAGTAGTGAGAGTATTTGAGCTTGGGAAAAGAGACTTGTGTGAGGAAGTACCGAGAGAGATTGAATGCAGAATGGCAAAAGGTGAAAACAAATGATGTAAGGGGAAGCGGTGATGGCTTTCGCAAAAGATACTTGTGGCATGAGGAAGGTGGGAGGTGGGCAGATTAGAAAGGGTAGTGAGTGGTGGGATGAAGAAGTAAAATTGTTAGTGAAAAAGAAGAGAGAAGCGTCCGGACGATTTTTCGAGGGAAGTAGTGCAAATGATTGGGAGATGTATAAAAGAAAGTGGCAGGAGGTCAAGAGAAAGGTACAAAAGGTGAAAAAGAGGGCAAATGAAAGTAGGCATGAGAGCATTTCATTAAATTTCTGGGAGACGAAAAAGATTTTTTTGGAAGGAGGTAAATAAAGTGCATAAGACAAGAGAACAAATCAGAACATCGATGAAGGGGGCTAATGGGGAGGTAATAACATGTAGTGGTGAAGTAAGAAGGAGATGGAGTGAGTATTTTGAAGGTTTGTTGAATGTGTTAGATGATAGAGTGGCAGATATAGGGTGTTTTGGTCGAGGTGGTTTGCGAAGTGAGAGGGGTTAGTGAAAATGGTTTGGTAAACAGAGAAGAGGTAGTGGAAGATGAAAGCAGGCAAGGTGGTGGGTTTGGATGGTATTGCAGTGGGTTTCTAAAAAATAAGGGGGTGACTGTGTTGTTGATTGGCTGGTAAGGATATTCACTGTATGTATGACTCATGGTTAAGTGCCTGAGGATTGGCAGAATGCATGCATAGTGCCATTGTACAAAGGCAAAGGGGATAAAGGTGAGTGTTCAAATCATAGAAGTATTAGTTTGTTGAGAATCCCTGGAAAATTATATGGGAGGGTATTCATTTAGAGGGTAGAGGCATGTACAGAGCATGGGGAAGAGCAGTTAGGTTTCAGAAGTGGTAGAGGATGTGTGAATCAGGTGTTTACTTTGAATAATGTATATGAGAAATACTTAGAAAAACAAATCAATTTGTATGTAGAAATTATGGATCTGGAGAAGGCATATGATAGAGTTGATAGAGATGCTTTTTGGAAGGTATTAATAGTGTACAGTGTGGGAGGTAAATTGCTAGAAGCAGTGAAAAGTTTTTACCAAGGATGTAAGGCATGTGTACAAGTAGGAAGAGAGGAAAATGATTGGTTCCCAGTGAATGTCGATTTGTGGCAGGGGTGTGTGATGTCTCCATAGTTGTTTTTACTTGCTTATGGATGGGGTGGTTAGGGAGGTGAATGCAAGAGTTTTGGAGAGAGGGGCAAGTATGCAATCTGTTCTGGATGAGGAGGTTTGGAAATGAGTCAGTTTGCTGATAATACAATGCTGGTGGCTGATTCAGGAGAAAATCTACAGAAGTTGGTGACTGACTGGTAAAGTGTTTGTGTGTGTGTGTGTGTGTGAAAACTGAGAGTAAATGTGAATAAGAGAAGGTAATTAGGTTTATTAGGGTTGAGGGACAAGTTAATTGGGAGGTGAGTTTGAATGGAGAAAAACTGGAGGAAGTGAAGTGTTTTAGATATCTGGGAGTGGATTTAGTGACAGATGGAACCATGGAAGCGGAAGTGAGTTACAGGGTGGTCGAGGGGCGAAGGTTCCAAGAGGGTTGAAGAATGTGTGGAAGGTGAGAATGTTGTCTTGGAGAGCAAAAATGGGTATGTTTGAAGGAATAGTGGTTCTAACAATGTTATATGGTTGTGAGGCATGGCTATATATAGGGTTGTGCGGAAGAGGGTGGATGTGTTGGAAATAAAGTGTCTGAGGACAATATGTGGTGTGAGGTGGTTTGTTTGAATGAGTAATGAAAGGGTAAGAGAGATGTCTGTTAATAAAAAGAGTTTGGTTGACTGAGCAGAGGAGGGCATGTTGAATTGGTTTTGGTCATATGGAGAGAATGAGTGAGGAGAGATTGACAAAAAGGATATATGTGTCAGAGGCAGAGGGAACAAAGGGAAATAGGAGACCGAATTGGAGGTGGAAGGATGGAGTGAAAAAGATTTTGAGTAATCGGGGCCTGAACATACGGGAGGGAGAAAGGCGTGCAAGGAATAGAGTGAATTGGAACGATGTGGTATACTGGGATCAGCATGCTGTCAATGGG
Organism: Panulirus ornatus; assembly: GCF_036320965.1. NCBI lineage: Eukaryota > Metazoa > Arthropoda > Malacostraca > Decapoda > Palinuridae > Panulirus > Panulirus ornatus. The sequence continues at coordinate 43,260,698 of NC_092241.1, read as the reverse complement.
TTGAGCCAGGGCATGTGAAGCGTCTGGGGTAAACCATGGTAAGTTTGTGGAGCCTGGATATGGAAAGGGAGCTGTGTTTTCTGTGCATTACACATGACAGCTAGAGACTGAGTGTGAACAAATGTGGCCTTCGATGTCTTTTCCTCAACCAAAACACCCTATATCTGCCACTCTGTCATCAAACACATTCTAAAACCTTCAAAATATTCACTCCATCTCCTTCTCACTTCACCATTTCTTGTTATTACCTCCCCATTAGCCCCCTTCACCGATATTCTCATTTGTTCTCTTGTCTTACGCACTTTATTTACCTCTTTCCAAAACATCTTTTTATTCTACCTAAAATTATCCCTGGCGGTAGGGGAGAAAGAATACTTCCCACATATTCCCCATGTGTCATAGAAGGTGACTAACAGGGGTGGAAGCATGGGGCTAGAAACCCTCGCTTCCTTGTATTTAACTCTCTAAAAGGGGAAATGGAAGGAGTCATGCGGGGAATGCTCATCCTCCCTGAAGGTTCAGATGTGTCTAAATGTGTGTGGATGTAACCAAGATGAGAAAAAAGGAGAGATAGGTAGTATGTTTGAGGAAAGGAACCTGGATGTTTTGGCTCTGAGTGAAACGAAGCGGTTTGGGAATGTCTTCGGAGTAAAGCCAGAGGTTGATGAGAGGACAAGAGCAAAGGAAGGAGTAGCACTACTCCTGAAGCAGGAGTTGTGGGAGTATGTGATAGAGTGAAAGAAAGTAAACCCTAGATTGATATGGGTAAAACTGAAAGTGGATGGAGAGAAATGGGTGATTATTGGTGCCTATGCACCTGGTCATGAGATGAAAGATCATGTGAGGCAAGTGTTTTGGGAGCAGCTGAGTGAGTGTGTTAGCAGCTTTGATGCATGAGACCAGGTTATAGTGATGGGTGATTTGAATGCAAAGGTGAGTAATGTGGCAGTTGAAGGTATAATTGGTGTACATGGGGTGTTCAGTGTTGTAAATGGAAATGGTGAAGAGCTTGTGGATTTGTGTGCTGAAAAAGGACTGGTGATTGGGAATACCTGGTTTAAAAAGAGATATACATAAGTATATGTATGTAAGTAGGAGAGATAGCCAGAGATGGATGTTAATGTGTTGAGAGCGGCAAGTGGGGGGATGTCTGATCATTATCTTGTGGAGGCGAAGGTGAAGATTTGTAGAGGTTTTCAGAAAAAAAATAGAGTATGTTGGGGTGAAGAGAGTGGTAAGAGTAAGTGAGCTTGGAAAGGAGACTTGTGTGAGGAAGTACCAGGCGAGAATTGAGTGCAGAATGGCCAAAGATGAGAGCAAATGAGGCAAGGGGAGTGGGGGAGGAAAGGGATGTATTTTGGGAAGCAGTGATGGTTTGTGGAAAAGATGCTTGTGGCATGAGAAAGGTAGGAGGTGGGCAGATTAGAAAGAGTGGTGAGTGGTGGGATGAAGAAGTAAGATTGTTAGTGAAAGAGAAGAAAGAGGCATTTGGACGATTTTTGCAGGGAAGTAGTGCAAATGACTGGGAGATGTATAAAAGAAAGAGGCAGGAGGTCAAGAGAAAAGTGCAATAGTTGAAAAAGGGCAAGTGAGAGTTGGGGTGAGAGAGTATCATTAAATTTTAGGGAGGGTAAAAAGATGTTTTGGAAGGAGGTAAATAAAGTGCATAAGACAAGAGAATAAATGGGGACATCGGTGAAGGGGGCTAATGGGGAGGTAATAACAAGTAGTGGTGAAGTGAGAAGGAGATGGAGTATTTTGAAGGTTTGTTGAATGTGTTTGATGATAGAGTGGGAGATATAGGGTGTTTTGATCAAGGTGGTGTGCAAAGTGAGAGAGTCAGGGAGAAGAAGTGAAAGCTTTGTAGAAGATGAAAGCCAGCAAGGTGGCAGATTTAAATGGTATAGCCGTGGAACTTATTTAAGAAGGGGGTGACTTTGATGTTGACTGGTTGGTAAGGATATTCAGTGTATGTATGGTTCATGGTGAAGTGCCTGAGGATTGGCAGAATGCATACATAGTGTCATTGTACAAAGGCAAAGGAGATAAAGGTGAGTGTTCAAATTACAGAGGTATAAGTTAGTTGAGTATCCTTGGGAAATTATATGGGAGGGTATTGATTGAAAGGGTAAAGGCATGCACCGAGCACCATTGGGGAAAAGCAGTGTGGTTCCAGAAGTAGTAGAGGATGTGTGGATCAGGTGTTTGCTTTGAAGAATGTATGTGAGAAATACTTAGAAAAATGTGTTTGATGATAGAGTGGCAGATATAGGGTGTTTTCGTCAAGGTGGTGTGCAAAGTGCGAGGGTTAGGGAAAATGAGTTGGTAAGCAGAGAAGAGGTAGTAAAAGCTTTGCGGAAGATGAAAGCCGGCAAGGCAGCAGGTTTGGATGGTATTGCAGTGGAATTTATTAAAAAAAGGGGGTGACTGTACTGTTGACTGGTTGGTAAGGTTATTTAATGTATGTATGACTCATGGTGAGGTGCCTGAGGATTGGCGGAATGCGTGCATAGTGCCATTGTACAAAGGCAAAGGGGATAAGAGTGAGTGCTCAAATTACAGAGGTATAAGTTTGTTGAGTATTCCTGGCAAATTATATGGGAGGGTATTGATTGAGTGGGTGAAGGCATGTACAGAGCATCAGATTGGGGAAGAGCAGTGTGGTTTCAGAAGTGGTAGAGGATGTGTGGATCAGGTGTTTGCTTTGAAGAATGTATGTGAGAAATACTTAGAAAAGCAAATGGATTTGTATGTAGCATTTATGGATCTGGAGAAGGCATATGATAGAGTTGATAGAGATTTTTCTGTGGAAGGTATTAAGAATATATGGTGTGGGAGGCAAGTTGTTAGATGCAGTGAAAAGTTTTTATCGAGGATGTAAGGCATGTGTACGTGTAGGAAGAGAGGAAAGTGATTGGTTCTCAGTGAATGTAGGTTTGCGGCAGGGGTGTGTAATGTCTCCATGGTTGTTTAATTTGTTTATGGATGGGGTTGTTAGGGAGGTGAATGCAAGATTTTGGAAAGAGGGGCAAGTATGAAGTCTGTTGGGGATGAGAGAGCTTGGGAAGTGAGTCAGTTGTTGTTCGCTGATGATACAGCGCTGGTGGCTGATTCATGTGAGAAACTGCAGAAGCTGGTGACTGAGTTTGGTAAAGTGTGTGAAAGAAGAAAGTTAAGAGTAAATGTGAATAAGAGCAAGGTTATTAGGTACAGTAGGGTTGAGGGTCAATTCAATTGGGAGGTGAGTTTGAATGGAGAAAAACTGGAGGAAGTGAAGTGTTTTAGATATCTGGGAGTGGATCTGGCAGCGGATGGAACCATGGAAGCGGAAGTGGATCATAGGGTGGGGGAGGGGCCGAAAATTCTGGGAGCCTTGAAGAATGTGTGGAAGTCGAGAACATTATCTCGGAAAGCAAAAATGGGTATGTTTGAAGGAATAGTGGTTCCAACAATGTTGTATGGTTGCGAGGCGTGGACTATGGATAGAGTTATGCGCAGGAGGATGGATGTGCTGGAAATGAGATGTTTGAGGACAATGTGTGGTGTGAGGTGGTTTGATCGAGTAAGTAACGTAAGGGTAAGAGAGATGTGTGGAAATAAAAAGAGCATGGTTGAGAGAGCAGAAGAGGGTGTTTTGAAATGGTTTGGTCACATGGAGAGAATGAGTGAGGAAAGATTGACCAAGAGGATATATGTCTCGGAGGTGGAGGGAACGAGGAGAAGAGGGAGACCAAATTGGAGGTGGAAAGATGGACTGAAAAAGATTTTGTGTGATCGGGGCCTGAACATGCAGGAGGGTGAAAGGAGGGCAAAGAATAGAGTGAATTGGAGCGATGTGGTATACCGGGGTTGACGTGCTGTCAGTGGATTGAATCAAGGCATGTGTATGGGGGTGGGTTGGGCCATTTCTTTCGTCTGTTTCCTTGCGCTACCTCGCAAACGCGGGAGACAGTGGCAAAAAAAAAAAAAAAAAACTTAGAAAAACAGATGGATATGTATGTAGCATTTATGGATATGGAGAAGGCATATGACAGGGTGGATAGAGATGCTTTGTGGAAGGTATTAAGAGTATATGGTGTGGGAGGTAAGTTGCTAGAAGTAGTGAAAAGTTTTTACTAAGGATGTAAGTCATGTGTACGAGTATGAAGAGAGGAAAGTGATTGGTTCCCAGTGAATGTCGGTTTGCGGCAGTGGTGCGTGATGTCTCCATGGTTGTTTAATTTGTTTATGGATGGGGTTGTTAGGGAGGTAAATGCAAGAGTTTTGGAGAGGAGCAAGTATGCAGTCTGTTGTGGATGAAAGGGCTTGGTAAGTGAGTCAGTTGTTGTTCGCTGATGATACTGTGCTAGTGGCTGATTCAGGTGAGAAACTGCAGAAGTTGGTGACCGAGTCTGGTAAAGTGTGTGAAAGAAGAAAGTGAAGAGTAAATGGGAATAAGAGCAAGATTATTAGGTTTAGTAGGGTTGAGAGATGAGTTAATTGGAAGTTAAGTTTGAATGGAGAAAAACTGGAGGAATTGGTGTTTTAGATAACTGGTAGTAGATTTAGCAGCAGATAGAACCATGGAAGCAGAAGTGAGTCACAGGGTGAGGGAGGGGGCGAAGATTCTGGGAGTGTTGAAGAATGTGTGGAAGGAGAGAACGTTATCTTGGTGAGCAAAAATGGGTATGTTTGAAGGAATAGTGGTTCCAACAATGTTGTATGGTTGCAAGGCATGGGCTATAGATAGGGTCGTACGGAGGAGAATGGTTGTGTTTGAAATGAAATGTTTAAGGACAATATGTGGTGTGAGGTGGTTTGATTGAGTAAGTAATGAAAGGGAAAGAGAGATGTGTGGAAATAAAAAAAGTGTGGTTGAGAGGGCAGAGGAGGGTGTATTGAAATGGTTTGGTCACATAGAGAGAATGAGTTAGGAAAGATTGACAAAGAGGATATATGCATCAGAGGTAGAGGGAACGAGGAGAAGTGGGAGACCAAAGCGGGAGGGAAAAGATTTTGAGTGATCGGGGCCTGAACATACAGGAGGGTGTAAGGCATGCAAGGAATAGAGTGAATTGGAAGGATGTGGTATGCCGGGATTGACAAGCTGTCAATGGATTGCACCAGAGCATATGAAGCATCTGAGGTATACCATGGAAAGTTTTGTGGGGCTGGATGTGGAAAGCGAGCTGTGGTTTCAGAGTATGAAAGATGACAGCTATAGACTGAGTGTGAACGAATGTGGCCTTTGTTGTCTTTTCTTAGCGCTACCTTGCGCGCGCGCTGGGGGAGGGTTTTGGTGTTTCATGTGTGGTGGGATGGTGATAGGAATGGATGAAGGCAGCAATTACGAATATGTACATATATTTCTGTATTTATATGTATGTATACGTTGAAATGTATTGGTATGTTTAAGTGCGTGTGTGGACATTTATGTATATACATGTTTATGTTGGTCGGTTGGCCCGTTCTTTCGTTTGTTTCCTAGTATTACCTCGCTAATGCGGGAGACAGTGATTAAGTACAATAATAATAATGATAATGATGATGATAATAATGATAATAATGATAACAATAATAATAATAATTAATATTATTATTATTATTAATTATTATTATTATTATTATACTAAATCGGTTTCCCACGTCAGCGAAGTAGCACCAGGAAACAGATGAAGAATGGCCCAGCCACTTATATACACACACACATATATATATATAATTATACGCCCATACATACACATATACGTTCACATACATTCCTATGAGTCCACGGGGAAAATTAAACACGGTAAGTTCCCAGGTGCACTTTCGTGTAATAATCACATCATCAGGGGAGACACAAGAGAGAAAAACAACAGACAGTTGATATACATCGAAGAGACGATGTATATCAACTGACTGCTATATTTTTCTCTTATGTCTCCCCTGATGATGTGATTATTGCACAAAACAAGAGAGAAATGTAACAGACAGTTGATATACATCGAAGAGACGATGTATATCAACTGACTCATATTTCTCTCTTATGTCTCCCCTGATGATGTGATTATTGCACGAAAGTGCACTTGGGAGCTTATCGTGTTTCATTTTCCCCGTGGACTCAGGAATATCTTGATCACGCACAAAATTGTGATCCTTTCCATAAGGCATATATATATATGGTGACTGAGTTTGGTAAAGTGTGTGGAAGAAGAAAGTTAAGAGTAAATGTGAATAAGAGCAAGGTTGTTAGGTACAGTAGGGTTGAGGGTCAAGTCAATTGGGAGGTGAGTTTGAATGGAGAAAAACTGGAGGAAGTGAAGTGTTTTAGATATCTGGGAGTGGATCTGGCAGCGGATGGAACCATGGAAGCGGAAGTGGATCATAGGGTGGGGGAGGGGGCGAAAATTCTGGGGGCCTTGAAGAATGTGTGGAAGTCGAGAACATTATCTCGGAAAGCAAAAATGGGTATGTTTGAAGGAATAGTGGTTCCAACAATGTTGTATGGTTGCGAGGCGTGGGCTATGGATAGAGTTGTGCGCAGGAGGATGGATGTGCTGGAAATGAGATGTTTGAGGACAATGTGTGGTGTGAGGTGGTTTGATCGAGTAAGTAACGTAAGGGTAAGAGAGATGTGTGGAAATAAAAAGAGCGTGGTTGAGAGAGCAGAAGAGGGTGTTTTGAAGTGGTTTGGGCACATGGAGAGAATGAGTGAGGAAAGATTGACCAAGAGGATATATGTGTCGGAGGTGGAGGGTACGAGGAGAAGAGGGAGACCAAATTGGAGGTGGAAAGATGGAGTGAGAAAGATTTTGTGTGATCGGGGCCTGAACATGCAGGAGGGTGAAAGGAGGGCAAGGAATAGAGTGAATTGGAGCGATGTGGTATACCGAGGTTGACGTGCTGTCAGTGGATGGAATCAAGGCATGTGAAGCGTCTGGGGTAAACCATGGAAAGCTGTGTAGGTATGTATATTTGCGTGTGTGGACGTGTGTATATACATGTGTAGGGGTGGGGGGGGTTGGGCCATTTCTTTCGTCTGTTTCCTTGCGCTACCTCGCAAACGCGGGAGACAGCGACAAAGTATAATAAAAAAAAATAAAAAATATATATATATATATATATATATATATATATATATATATATATATATATATATATATATATATATCTTTCATACTATTCGCCAATTCCCGCCTCAGCGAGGTAGCGTTAAGAACAGAGGACTGGGCCTCTGAGGGAATATCCTCACCCGGCCCCCTTCTCTGTTCCTTCCTTTGGAAAAAAAAAATGAGGGGAAGACTTCCAGCCCCCCGCTCCCTTCCCTTTTAGTCGCCTTCTACGACACGCAGGGAATACGTGGGAAGTATTCTTTCTCCACTATCCCCAGGGATATATATATATATATATATATATATATATATATATATATATATATATATATATATATATATATTTTTTTTTTTTTTTTTTCATACTATTCGCTATTTCCCGCGATAGCGGGGTAGCGTTAAGAACAGAGGACTGGGCCTTTGAGGGAATATCCTCACCTGGCCCTCTTCTCTGTTCCTTCTTTTGGAAAAAAAAAAAAAAAAGAAAACGAGAGGGGAGGATTTCCAGCCCCCCGCTCCCTTCCCTTTTAGTCGCCTTCTACGACACGCAGGGAATACGTGGGAAGTATTCTTTCTCCCCTATCCCCATGGAATATATTAAGCATATATATATATATATATATATATATATATATATATATATATATATATATATATATATATATATATAACAAAGATGAGCAAAGAAAGACTGACTAAGAGGATCTTAATATTAAAAGTAGATGAAACAAATGGGAATAGGGAGACCTAGAAGGAGATGAAAGGAATGACTGAAGGAGGCTTTGGGGTACTGGGGCCTAAACATTCAGGAAAATGAAGGGCATGCATAGGATAGAATTAACTGGATTCATGTGAAATATAGGATCAACAAGATGGTAATGGACTGATCCAGAGCATATGAAGCAATCTAAAAGACCTGGTTGTGGATGGTCGGGTGCTGGTTTTAGTAAATCATACTTGACAGCTGGAGAGTGGAGATGTGCCCCACCACACAGGAAATAGCATCCCCCTCCTTCAGCGAGGTAGCGCCAAGAACAGACAAAAAAGGTCACATTCGTTCACACTCAGTCTTTAGCTGTCATGTGTAATGCACTGAAACCACACCTCTGACACATATACCCTCTGTCAATCTTTCCTCATTCTCTCCATAATCCAAGCCATTTCAACACACCCCCTTCTGCTCTCTCAACCATACTCTTTTTCTTACCACACATCTCTCTAACCCTTTCATTACTTACTCGATCATACCACCTCACACCACATATTGTCCTCAAACATTTCGTTCTCAACATATCCACCCTCCTCCGTACAACACTATCTATAGCCCTTGCCTCGCAACCATATAACATTGTTGGAACTACAGTTCCTTTTAACATACCCATTTATGCTCTCCGAGATAACTTTCTCCCCATGCACACATTCTTCATCGCTTCCAAAACCTTCGCCTCCTCCCCCACCCTGTGACTCCCTTCCGCTTTCATGGTTCCATCCACTGCTAAGTTCACATAGTCATATTCAAGGAAAAATCTCCCTCGCATGTTATGAATAGCTAAGATTTTGTAAAACAAAAATATGTCCATTAATTAGAAGTAGGCCAAATTATCAGAAAACTGGGAGTATTTACACCGTCAAATGTAAGGCATGTAAAGATGTATACATTGGCCAGACAGGAAAAACAGTAACCAAGAGATATTATTGGCACATATTTAGTACACGGTGACAACAGTAATGGGAACACCAAAAAAAAAAAAAAAAGGTCACATTAAACCCTCATTTGATTATGCTACCAGTAACATTAATGAATGTCTTAATTGTTAGTACTGAGAACTTTAATTTGTCCCCAGGTAACTTTAAAATATACTAAGAACTTTAATTTGTCCCCAGGTAACTTTAAGATATACTAAGAACTCTAATTTGTCCCCAGGTAACTTTAAGATATACTAAGAACTTTAATTTGTCCCCAGGTAACTTAAAACATTTTATTATTAACCAAATTATTATGAAAGAATCATCAAGAAACGATAAGAAAAATAGTTGAACATGTCTCGGTATGGGCCAGCTTCCCTGTTGTAATGAAGCAATTTCCCTTTTATCTCTCTCTCTCTCTCTCTCTCTCTCTCTCTCTCTCTCTCTCTCTCTCTCTCTCTCTCTCTCTCTCTCTCTCTCCATTAGTACACAAGAGCAAAAAGCCATTTTGGCCCTTTGAGACTTTTTGTTATAACGTGATTTATAACATTTCTATCATCATGATAGTTATTATTTACCTCCACGCTCATATGCTCTTCTGAAAATTTGATTGGAAGTAAAAAGTTCTTTAAAGATTCCCTGCTGTTTACCAATGTAGGTTTTCGCAGGATTGAATTTCCACTATTTTCTCTGATAGATTAGCTTCATCTGCACACATTTTCAGCTATAATTCGAGATCTTGTTGACAAAGAAAAGACAGATCATGAGGGGCAGAAGCTATTACTGCTCTTTGTATTTCTTGTAGGGAGTTTGTCGTTAACCACATCATATTTCAATACCACACTCCCATATTAAGATAGAATTTGACTCTTCTAGTATGGGATTCACAGTTTGATCTAAATACTGTCTTTTCCATTTTAATAACTGCTTGTCTGACCACCTCTACATCTTGTGTAAGTCTTTTCAGTATTCTACTCTGTGACGTAGTACTTCTTCCATATTTTATGTATCATCAGGTAACATGTTTAGGTATCGACTAACCTATTAGGCAAATTATATACATCACTTAGAAGTAACGGTCACAGTAACAAGCCCTGGGATACCCATTCGGTCCTGATGCCAGAAGGAAGAACTAGGATTAATCAAGTTTCGAAACCATTCAGATATTTGTAGACTTCGATCAGGTTCTCCCTGACTATTTTCTCTGTGTTGCAACATTATTCGCGTTTATGAATTGTTCTGCATGTGATGGGTATCTGTAGGCCATGTTCACCGGCTAATTTACAAGTAGAACAAGAGAAAAGTATGAAAGACCACTGTGGCACCAATTGGTGGTACATTGCCAGCCTCAGTTATTTGTCGTTGTGTTTAACAATCCTTATATTAATTTCTCCTCATGGTGTCATGTTTGTCGTTAAACTGGCTGACACTGTTCGAACTATGGAGTCCGAAAGCTGATTCTGGTTATCCACTATAAACTTTATCCATATTTCCTCCTAAATTATTGCTATTTTCTTCATAGATTTCGTCTAGTCTATCCATTTCACTCCTATGATAATATCGAAAGTTTCATTAGGATGCGCTCTTGTCCTGTTTTCCAGTGCGTCATATCTAGTCTTCCAAGGGTTTCTTCATATGCAAATTCCCTTATTACTGGAATTAGTGTATTGTCAGGTCGTTGTGCTCTTTCAATCATGCAAGGAGACCAGTCATGCAATGTGGGTTCCAACATAAGTTTTATGCAAAATACTTAGTGTTTGAGGATACAAATACTCGAATGAGTTGATACTCGAACTGGCGAGGGGAAGATTGGTCTTGGCGAAACCTCGTTACCCATATACAGAAAAGATTTTTTTGAACTTCCCTTTATGTATTTACCGTTAACGTAACCAAAGCAGCATTCGCTAAAAGGTTATGTGTATGGGAACATAAACATTCGCTAAAAGGTTTTGTACGGTAACGTACACATTCGCTAAAAGGTTATGTGTATAGTAACTTACACATTCGCTAAAAGGTTATGTGTATGGTAACGTACACACTTGACACTTTTTTCCGTCTTTTTCTTCTTTCCAGTTCCGCCAGTAACAACCCCCGTTCTTTCTCTTCAATGCATAACTTTGCATCTACAGTCGCTTACCATGAGAAGCCATTGGGTGATGCAATCATAGAATTTAATATGTCCTATTGAAACTTTACTGTTTTTGAGTCTTTATTCTACCGCATACCTTAGTTTCGTTTGCAAAAATACCTTGCCATCATCAGTTATAAAAGACTAGAAATTGTGTAAACCCAGGTACGTTGACCTTTTCTTTCATGCAAATATACATACCTATACATCTCAATGTATACATATATATACACACACAGACATACACATATATACACATGTACATAATTCATAGTCTGTCTTTATTTATTCCCATAGCCACCTCGCCACACATGCAATAACAACCCCCTCCCCCCTCATGTGCGCGAGGTAGCGCTAGGAAAAGACAACAAAGGCCCCATTCGTTCACACTCAGTCTCTAGTTGTCATGTAATAATGCACCGAAACCACAGCTCCCTTTCCACATCCAGGCCCTACAGAACTTTCCATGGTTTACCCCAGACGAATCACATGCCCTGGTTCAATCCATTGACAGCACGTCGTCACCGGTATACCACATCGTTCCAATTCACTCTATTCCTTGCACGCCTTTCACCCTCCTGCATGTTACCCATTTTTGCTTTCCGAGATAATGTTCTCGACTTCCAAACATTCTTCAAGGCTCCCAGAATTTTCGCCCCCTCCCCCACCCTATGATTCACTTCCGCTTCCGTGGTTCCATCCGCAGCCAGATCCACTCCCAGATATCTAAAACACTTTACTTCCCCCAATTTTTCTCCATTCAAACTTACCTCCCAATTGACTTGACCCTCAACCCTACTGTACCTAATAACCTTGCTCTTATTCACATTAAGTCTTAACTTTCTTCTTTCACACACTTTACCAAACTCAGTCACCAGTGAGGTAGTGGTTTTGATGCACGAGACCGGGTTATAGTGACGGGTAATTTGAATGCAAAGGTGAGTAATGTGGCAGTTGAGGGAATACTTGGTATACATGGGGTGTTCAGTGTTGTAAATGGAAATGGTGAAGAGCTTGTGGATTTATGTGCTGAAGAAGGACTGGCGATTGGGAATACCTGGTTTAAAAAGAGAGATATACATAAGTATACGTATGTAAGTAGGAAAGATGGCCAGAGAGCGTTATTGGATTACGTGTTAATTGACTGGCGCGCGAAAGAGAGACTTTTGGATGTTAATGTGCTGAGAGGTGCAACTGGAGGGATGTCTGCTCATTATCTTGTGGAGGCGAAGTTCAAGATTTGTAGGGGTTTTCAGAAAAGAAGAAAGAATGTTGGGGTGAAGAGAGTGGTGAGAGTAAGTGAGCTTGGGAACGAAACTTGTGTGAGGAAGTACCAGGAGAGACTGAGTACAGAATGGAAAAGGTGAGAACAAAGGAGGTAAGAGGAGTGGGGGAGGAATGGGATGTATTTAGGGAAGCAGTGATGGCTTGCGCAAAGGATGCTTGTGGCATGAGATGCGTAGGAGGTGGGCAGATTAGAAAGGGTAGTGAGTGGTGGGATGAAGAAGTAAGATTATTAGTGAAAGAGATTTTTGCAGGGAAAAAATGCAAATGAGTGGGAGATATATAAAAGAACGAAGCAGGAGGTCAAGAGAAAGGTGCAAGAGGTGAAAAAGAGGGTAAATGAGAGTTGGGGTGAGAGAGTATCATTAAATTTTACGTAGAATAAAAAGATGTTTTGGAAGGAGGTAAATAAAGTGCATAAGACAAGGAAGCAAATGGGAACTTAAGTGGAGGGGGATAATGGGGAGGTGATAACAAGTAGTGGTGATGTGAGAAGGAGATGGAGTGAGTATTTTGAAGGTTTGTTGAATGTGTTTGATGATAGAGTGGCAGATATAGGGTGTTTTGATCGAGGTGGTGTGCAAAGTGAGAGGGTTAGGGAAAATGATTTGGTAAACAGAGAAGAGGTAGTAAAAGCTTTGCGGAAGATGAAAGCCGGCAAGGCAGCAGGTTTGGATGGTACTGCAGTGGAATTTATTAAAAAAGGGGGTGGCTGTATTGTTGACTGGTTGGTAAGGTTATATAATGTATGTATGATTCATGGTGAGGTGCCTGAGGATTGGCGGAATGCTTGCATAGTGCCATTGTACAAAGGCAAAGGGGATAAGAGTGAGTGCTCAAATTACAGAGGTATAAGTTTGTTGAGTATTCCTGGTAAATTGTATGGGAGGGTATTGATTGAGAGGGTGAAGGCATGTACAGGGCATCAGATTGGGGAAGAGCAGTTTGGTTTCAAAAGTGGTAGAGGATGTGTGGATCAGGTGTTTGCTTTGAAGAATGTGAGAAATACTTAGAAAAGCAAATGGATTTGTATGTAGCATTTATGGATCTGGAGAAGGCATATGATAGAGTTGATAGAGATGCTCTGTGGAAGATATTAAGGATATATGGTGTGGAAGGCAAGTTGTTAGAAGCAGTGAAAAGTTTTTATCGAGGATGTAAGGCATGTGTACGTGTAGGAAGAGAGGAAAGTGATTGGTTGGTTCTCAGTGAATGTAGGTTTGCGGCAGGGGTGTGTGATGTCTCCATGGTTGTTTAATTTGTTTATGGATGGTGTTGTTAGCGAGGTGAATGCAAGAGTTTTGGAAAGAGGGGCAAGTATGAAGTCTGTTGTGGATGAGAGACCTTGGGAAGTGAGTCAGTTGTTGTTCGCTGATGATACAGCGCTGGCGGCTGATTCATGTGAGAAACTGCAGAAGCTGGTGACTGAGTTTGGTAAAGTGTGTGAAAGAAGAAAATTGAGAGTAAATGTGAATAAGAGCAAGGCTATTAGGTACAGTAGGGTTGAGGGTCAAGTCAATTGGGAGGTAAGTTTGAATGGAAAATTCTGGGAGCCTTGAAGAATGTGTGGAAGTCGAGAACATTATCTCGGAAAGCAAAAATGGGTATGTTTGAAGGAATAGTGGTTCCAACAATGTTGTATGGTTGCGAGGCGTGGGCTATGGATAGAGTTGTGCGCAGGAGGATGGATGTGCTGGAAATGAGATGTTTGAGGACAATGTGTGGTGTGAGGTGGTTTGATCGAGTAAGTAACGTAAGGGTAAGATATATATATATATATATATATATATATATATATATATATATATATATATATATATATATATATATATATATATATATATATATATATATATATATATATATAAGGCATGTGTATGTGTAGGAAGAGAGGAAAGTGATTGGTTCTCAGTGAATGTAGGTTTGCGGCAGGGGTGTGTGATGTCTCCATGGTTGTTTAATTTGTTTATGGATGGGGTTGTTAGGGAGGTAAATGCAAGAGTTTTGGAAAGAGGGGCAAGTATGAAGTCTGTTGGGGATGAGAGAGCTTGGGAAGTGAGTCATTTGTTGTTCGCTGATGATACAGCGCTGGTGGCTGATTCATGTGAGAAACTGCAAAAGCTGGTGACTGAGTTTGGTAAAGTGTGTGGAAGAAGAAAGTTAAGAGTAAATGTGAATAAGAGCAAGGTTATTAGGTACAGTAGGGTTGAGGGTCAAGTCAATTGGGAGGTGAGTTTGAATGGAGAAAAACTGGAGGAAGTGAAGTGTTTTAGATATCTGGGAGTGGATCTGGCAGCGGATGGAACCATGGAAGCGGAAGTGGATCATAGGGTGGGGGAGGGGGCGAAAATTCTGGGGGCCTTGAAGAATGTGTGGAAGTCGAGAACATTATCTCGGAAAGCAAAAATGGGTATGTTTGAAGGAATAGTGGTTCCAACGATGTTGTATGGTTGCGAGGCGTGGGCTATGGATAGAGTTGTGCGCAGGAGGATGGATGTGCTGGAAATGAGATGTTTGAGGACAATGTGTGGTGTGAGGTGGTTTGATCGAGTGAGTAACGTAAGGGTAAGAGAGATGTGTGGAAATAAAAAGAGCGTGGTTGAGAGAGCAGAAGAGGGTGTTTTGAAGTGGTTTGGGCACATGGAGAGAATGAGTGAGGAAAGATTGACCAAGAGGATATATGTGTCGGAGGTGGAGGGAACGAGGAGAAGAGGGAGACCAAATTGGAGGTGGAAGGATGGAGTGAAAAAGATTTTGTGTGATCGGGGCCTGAACATGCAGGAGGGTGAGAGGAGGGCGAGGAATAGAGTGAATTGGAGCGATGTGGTATACCGGGGTTGACGTGCTGTCAGTGGATTGAATCAAGGCATGTGAAGCGTCTGGGGTAAACCATGGAAAGCTGTGTAGGTATGTATATTTGCGTGTGTGGACGTATGTGTATACATGTGTATGGGGGGGGGGGGGCATTTCTTTCGTCTGTTTCCTTGCGCTACCTCGCAAACGCGGGAGACAGCGACAAAGTAAAAAAAAAAAAAAAAGAAAAAAAATATATATATATTCTTTCTTTTTCTTTCAAACTATTCGCCATTTCCCGCATTAGCGAGGTAGCGTTAAGAACAAGGGTCTGGGCCTTTGAGGGAATACCCTCACCTGGCCCAATTCTCTGTTCCTTCTTTTGGAAAATTATATATATATATATATATATATATATATATATATATATATATATATATATATATATATATATATATATATATATATATATATATATGTATATATATATATATATATATATATATATATATATATATATATATATATATATATATATATATATATATATATGTATATATATATGGTAAAGTGTGTGAAAGAAGAAAGTTAAGAGTAAATGTGAATAAGAGCAAGGTTATTAGGTACAGTAGGGTTGAAGGTCAAGTCAACTGGGAGATAAGTTTGAATGGAGAAAAACTGGAGGAAGTAAAGTGTTTTAGATATCTGGGGTGGATCTGGCAGCGGATGGAACCATGGAAGCGGAAGTGAATCATTGAGTGGGGGAGGGGGCGAAAATCCTGGGAGCCTTGAAGAATGTGTGGAAGTCGAGAACATTATCTCGGAAAGCAAAAATGGGTATATTTGAAGGAATAGTGGTTCCAACAATGTTGTATGGTTGCGAGGCGTGGGCTATGGATAGAGTTGTGCGCAGGAGGATGGATGTGCTGGAAATGAGATGTTTAAGGACAATGTGTAGTGTGAGGTGGTTTGATCGAGTAAGTAACGTAAGGGTAAGAGAGATGTGTGGAAATAAAAAGAGCGTGGTTGAGAGAGCAGAAGAGGGTGTTTTGAAATGGTTTGGGCACATGGAGAGAATGAGTGAGGAAAGATTGACCAAGAGGATATATGTGTCGGAGGTGGAGGGTACGAGGAGAAGAGGGAGACCAAATTGGAGGTGGAAAGATGGAGTGAAAAAGATTTTGTGTGATCGGGGCCTGAACATGCAGGAGGGTGAAAGGAGGGCAAGGAATAGAGTGAATTGGAGCGATGTGGTATACCGGGGTTGACGTGCTGTCAGTGGATTGAATCAAGGCATGTGAAGCGTCTGGGGTAAACCATGGAAAGCTGTGTAGGTATGTATATTTGCGTGTGTGGACGTATGTATATACATGTGTATGGGGGTGGGTTGGGCCATTTCTTTCGTCTGTTTCCTTGCGCTACCTCGCAAACGCGGGAGACAGCGACAAAGCAAAAAAAAAAAAAAAAAAAATATATATATATATATATATATATTATATATATATATATATATATATATATATATATATATATATATATATATATATATATATATATATATTTATGTATACGTTGAAATTTAGAGGTATGTATATAGGAAAGGATCACAATTTTGCACTTGACCAAGATATTCCTGTGAGTCCACGGGGAAAAATGAAACACGTTAAGTTCCCAAGTAGTGTAGTTCCCGTGTAGTAATCACATCATCAGGGGAGACATAATGTAATAAATACATACATATATACATACTTGCCCCTCTTTCCAAAACTCTTACATTCACCTCCCTAACAACCCCATCCATAAACAAATTAAACAACCATGGAGACATCACACACCCCTGCCGCAAAACCTACTTTCACTGAGAACCAATCACTTTCCTCTCTTCCTACACGTACACATGCCTTACATCCTCGATAAAAACTTTTCACTGCTTCTAACAACTTGCCTCTCACACCATATATTCTTAATACCTTCCACAGAGCATCTCTATCAACTCTATCATATGCCTTCTCCAGAACCATAAATGCTACATACAAATCCATTTGCTTTTCTAAGTATTTCTCACATACATTCTTCAAAGGAAACACCTGATCCACACATCCTCTACCATTTCTGAAACCACACTGCTCTTCCCCAATCTGTTGCTCTGTCCATGCCTTCACCCTCTCAATCAATACCCTCCCATATAATTTACCAGGAATACTCAACAAACTTATACCTCTATAATTTGAGCGCTCACTCTTATCCCCTTTGCCTTTGTACAATGGCACTATGCAAGCATTCCGCCAATCCTTAGGCACCTCAACATGAATCATACATACAACAATACAGTCACCCCCTTTTTTTAATAAATTCGACTGCAATACCATCCAAACCTGCTGCCTTGCCGGCTTTCATCTTCCGCAAAGCTTTTACTACCTCTTCTCTGTTTACCAAATCATTCTCCCTAACCCTCTCACTTTGCACACCACCTCGACCAAAACACGCTATATCTGTCAATCTATCATCAAACACATTCACCAAACCTTCAAAATACTCACTCCATCTCCTTCTCACATCACCACTACGTATTATGACCTCCCCATTAGCCCCCTTCACTGAAGTTCCCATTTGTTCCCTTGTCTTACGCACTTTATTTAACTCCTTCCAAAACATCGTTTTATTTTCCCTAAGATTTAATGATACTCCCTCACCCCAACTCTCATTTGCCCTCTTTTTCACCTCTTGCACCTTTCTCTTGACCTCCTGCCTCTTTCTTTTATATATCTCCCACTCATTTGCATTTTTTCCCTGCAAAAATCGTCCAAATGCCTCTCTCTTCTCTCTCACCAATAGTCTTACTTCTTCATCCCACCACTCACTACCCTTTCTAATTTGCCCACCTCCCAAGCTTCTCATGCCACAAGCATCCTTTGCGCAAACCATCACTGCTTCCCTAAATACATCACATTCCTCCCCCACTCCCCTTACCACCTTTGTTCTCACCTTTTTCCATTCTGTACCCAGTCTCTCCTAGTACTTCCTCACACAAGTCTCCTTCCCAAGCTCACTTATTCTCACCACTCTCTCACTCATTCTCTCCATGTGACCAAACCATTTCAAAACACCCTCTTCTGCTCTCTCAACCACACTCTTTTTATTTCCACATATCTCTCTTACCCTTACATTACTTACTCGATCAAACCACCTCACATCACATATTATCCTCAAACATCACGTTTCCAGCACATCCACCCTCCTGCGCACAACCCTATCCATAGCCCACGCCTCGCAACCATACAACATTGTTGGAACCACTATTCTTTCAAACATGCCTATTTTTGCTTTCTGAGATAATATTCTCGACTTCCAAACATTCTTCAAGGCTCCCAGAATTTACGCCCCCTTCCCCACCCTATGATTCACTTCCGCTTCCATGGTTCCATCCGCTGCCAGATCCACTCCCAGATATCTAAAACACTTTAGTTCCTCCAGTTTTTCTCCATTCAAACTTACCTCCCAATTGACTCGATCCTCAACCCTACTGTACCTAATAACCTTGCTCTTATTCACATTTACTCTTAACTTTCTTCTTCCAGGTGCAACTGGAGGGATTTCTGATCATTATCTTGTGGAGGCGAAGGTGAAGATTTGTAGGGGTTTTCAGAAAAAAAGAGAGAATGTTGGGTGAAGAGAGTGGTGAGAGTAAGTGAGCTTGGGAACGAGACTTGTGTGAGGAAGTACCAGGAGAGACTGAGTACGGAATGGAAAAAGGTGATAACAAAGGAGGTAAGAGGAGTGGTGGAGGAATGGGATGTATTTAGGGAAGCAGTGATGGCTTGCGCAAAGGATGCTTGTTGTATGAGAAGCGTGGGAGGTGCGCAAATTAGAAAGGGTAGTGAGTGGTGGGATGAAGAAGTAAGATTATTAGTGAGAGAGAAGAGAGAGGCATTTGGACGATTTTTGTAGGAAAAAAATGCAAATGATTGGGAGATGTATAAAAGAAAGAGGCAGGAGGTCAAGAGAAAGGTGCAAGAGGTGAAAAAGAGGGCAAATGAGAGTTGGGGTGAGAGAGTATCATTAAATTTTAGGGAGAATAAAAAGATGTTTTGGAAGGAGGTAAATAAAGTGCGTAAGACAAGGGAGCAAATGGGAACTTCAGTGAACGGGGCTAATGGGGAGGTGATAACAAGTAGTGGTGATGTGAGGAGATGGAGTGAGTATTTTGAAGGTTTGTTGAATGTGTTTGATGACAGAGTGACAGATATAGCGTGTTTTGGTCGAGGTGGTGTGCAAAGTGAGAGGGTTACGGAAAATGATTTGGTAAACAGAGAAGAGGTAGTAAAAGCTTTGCGGAAGATGAGAGCCGGCAAGGCAGCAGGTTTGGATGGTACTGCAGTGGAATTTATTAAAAAAGGGGGTGACTGTATTGTTGACTGGTTGGTAAGGTTATTTAATGTATGTATGATTCATGGTGAGGTGCCTGAGGATTGGCGGAATGCTTGCATAGTGCCATTGTACAAAGGCAAAGGGGATAAGAGTGAGTGCTCAAATTACAGAGGTATAAGTTTGTTGAGTATTCCTGGTAAATTGTATGGGAGGGTATTGATTGAGAGGGTGAAGGCATGTACAGGGCATCAGATTGGGGAAGAGCAGTTTGGTTTCAAAGTGGTAGAGGATGTGTGGATCAGGTGTTTGCTTTGTAGAATGTGAGAAATACTTAGAAAAGCAAATGGATTTGTATGTAGCATTTATGGATCTGGAGAAGGCATATGATAGAGTTGATAGAGATGCTCTGTGGAAGATATTAAGGATATATGGTGTGGAAGGCAAGTTGTTAGAAGCAGTGAAAAGTTTTTATCGAGGATGTAAGGCATGTGTACGATGTAGGAAGAGAGGAAAGTGATTGGTTGGTTCTCAGTGAATGTAGGTTTGCGGCAGGGGTGTGTGATGTCTCCATGGTTGTTTAATTTGTTTATGGATGGTGTTGTTAGCGAGGTGAATGCAAGAGTTTTGGAAAGAGGGGCAAGTATGAAGTCTGTTGTGGATGAGAGACCTTGGGAAGTGAGTCAGTTGTTGTTCGCTGATGATACAGCGCTGGCGGCTGATTCATGTGAGAAACTGCAGAAGCTGGTGACTGAGTTTGGTAAAGTGTGTGAAAGAAGAAAATTGAGAGTAAATGTGAATAAGAGCAAGGCTATTAGGTACAGTAGGGTTGAGGGTCAAGTCAATTGGGAGGTAAGTTTGAATGGAAAATTCTGGGAGCCTTGAAGAATGTGTGGAAGTCGAGAACATTATCTCGGAAAGCAAAAATGGGTATGTTTGAAGGAATAGTGGTTCCAACAATGTTGTATGGTTGCGAGGCGTGGGCTATGGATAGAGTTGTGCGCAGGAGGATGGATGTGCTGGAAATGAGATGTTTGAGGACAATGTGTGGTGTGAGGTGGTTTGATCGAGTAAGTAACGTAAGGGTAAGATATATATATATATATATATATATATATATATATATATATATATATATATATATATATATATATATATATATATATATATATATATATATATATATATATAAGGCATGTGTATGTGTAGGAAGAGAGGAAAGTGATTGGTTCTCAGTGAATGTAGGTTTGCGGCAGGGGTGTGTGATGTCTCCATGGTTGTTTAATTTGTTTATGGATGGGGTTGTTAGGGAGGTAAATGCAAGAGTTTTGGAAAGAGGGGCAAGTATGAAGTCTGTTGGGGATGAGAGAGCTTGGGAAGTGAGTCATTTGTTGTTCGCTGATGATACAGCGCTGGTGGCTGATTCATGTGAGAAACTGCAAAAGCTGGTGACTGAGTTTGGTAAAGTGTGTGGAAGAAGAAAGTTAAGAGTAAATGTGAATAAGAGCAAGGTTATTAGGTACAGTAGGGTTGAGGGTCAAGTCAATTGGGAGGTGAGTTTGAATGGAGAAAAACTGGAGGAAGTGAAGTGTTTTAGATATCTGGGAGTGGATCTGGCAGCGGATGGAACCATGGAAGCGGAAGTGGATCATAGGGTGGGGGAGGGGGCGAAAATTCTGGGGGCCTTGAAGAATGTGTGGAAGTCGAGAACATTATCTCGGAAAGCAAAAATGGGTATGTTTGAAGGAATAGTGGTTCCAACAATGTTGTATGGTTGCGAGGCGTGGGCTATGGATAGAGTTGTGCGCAGGAGGATGGATGTGCTGGAAATGAGATGTTTGAGGACAATGTGTGGTGTGAGGTGGTTTGATCGAGTGAGTAACGTAAGGGTAAGAGAGATGTGTGGAAATAAAAAGAGCGTGGTTGAGAGAGCAGAAGAGGGTGTTTTGAAGTGGTTTGGGCACATGGAGAGAATGAGTGAGGAAAGATTGACCAAGAGGATATATGTGTCGGAGGTGGAGGGAACGAGGAGAAGAGGGAGACCAAATTGGAGGTGGAAGGATGGAGTGAAAAAGATTTTGTGTGATCGGGGCCTGAACATGCAGGAGGGTGAGAGGAGGGCGAGGAATAGAGTGAATTGGAGCGATGTGGTATACCGGGGTTGACGTGCTGTCAGTGGATTGAATCAAGGCATGTGAAGCGTCTGGGGTAAACCATGGAAAGCTGTGTAGGTATGTATATTTGCGTGTGTGGACGTATGTGTATACATGTGTATGGGGGGGGGGGGGGCCATTTCTTTCGTCTGTTTCCTTGCGCTACCTCGCAAACGCGGGAGACAGCGACAAAGTAAAAAAAAAAAAAAAAAAAAAAAAATATATATATATATTCTTTCTTTTTCTTTCAAACTATTCGCCATTTCCCGCATTAGCGAGGTAGCGTTAAGAACAAGGGTCTGGGCCTTTGAGGGAATACCCTCACCTGGCCCAATTCTCTGTTCCTTCTTTTGGAAAATTATATATATATATATATATATATATATATATATATATATATATATATATATATATATATATATATATATATATATATATATGTATATATATATATATATATATATATATATATATATATATATATATATATATATATATATATATATATATATGTATATATATATGGTAAAGTGTGTGAAAGAAGAAAGTTAAGAGTAAATGTGAATAAGAGCAAGGTTATTAGGTACAGTAGGGTTGAAGGTCAAGTCAATTGGGAGATAAGTTTGAATGGAGAAAAACTGGAGGAAGTAAAGTGTTTTAGATATCTGGGGTGGATCTGGCAGCGGATGGAACCATGGAAGCGGAAGTGAATCATTGAGTGGGGGAGGGGGCGAAAATCCTGGGAGCCTTGAAGAATGTGTGGAAGTCGAGAACATTATCTCGGAAAGCAAAAATGGGTATATTTGAAGGAATAGTGGTTCCAACAATGTTGTATGGTTGCGAGGCGTGGGCTATGGATAGAGTTGTGCGCAGGAGGATGGATGTGCTGGAAATGAGATGTTTAAGGACAATGTGTAGTGTGAGGTTGTTTGATCGAGTAAGTAACGTAAGGGTAAGAGAGATGTGTGGAAATAAAAAGAGCGTGGTTGAGAGAGCAGAAGAGGGTGTTTTGAAATGGTTTGGGCACATGGAGAGAATGAGTGAGGAAAGATTGACCAAGAGGATATATGTGTCGGAGGTGGAGGGTACGAGGAGAAGAGGGAGACCAAATTGGAGGTGGAAAGATGGAGTGAAAAAGATTTTGTGTGATCGGGGCCTGAACATGCAGGAGGGTGAAAGGAGGGCAAGGAATAGAGTGAATTGGAGCGATGTGGTATACCGGGGTTGACGTGCTGTCAGTGGATTGAATCAAGGCATGTGAAGCGTCTGGGGTAAACCATGGAAAGCTGTGTAGGTATGTATATTTGCGTGTGTGGACGTATGTATATACATGTGTATGGGGGTGGGTTGGGCCATTTCTTTCGTCTGTTTCCTTGCGCTACCTCGCAAACGCGGGAGACAGCGACAAAGCAAAAAAAAAAAAAAAAAAATATATATATATATATATATATATTTATATATATATATATATATATATATATATATATATATATATATATATATATATATATATATATATATTTATGTATACGTTGAAATTTAGAGGTATGTATATAGGAAAGGATCACAATTTTGCACTTGACCAAGATATTCCTGTGAGTCCACGGGGAAAAATGAAACACGTTAAGTTCCCAAGTAGTGTAGTTCCCGTGTAGTAATCACATCATCAGGGGAGACATAATGTAATAAATACATACATATATACATACTTGCCCCTCTTTCCAAAACTCTTACATTCACCTCCCTAACAACCCCATCCATAAACAAATTAAACAACCATGGAGACATCACACACCCCTGCCGCAAAACCTACTTTCACTGAGAGCCAATCACTTTCCTCTCTTCCTACACGTACACATGCCTTACATCCTCGATAAAAACTTTTCACTGCTTCTAACAACTTGCCTCTCACACCATATATTCTTAATACCTTCCACAGAGCATCTCTATCAACTCTATCATATGCCTTCTCCAGAACCATAAATGCTACATACAAATCCATTTGCTTTTCTAAGTATTTCTCACATACATTCTTCAAAGGAAACACCTGATCCACACATCCTCTACCATTTCTGAAACCACACTGCTCTTCCCCAATCTGTTGCTCTGTCCATGCCTTCACCCTCTCAATCAATACCCTCCCATATAATTTACCAGGAATACTCAACAAACTTATACCTCTATAATTTGAGCGCTCACCCTTATCCCCTTTGCCTTTGTACAATGGCACTATGCAAGCATTCCGCCAATCCTTAGGCACCTCAACATGAATCATACATACAACAATACAGTCACCCCCTTTTTTTAATAAATTCGACTGCAATACCATCCAAACCTGCTGCCTTGCCGGCTTTCATCTTCCGCAAAGCTTTTACTACCTCTTCTCTGTTTACCAAATCATTCTCCCTAACCCTCTCACTTTGCACACCACCTCGACCAAAACACGCTATATCTGTCAATCTATCATCAAACACATTCACCAAACCTTCAAAATACTCACTCCATCTCCTTCTCACATCACCACTACTTATTATCACCTCCCCATTAGCCCCCTTCACTGAAGTTCCCATTTGTTCCCTTGTCTTACGCACTTTATTTAACTCCTTCCAAAACATCGTTTTATTTTCCCTAAGATTTAATGATACTCCCTCACCCCAACTCTCATTTGCCCTCTTTTTCACCTCTTGCACCTTTCTCTTGACCTCCTGCCTCTTTCTTTTATATATCTCCCACTCATTTGCATTTTTTCCCTGCAAAAATCGTCCAAATGCCTCTCTCTTCTCTCTCACCAATAGTCTTACTTCTTCATCCCACCACTCACTACCCTTTCTAATTTGCCCACCTCCCAAGCTTCTCATGCCACAAGCATCCTTTGCGCAAACCATCACTGCTTCCCTAAATACATCACATTCCTCCCCCACTCCCCTTACCACCTTTGTTCTCACCTTTTTCCATTCTGTACCCAGTCTCTCTAGTACTTCCTCACACAAGTCTCCTTCCCAAGCTCACTTATTCTCACCACTCTCTCACTCATTCTCTCCATGTGACCAAACCATTTCAAAACACCCTCTTCTGCTCTCTCAACCACACTCTTTTTATTTCCACATATCTCTCTTACCCTTACATTACTTACTCGATCAAACCACCTCACATCACATATTATCCTCAAACATCACGTTTCCAGCACATCCACCCTCCTGCGCACAACCCTATCCATAGCCCACGCCTCGCAACCATACAACATTGTTGGAACCACTATTCTTTCAAACATGCCTATTTTTGCTTTCTGAGATAATATTCTCGACTTCCAAACATTCTTCAAGGCTCCCAGAATTTACGCCCCCTTCCCCACCCTATGATTCACTTCCGCTTCCATGGTTCCATCCGCTGCCAGATCCACTCCCAGATATCTAAAACACTTTAGTTCCTCCAGTTTTTCTCCATTCAAACTTACCTCCCAATTGACTCGATCCTCAACCCTACTGTACCTAATAACCTTGCTCTTATTCACATTTACTCTTAACTTTCTTCTTCCAGGTGCAACTGGAGGGATTTCTGATCATTATCTTGTGGAGGCGAAGGTGAAGATTTGTAGGGGTTTTCAGAAAAAAAGAGAGAATGTTGGGTGAAGAGAGTGGTGAGAGTAAGTGAGCTTGGGAACGAGACTTGTGTGAGGAAGTACCAGGAGAGACTGAGTACGGAATGGAAAAAGGTGATAACAAAGAAGGTAAGAGGAGTGGTGGAGGAATGGGATGTATTTAGGGAAGCAGTGATGGCTTGCGCAAAGGATGCTTGTTGTATGAGAAGCGTGGGAGGTGCGCAAATTAGAAAGGGTAGTGAGTGGTGGGATGAAGTAAGATTATTAGTGAGAGAGAAGAGAGAGGCATTTGGACGATTTTTGTAGGAAAAAAATGCAAATGATTGGGAGATGTATAAAAGAAAGAGGCAGGAGGTCAAGAGAAAGGTGCAAGAGGTGAAAAAGAGGGCAAATGAGAGTTGGGGTGAGAGAGTATCATTAAATTTTAGGGAGAATAAAAAGATGTTTTGGAAGGAGGTAAATAAAGTGCGTAAGACAAGGGAGCAAATGGGAACTTCAGTGAACGGGGCTAATGGGGAGGTGATAACAAGTAGTGGTGATGTGAGGAGATGGAGTGAGTATTTTGAAGGTTTGTTGAATGTGTTTGATGACAGAGTGACAGATATAGCGTGTTTTGGTCGAGGTGGTGTGCAAAGTGAGAGGGTTACGGAAAATGATTTGGTAAACAGAGAAGAGGTAGTAAAAGCTTTGCGGAAGATGAGAGCCGGCAAGGCAGCAGGTTTGGATGGTATTGCAGTGGAATTTATTAAAAAAAAAAAAAAAGGGGGGTGACTGTATTGTTGACTGGATGGTAAGGTTATTTAATGTATGTATGATTCATGGTGAGGTGCCTGAGGATTGGCGGAATGCTTGCATAGTGCCATTGTACAAAGGCAAAGGGGATAAGAGTGAGTGCTGAAATTATAGAGGTATAAGTTTGTTGAGTATTCCTGGTGAATTATATGGGAGGGTATTGATTGAGAGGGTGAAGGCATGTACAGAGCACCAGATTATGGAAGAGCAGTGGGGTTTAGTGGTTGAGGATGAGTGGATCAGGTGTTTCCTTTGAAGAATGTATGTGAGAAATACTTAGAAAAGCAAATGGATTTGTATGTAGCATTTATGGATCTGGAGAAAGCATATCTTTAGCTGTTTCAAGATGTCTTCAACCAAGCTCTTAGCACCCTTCTGCCTTATCTGGATAAAACAAAGGAAGGACTCTTTAATACAGATTACTTTCCTCTCAAAATCAACTTCCACGTACCTCACTACCTCTGACATCTGCTCACGGTGTGCTTGTTCAGAAGTCGAGTCGAACATGAGACCATAGTACTTGGCTCTACGAATGCTTCTCAGTAAACTGGCGAACAGTGGATGCCGTCAGGTGGATGAACGCTTTCTTGACACTTAGTGAAAAATAAGACGTGGATCCAGCATGACCTTTCACATAGGTCAAGTGTTCTTTCATGACAGGATTAAAAATGGTCAGTAGTTTCACTAAGCCAAGAAAATTTCCTACATTGGCGTCATGATTATCGTCTAGCTGAAGTGACTCTCTGTATCCTTGCAAAGCCAGGTTCTGAGTTGCAAGGAATTCTATGCTGTGAAAGATTCTTATCAAGATATCACGCCACTTCTGCTTTTGCTTCTCAACCTGTGATTCAAGTTTCGTGTCCATAACTCTGTTCTCAGCTAAATTTCTTTCCATTTTCCACTGGGTGAAGCACTTCTGGTGATTCTTGGCATTTTCATGAACACTAAACCTTTCTTGTTCCAATGAGGATTGATGGTCTGACCTGGAAAAGAGAAGACAACAGATGCAAAATGCTGACTTTTTAGACGGTGAATAGACCAGCCATTTGCGAGTCACTTCCTCACTATGAACATTCCCCAGTTTTCTCTTGAACCAAGTTTTGTTCATTGAGCAGTTCTTTGTTGGTAGGAAAGGCCCCTCACTAATCTGGAAATACTTTAAACCCAACTTTATACTTTCTGTTCTTAATGCATCAGACAGAATTGCTTTTCCGATATCCTTGTCAAACTTCAGAAGTCCAATGGCATGTTCTTTGATTACTTCTGGTATGGCAGTTCGAGACTCTTTGACACCATCCACTTCACTAGGTTCAGTGTTCAGGTTCAATCTTGTCAGGTAAATTTTTGTCAATACATTCAACATCATCACCAACTCCATTGTCTTCCCCTCCTCTCATGTTAACATTCTCTCTGGCACCCTACTCTTAACCTCGTCATACTCAGTTTTATCTGACTTTATTTCCTCTTTAGCTTGTGACACATTTGTACTCGATCCATCTTCAGATTCCAACAAACATGTAGCAGGTGCAGGTGTCTCCAAGGAACTTTTCAAACTACTTGATCCAGGCATTTCAAGGAAGGACATGAGGAACTTGGCTGATTTTTTGGCTTCCTGTGTCTCTATCTTTCGTCTTTTTCGCCCTTCAGCTCCACTTTTCTTTTGTGAAAAAACGTTTCATGGTCTTCTTAAAATCACCTAAAATAAAGAAGGAACACTTTTCATTAAGATCATTACATTTCATTTATACTAAGTGGTATCAATTCCAGAAGCAAACTCAAGATATTTGGTTCCATAGTAAAATTTTACTTCATAGTCACACCACTACTCAAGTCTCAGATTCTGCAAGCCCTGCAGATTACTACCGGGAACTAGAACAGATCCAGACATACTGCCAAAATCTTTATCTAATCCTACAAATTAGCCGACAGTATATTTCGAACAAAAATAACTATAATCCAAATGATATTTGTCATACTAAGAAAAATGCACCGGATGTCCACAACGGGCTTGATTAAAAATGTGCAAACAGTGAATATATATATAAAATATATAGAGTGTAATTATAAACTGTTGAGGAGTTAGGCCAAACTTAAATTTATATAAACTCTTAAAGACTTAAAGACTTATTTCATCAAAGTTGTAACGTAAAAGTGGTGATGCAATTGATAGTAACAGAATATCACTATAGTTGAAAAATAGGCGTTTTATTTTTATCTCAAAACTAAACCGTTAAAAATGTCAATCGGATAGCATATTTCCCCAAGATGAAAGAAGGGCATGGAAACACGTTAAACAACACTAACAACGCTTTATTGATTGAGATACTTAAGGTCAAATAGTCCAAAGACGATGAGCTACTGAAGGTAAAGAAATACAGCGGAAATGGAGAGGTAAGTTGTGGCTGTCTGAAAATTACGAGGTAGGCTTGGCAGCAGTCCTGTGATGCTGGTGAAGATGTCAGATAAAGCAGAAGCACGTGAGCGAAGTGCTTGGATGCCGTGTCCACCTGCACCTCCTGTAGGAGGTGGGTGTGGATTTTGGCTCCTGGAGTGGCTGCCGGATTTTGCTCGGATTGCAGGAGGTTCCTGGAGTTGTGAGAGGGTGCTAGGGTTGCAGGAGTGCCGCGGGCGAGGCCGTAGGTCCCTTGTTACAGCTGCTGCTCGTGATGGGCGAAGACGATGTCCCACGCGAGTCCTGCCAAAGGTAAACGTTGGAGATGAGGCACTACAATGAAACCTGTCCAGAAGATGAAACATCAGGAGTCAAACTGGGCTCCTAACGGAGGAGACGCCCTGTGGGCGGCTTGAGTCTGGTCACATGGCCACGACTTCAGATACCGTATTGGTGCACTTGTCTACAACCAGTCGATTGCCTGACTGCCTCCCTGTGGTGATACCCAGGCATTCAAGAGCAACGAGGACAAGTCTAGAAAGAGTAGCTATTCCCAAAGGGAATCAGAGACATCGAAGCTGAATATCGCAAATTCCTGACCTCTCTCAAAGCTGTTGGACTGAGGTTAGGTCCGTAAGAGCGGCGCCTTTCTTGGAAATATTCAGGTCATCTATGATTACAGCGGCACCTTTTGATCTACCACCGCCGAACATCGAGCGTGGGTGTCAGGGATTAATATTGCAGGTGCAGCCGTAGTTTAGAGTCACCAAACACATTTTCCGGCGATTATTAATTAGGTCAGGGTGTAGTATCTCTACGCTTCCCTCTCTCACTTTGCTCCTTCCCATCTAGCTCCTCTGGCCGATCTATCTCTGTGCTTGTTGATGAATTATCCGCCCCCCACCCCCTCCCTTTGTCCATCAACAGTGATGTCCCTCAAGGTTCTGTCCTGTTTCTCATACTTTTCTCCTTCTTCATCAACGATTTCCTTTCCTCCACAGATGATCAAATGCACTCATACGCTGACTACTTAGCACTGCATTCATCTACATCCTTCAATTCTGCTTCTTCTTTAACTCAATCTGCATCTCGTCTTGACACAGCTTCCTTAATAAACTCAGACTTGGACAGGATATCTCAGTGGGTTGACGAAATCTAGTTAAGTGTAATGCCTACAAGACCCAGTTTTTACCCATCTTTCTATCGAAAACTCCTCATAACTCTCGTCTCTCCTTTGACGGTTCTCTAATGCCAGCTCTTAATACATTGAACTTACTTGTCATTACTGTAACATCCATTCTTTCTCGGAAACCCAACATTACGGGAATAGCTAAGTTTGCCTCTAAGAAGCTGTGTGTGCTGTTTCGATTTCAAAACTTCATTTCTTCTGGACAGTTGTTCCGTTTATACAAAAGATTGATTCTTCCTTGTATGGAGTATTGCTCTCACATCTGTATGGAAACCTGAGAGTCTACTCGATAGCGGTCCGACTTATAAACTGTCCCAGGCTAAATTCCAAACTTGACCCCCCTTGCCCTACGCCGCAATGTTGGTTCACTTTTCCCTTCTTTATAGGTACTACTTTGGATTTTAGCTCCCGAGAGCTGGCTGCCTGTCTGCCACCACCACTGGCTAGACCACGCAATGCTTGGCAGGCTGCTGCTGTATGGCCGTCGGCAACTCAAGGGTGGGCCAGTTTGATACCTGCTTCTTTCCCTAAACTTCGAAGCTTTGGAACTCTGTACCCACTCGTGTCCTACCTAATAACTATAACCTACCATATTCAAAAAGACGGGTTTTCACTTCCTCCAAAATTCGTAAATATTTTTTCCTTTCTTTTCTTTTCCTCTTTCATAATTCTATCTATACTTCATTAAGGCCCGGCCTTGATGTGGTTTTTTTTGTCTGTGACTGGAGCCTTCAGCTTGAGAAAAACGGTGGGGTCACACGCTGCCGCCTGCCAGCTATGGCGTCGCCAGTAAGGTGACACTTTCTGAAGCGACATTGGGTCGCTAAAACCTCAACTCGTTTCGAGAAGGCTTTTCTAACATCCATCTTTTTTTTTCCCTTCATTAAGGTAATATCTCCATCTGTAGGAGTTTTTCCCTCATTCGTGCCTAAAGGTTTTATTTTTTTTAAATCGCCTATGTTCAGGAGCACACAGACAATCCATCCTTCTCAACAACGCAGTTCACTTGTCTCATAGACGTCTTACTTTTGACACGCTTAACCTTTTCCTAAATCTTTGTTGTAGCTTTCCTAGGTAATGATTCCTATGCAAGTACTAATTCATTTGCTTCTTTAATGATCTTTTCCATTTTTCATAAACCACACACACTCGTTTGTGAGACCAGGCTGCAGTTCAGAGCAATTTCCAATGTTTCTTAAACAAAGGCACATTCACGCTTGTATGCTTCCTTGGCATTACGCCTTCCTCCGGTGACACAATATTAATGAAACAATGCTTCAAACGGTTATCAAGCGTTCTGCATTATTTTTTCTTTAGCACACACGGAGAGATATCTTCAGGACCATGAACCTTATCCTGGTCAAGGCTCTTTAGCAATCTATTTTTGTCTTTTCTAGCAACTTCGTGCTTTCTAAATGCTAGTAACTATTCCATCTCGCTGGAGAAAACCATTTTCAACTTGTCATTTAGCTCTTCACACATCTTTAAATAGTCCTAAACGTCCTTACTCTGAATCCCTTAGCCTGATTAGCTGCACTTGAATTGGCAATTTACTCCTGATGAATGTATGAAAAAGTTTTGGATTATCACCTGGTTTGTCCAAAATATTCTTTTCATAGTGTCTCTTGTGTTCTTTCCCTCTCTTGCTGTACTCATTTTGTCACTTATTATATTTTGGTTGGTATGCAGTTTATACTTCCATAGTACATCCCTAACAGTGTTTTTTTTTTTTTTTTACCTTCTTATATCTTTTACTGGACCACACCTTTTCTCCTTTAACCTTCTCCCTATTTACAGCTCAA
The DNA here is from genome assembly GCF_036320965.1 of Panulirus ornatus. Lineage (NCBI taxonomy): Eukaryota > Metazoa > Arthropoda > Malacostraca > Decapoda > Palinuridae > Panulirus > Panulirus ornatus. Next base: position 43,229,443 of record NC_092241.1, on the reverse strand, counting down.
AGTACCAATGTTCTAACTTCGATGTAGATTCACAGAACCTTTCCATTGGTGACATATGTTACAGTAAGAAACCCCATTCCCATTGTATGTTCTATAGGAAATTATTCAAAGGTGTTCACAGTATTATCATCACCTCGGCGATATAATCAATAAGATATCTCTTGGTTCCTCGCTAACCACGCACTCGAGCATTATATGTTCACTTTTTTCTTAATTGGTGTATAATGTCTCAAATTTTCAATTTCTATCTTACTGTGTTCAAAGATAAGCTTTAATAATGATGGCGTATCTACATCTCCCACCTAGTATGTTCCATGACAAGCAGATTATGGAAAATTTTATACTCCAAGAACTTGTCTCCATGACTTTCTACCTTGTATATCTGTATCGTCTGGGAATGGCGGGACTGGTCTAAATATAATGCATAACAATGCATTTTCCTCACTGTTCCATGTTTAGTGAGTTAGATTCCAGAAAGACTTCTGCCACGGCTGGAGCACCACACTTGAACAGACAAGTTCTCAAATCTACGGACATTTCAACTTGATATAATACTTTCGTGAGTTCAGAATATTACCTGTCTCCTGTGTATAAGGCTTAAGCTCATCAAAAACAGTGTGTATGTCCATGTATCGCTAATCTCCTGGTATATGGATGGGCCATGTTACCGTGTTATTCTAAGTCGGTTGATTAACTTCTAAATTAAGCTTCTGATTACGTTAATGCGAACGTGCGGCCGCGAAATCTTAAGTAAATTATATCATGTACACATAATCAGGTTTTTGGATTAACATAGCTAAATAGACAATACGCAGCATCCTGAAGACATCTACTGAATAAGTATATTTGAAGTGGACGAGTTTGATTATTTATATTAAATTGATAAAGTACCACACGACCATAGACGTATCGCACTGAACGTCCCCTGCACTGAGAGAGACTGATTGCACGCTTTGAATATGATTGAACAAGTGGGATTCTCCTTTATCTTCTTTGGACGTCCACATTATAGAAGGGGAAGGAATTGTTGTATTTTAAATCATTCTATAATTGTTGCAGGAGGGAAGAGTATGTAAGGGAGGTAGAGAGGCGACCCCCCTAGCCCTCAATGTGTAGTGGTGGCGGGAGGCAACAGATGGCAGCACTGGCGCCCACCATCCTCACCCTAGCGTGGCAAACATTCAGAGGAAGCGGTCAGTATTTTTACTTTTTCCCACCAGTATTATCAATTCAAGTAAAGTTTCAAGTCTTCTCTTGTGGATATGTAAGGTGATGCAATGATCTCACACTCTGGAGTACTGAATATATAGTCAGAATACGGAGTTAGTGCCGGTGTAAATATGCTTATGTCAGGTGGTGACCTGAGACTGGACGTCCATGGCCTTGGCTTGAAGCCGTAGTAATGCTTGCTATGGTACTCTGTTGACTACTCCTTTGAACTGTGAACTTAGTGATGAGTTGTGTGCGATAACTGAAGGATTCTCCAGTATTTTGTATCAACGAACAGCCAAGGGAAATCGCTGTGTGATGACATAGGACCAGTGATAAAGGGACGGGTCCAGGCCAAGAATTTCTCCCTGTCCTAGCTATTATGGACAGAACAATATCATCAAACGGGTATAGATCTCTATGATAGTTCCATATAAATTGTCTTAATCCCTATGATGTAAATTGAGCCCAGTATATCCTGTCTATAAAAGAAATTTGATAAAAGATTGATATAAAATTGTAGCTTAGCACATGTGATCATGGCATGGCTAGGATACCACCAAATATAATGTTTTGGTAAAGTGGTACTTTACGGACGCAATTAAAATCATAGTTATCGAATTTTTGCAGTTAGTGGAACATCATGATACTTGCGAAGTTGGCTTTGAAGTACGCACTGGCTATGGGTACGTGGTCTTACCTCTAGTTGGGAGGCTATGGGTATGTGAATTTTTTTTACTTTAGAGGCTTGGCGATTCTAACATCAATAATTGAAGAAAGTGTTTTCAATGGATTTTTTTTTTTCACAGAGGAACTGTTTCACCTTCAGCAATCATAAGGAAACTTAGTTCACTTAAACCCTAAAATAAAATACAGCAGATTCACTGCAGTTCCCTAAAAGGTGTCAACTAACACTATGAGTGTTTATTTTTCCTAATGTATGAAGTTTGAATATGACTTTCAAGTTTAATATATATATATATATATATATATATATATATATATATATATATATATATATATATATAGAGCGGGGGCTGGAAATCCTCCCCTCTCAAAAGAAGGAACAGAGAAGGGGGCCAGGTGAGGATATTCCCTCAAAGGCCCAGTCCTCTGTTCTTAACACTACCTCGCTAATGCAGGAAATGGCGAATAGTATAAGAAAGATATATATATATATATATATATATATATATATATATATATATATATAATAGATTTGAATGTTTTTTCCTCCAGAAACTTGAATTTCATTTTTTTTATTCAAAATTTTAAGCTGGAATTAAGGAAAAGATTAATATGATGCCAGATGTATCAAAGTTTTTAAAATTTATGAAATAGATGGCATAATTCAATTGAAATAGTCACAGAAGTAAAAAGTATTACAAGTGGCCACTCCCTAAAGTCTGATGGGGTCTTAGCTCATTTCGAGACTCGGAAAGTATACTAATAATGTCCTAAGAAATAAGTTATTCATGGTGACTCGTCAAATTATAACCTAAGGGTAATGAAAGTTCAGTTTGACCATAGACACATGTACCCAAAGTATTTAAAGTTTTTAGTTTTATTTTTTAGATAATGTGGAAAATGGCCGGTAGCTGATTAATTAGCTTGGAGGGAGGGGCATGGTTATTCTGACTAGAATGTCAAAAGCAAGTAAAGGTCTAGTTTATGTCTGTATTGTTATTATCTCTTATTGAGCTGTCTTTAATGTAATTCTTGTGTAGTGTTTAGAGAATACAATGACAGTTTTAAAGCTTTATTTTGATTATTGTATTTAATATTACTATATAAAGTGACATGAATTTATGTGTATTGAGGAAAATGTGGGGCTGATTCATGTAAGAAGCCTAGGAAAACACTTGTAAAAGATATCAACACAACTTATAAAAACATAAAAGAAATGGATCAAAAGTTTATTTGATTTATACTAGTTTGCTGTTTCCTCTGTTTCACAAGGAACATGAAAAATGGCCCCATGATATCACATCCACTCTGCAGTTGTCATGTATATTGCCTTCTGTCCACAGCCAAGTCCCTCAGACCTTTAAATCATGTCCTGTGATGATTTCATTTATTGGATGGCACTTTGGTCCATACTGACATTTTGCCCTTTTCCTTAGGTTGGTTAGGTTTTCGGGTTGGATTGGGTTTGGTTGGTTTACATATGTTCACCAGGGTCATTAAAGTTCGGGGATGAGCTATCAGTAGAGACCAGCATGTCTGATGTCTGCTGTCCTATACACTGCTTCAAGACCAGAACCACTATCAACATAAGAGCTCCACAGACCCTTTCATTGTTTCACCTGACCACTTCATCTACCATGGAACTAGTGACAGTATGTTGCCCCACAAACCACATAGCTTCAGTTCTTTTAATCCTGGGCATCCCTGGGTTATTCATGTTAAGGACCTCATAACTCAAAGGCTCTTCCATGCCATATATCAACATTAGACTGGTGCTGAGAATAGCATAATCTCTTGGTCTGTCATTTGTTGAATGATCGTGGCATTTATGTGATGCTCAGTTATGGTTGTGGTGTGAAAAAATGCCGAGCATTTGGATAGCTCTTGTCTGCTAAAGATTGTAGGTAAAATTTTCCTAAATTCTACAGGTATTGTACATCAATAAACACTGCATTTACTCAAATATATATATCTTTATCGATATTGTTTATTTATTATTGGTCCATGAAAATTGATGTAATGCTGCAAATCATGCTCTGCTACAAAAGGCAGTGTCACACTTTTTCTTGCAAATTTCTCTTAGGGAACTCATTTTGATATTAGTATCATTTTGGACATCCAATGATTTTTTTTGTTAGATTTGTTAGTCGAGATTTTGTTTGGTTGACCTTGTTTTTCACATGGTTTTTGATGTTTTGAACAATTCTGACTTATTTGTCATAAATCACCTCATTTTGTGATTTTCCCCATCCAGAACCTTGGTTCCCACCTTAGTTCCACCATTATTGTTGGATAAAGTGGTAGGAATACCTCAAAAGGGAGTGATTTGAAGATCAGAATCATGCAAAACACAAAATCATCAGAAAAACATAATTTCAACCTGCAAACTGGTGATGTCCAAAATTAATTTTACCTTCATTTTTGGCCCATTGGATGGTTTGCTGGCACCTAGCGGCCTAAACCCAGTTTGCTTTGCCCCTCCTCTTTTGTTATTTGCTAACAAAAACCGTAAAGTCAAAAGAGCATTAGGATTGTTTGAAGTGAAATTGATATTCATATTATAGTATTTCTGTGATGATCCTCAATTGTATAGACACCCAGGAAGCACATACTTTTGGATTCAAATTCCTGATAGGTTGTGTATATATTTGAATAGTATAGACTGTATTTGTTTACAATCTGATTGCTCAAGGCCACATGTGGTGCTTTACTTGGAATTTTTAATAGCTAGCCACTCTAGTGTTCATTTGCACTTTTATTCCTTTTACTTGATGGAACTTTAATAAGTACAACATCTGCGTACTCCTTTAGTAAGTTAGGAGCCCTAATGTGTGTGTATTTTGGTGAAGCAGGAAATCGACAACTGAGCAGTTCAACTTATGTGACTATGTTTGCTGTTGTTCAGTAGATTGTAAGCCAGCAAAAACAAGGTATTGGGAGAATCTCCATTGGAAAAAGTGCCTTTGTAAGTGACTTTATTTTACACACTAAACACTTGCATTGAGGAACAAAGTTGCCCAGTACCGTGTCCAAAGCTACTAACGAAGCAGCAGATAATACTTTTATCTGTTATTTATGCTATTTATTTTTTCATAGTTGATTGTTGTTTCCTGTGTTGGTGAGGTAGTGCCAGGAACAGATGAATAAAGGCCATATTTGCTAACATCCATTTTTCTAGCTGTCATATGTAATGCACTTAAATTACAACTCCTTATTCACAACCAATCCCCACAGAACATTCCATGGTTTCCCTAGGACTCTTCATCTAGTAATTTTTCAATGACAGTTGACATTTGTGGTATTCCTCTGTAAAACACATTTACTTCCACCCTTTCAGTGGAAGATGATTTGGAGAAAAGTATAATGGAATTTTCAGTAGATGACATATTACAAGTGAGGAAAATATTGAATTTTCACAGGGGCCATAATTGATCATTCTAATACTTACAGCAGAAGATATAGGCTGCCTTCATTTTTACTGCAGTTCACAGACCACTGCTCTGCTTATGAGAAACTGTCCCAGCTAGAGCAGTCACCCTATGGTCAGTGACACTTAAAAGAGGCTAGGTTTGTTAAGTAATGACAAAAGACAGGGACAGGTTGAGGTTAACTTTTGTCAAGGGGCATTTAGAGCACTTGAGATGGACCTTGCATTACATGTCAGCTATTAGATTTAAGACGTTCTATCCTCATTTTCATTTGCAGAAGAATATCCTGATAGTGTTATTTGCATTTAATTTGAAATAATATCATTTTGCTTTGTTTAAGATTTTTGCACTTGCTTCATTCATGTTTTGTAGTGTGAGATTAATGATTGAAGAAGGGTATTTTCATCCGACATATCAGTAGTAGGGAGGGCTATGTAAATCAGGGAAGATGAGAGATCCATTAACCTTAAAGTAGGTGAAACGCTTGAAAATTCAGAGAACCTCAGTAAACCTCACTTGATTTTGCTGCTGAAAGTTAAGAGAACTTGCAAAACCCTCACTTTACCTTGCAGCTGATCGACCTTGCTTTGTAGTGTTTTCAAGAAACATATCAGTATTGTTGTCTGCTCCATTCTACCCCCCAACACACACACACACACACACACACACACACACACACACACAAACACAAACACAAACAAACATGCAAAAGATGTTTGCTGCATAGTTTATGTGAACTTGAATGCTACATAGTACAGAAACCATGCTTCAGTTGATTGGGGTTCATTAAGTTATCCTAATGTACCCAAATGAAAATCATTTTACCCAGATGAAGTGAAAGTTTCATGAAATGAGCTAAATTACATTGACACAATATTATATATGTAGAGGCAAAACTACCCCCAAGCAAAGATAACACTATTAGCAGGGTACGCATGATGTCCTCACCCGACTAACAGAGAAAATCTAATATACAAATGAATTCCTGCATAAGTCAATGATACAACAAAAAGTCTTATTAATTTATTTACAAAAACAAAAGAAATATAGCAAGAACAATCTCTGCTAAGTACAGAATAGCAAATACTGAGGTCAGTTTCCTTTCAAAACTAAATGAAACCTTATCCCCAACATTAAATATAAGATTTCCAAAAGTTCACAAATTGTTTGCATCCAGGGTTTCACCATTAACACAATGCCTGGAAATTTTCATAATTAGTTACAACACAGGTCATTGTGGACAGACCTTTCTATGCTGGTCAGTTTAATAGTTCACACACTTTTAGTGTAATTGCCCCATCTGTAAACTCCACTGTGTATTAACCCTAAACACCAAAACCACTTTGTCACATTCTAAGCCCTGCTCCAACAGTAACTCCACTTGTTGATCTGCCTCACCTCCCAAGTTGAATTCATTTCTGGAATCCAGCCCTTGTACTTAGGTCAAACTGACCCTTCCTCGTAACTGTGTGGTCCTCCAGCTTAATGCTAAAATCCCTGCAGTTTAACTACAGCTTGGAAGATTCTAAATACTTTTCCATGGTCATCTTACCTTTTTCTAGGTACTTTTCCACAGTCATCTTAACAAAATCTGATCCACACATCCCCTTGCTCTTATTTTTATTCTGCTTTCAGTCACTTCCATCACTCTTGCATACACTTTTCCTGGTGTATTTAAGAGACTTATTCCCCTTAATTTCTATGCACATCTATAGCACCTTTTCCTTTGACTAAAGGAACAGCAATAGCTTTCACCCACTCCTCCAGCACAACCCTCTGTTGCATCCACTCTTATCATACTTTCTCTTCCATACCTCAGCATTTTATCCATAATCCCTTTCACTCTAGATGCCTTTCCTACCTTCAGTTTCATTATTGCCTTTCATTCCTCTCTTTTTGGCTGTAGGCCCCTGCACTTGTATCCTCCTTCCATCCTCCATACCCATACATGTAACATCTGCCGTCCCCCCTTCTCACGCAGTCATTAGTTCAAAATATTCTTTCCATCTTCCTTTCATTTCCTCCTTTTGATTCAGTAATTCCCCTTCCTTACTTCTCACATCAACATTTCCACTCTTACATCCACCTCTTTCCTTTTTCACTTCCTCCCAGTATAGCTTTGTATTATCCAGAAACTTTTCACTTGACTCTTCCAAAGTCTTCATCTACTACTTGCTTTCCTCTATCAGCTTCTCAACATTCCTTTTGCACATTTTGTATTCTTCCCTCCTGTTTGCTGAACTTTCACTGGTACAGTCCTATTGAGCTGTTTACCATATGCCTTTTTCTTTCTTAACCATAAATATAAAAACCTTATTTGATTCCTTTCCTCCACACTTCTTACCAGATCAGTCTATGGCTAACTCTACAGCTGATAAAGTTGCTCCCCATGTTCAACCTTGGATGATTCCATTTCTAACCCTCCACCTTAACTTGTATATTTTCCGTGAGCAGTCTTCCAAATACTCTCCCGGCTACAGGTAGATAAAATGTATGCTCCAGATGCCATATTGTACCAAGTGGCCGCTATTAGATCACTTTTTGAGTCCTAGAGGAATGTGCCTTACTTGCCTTCTTTGCCTCCATGTAAAAATCAGATGAGCATCTTGGAGCATGCTTTTGTGTAGCCCATCCCTAAGAAAGGAGACTGCTCCATCTCCTCATATTTCTACCATCTCAAGAGTCCAAAACCCTCCTTAACTTTTTTCTCAAACACTTAAGACTACTCCTTTCTTTCTGATATTCAGTATGGATTTTGTGACTCGCTTCCGGTTCTCTTTTCACGGATGTTGTTGAAACTTTTAGCCCTCAGCATTTGAAAAGGTATGGCATAACTATTTGCGTTTTTTTTTTTTTTTTTTTTTTTTTTATATACTTTGTCGCCGTCTCCCGCGTTTGCGAGGTAGCGCAAGGAAACAGACGAAAGAAATGGCCCAACCCCCCCCCCCCCATACACATGTACATACACACGTCCACACACGCAAATATACATACCTACACAGCTTTCCATGGTTTACCCCAGACGCTTCACATGCCTTGATTCAATCCACTGACAGCACGTCAACCCCTGTATACCACATGACTCCAATTCACTCTATTCCTTGCCCTCCTTTCACCCTCCTGCATGTTCAGGCCCCGATCACACAAAATCTTTTTCACTCCATCTTTCCACCTCCAATTTGGTCTCCCTCTTCTCCTCGTTCCCTCCACCTCCGACACATATATCCTCTTGGTCAATCTCTCCTCACTCATTCTCTCCATGTGCCCAAACCATTTCAAAACACCCTCTTCTGCTCTCTCAACCACGCTCTTTTTATTTCCACACATCTCTCTTACCCTTACGTTACTTACTCGATCAAACCACCTCACACCACACATTGTCCTCAAACATCTCATTTCCAGCACATCCATCCTCCTGCGCACATCTCTATCCATAGCCCACGCCTCGCAACCATACAACATTGTTGGAACCACTATTCCCTCAAACATACCCATTTTTGCTTTCCGAGATAATGTTCTCGACTTCCACACATTTTTCAAGGCTCCCAAAATTTTCGCCCCCTCCCCCACCCTATGATCCACTTCCGCTTCCATGGTTCCATCCGCTGACAGATCCACTCCCAGATATCTAAAACACTTCACTTCCTCCAGTTTTTCTCCATTCAAACTCACCTCCCAATTGACTTGACCCACACCCCTACTGTACCTAATAACCTTGCTCTTATTCACATTTACTCTCAACTTTCTTCTTCCACACACTTTACCAAACTCAGTCACCAGCTTCTGCAGTTTCTCACATGAATCAGCCACCAGCGCTGTATCATCAGCGAACAACAACTGACTCACTTCCCAAGCTCTCTCATCCCCAACAGACTTCATACTTGCCCCTCTTTCCAGGACTCTTGCATTTACCTCCCTTACAACCCCATCCATAAACAAATTAAACAACCATGGAGACATCACACACCCCTGCCGCAAACCTACATTCACTGAGAACCAATCACTTTCCTCTCTTCCTACACGTACACATGCCTTACATCCTCGATAAAAACTTTTCACTGCTTCTAACAACTTGCCTCCCACACCATATATTCTTAATACCTTCCACAGAGCATCTCTATCAACTCTATCATATGCCTTCTCCAGATCCATAAATGCTACATACAAATCCATTTGCTTTTCTAAGTATTTCTCACATACATTCTTCAAAGCAAACACCTGATCCACACATCCTCTACCACTTCTGAAACCGCACTGCTCTTCCCCAATCTGATGCTCTGTACATGCCTTCACCCTCTCAATCAATACCCTCCCATATAATTTACCAGGAATACTCAACAAACTTATACCTCTGTAATTTGAGCACTCACTCTTATCCCCTTTGCCTTTGTACAATGGCACTATGCACGCATTCCGCCAATCCTCAGGCACCTCACCATGAGTCATACATACATTAAATAACCTTACCAACCAGTCAACAATACAGTCACCCCCTTTTTTAATAAATTCCACTGCAATACCATCCAAACCTGCTGCCTTGCCGGCTTTCATCTTCCGCAAAGCTTTTACTACCTCTTCTCTGTTTACCAAATCATTTTCCCTAACCCTCTCACTTTGCACACCACCTCGACCAAAACACCCTATATCTGCCACTCTGTCATCAGACACATTCAACAAACCTTCAAAATACTCATTCCATCTCCTTCTCACATCACCGCTACTTGTTATCACCTCCCCATTTGCGCCCTTCACTGAAGTTCCCATTTGCTCCCTTGTCTTACGCACCCTATTTACCTCCTTCCAGAACATCTTTTTATTCTCCCTAAAATTTACTGATAGTCTCTCACCCCAACTCTCATTTGCCCTTTTTTTCACCTCTTGCACCTTTCTCTTGACCTCCTGTCTCTTTCTTTTATACTTCTCCCACTCAATTGCATTTTTTCCCTGCAAAAATCGTCCAAATGCCTCTCTCTTCTCTTTCACTAATACTCTTACTTCTTCATCCCACCACTCACTACCCTTTCTAAACAGCCCACCTCCCACTCTTCTCATGCCACAAGCATCTTTTGCGCAATCCATCACTGATTCCCTAAATACATCCCATTCCTCCCCCACTCCCCTTACTTCCATTGTTCTCACCTTTTTCCATTCTATTTGCGTTACTTCTTTTATTTGTTTTTTCTGCTTTTCTTTGTTCCATGAGTATAGCTTGCTTTCTAGCAGTTCCCTTCCAGTAAGTGTTTATGGAGCAATTTCTCCCACTTATATTGTCAACAGGGATGTTCCTTAGGGTTCTATCCTGTTACCCATCTTCATTCTTTTCTCAGTAAATGGTCTCTTTTCTGCTTCCAACCCTATTGACTCTGATGTTGATGCTACTTTCTTGCTTCAGCTTGCCCTTCCCTTGTCTTTCAAATAATCAATTTCTTTCCTATGCAGAATGTTTTTATGTGATCAGTTTGAACCTGTGCAGCATTTAGAATAGGGAAGCATTAACCTAGTTATAATTGATTGTGTAGAAACTCGGTTTCTCCTTATACATCAGTGTAAGTCATTTGTTTTCCCTTTTTCCCTTATGTTAACATAAACATGTTAGGGATAACCATATCTTCCACACATCTGTAAACCTTGTGTAAAGAGCATTACAAATTCTGCTTTCTAAGAGATGAGGTGTACAGGTGCTACAGTTAAAGTGCATATATTTCTTACTTAAAAGGGTTTTATATGCCCAAGTATGCAGTACTGCTAACACATCTGAGGTGGCTCTTTCTCCACCTCTCTGTTAAGCAAAGTGGGATGAAAAGCCTTTCATTTCATTAAATCTGGCATCACCTCTTTGACCATCTCTTTCTGTTTTGTGTGTTGTTGCTTTTGTCTGTCTCTGTTATTTTAGCTGCTGTTCTCGAGCTGTCTGCATGTGGTCTTCCCTAAGGCATGCCTTTGGCAGCTGCTTCACACAGTTTGTGTGGAGAGTGGCCTTATGAAGGTTAATCAGTTTTAATGGCCATTTGAGGGTTACAGTTTCAGTACCTCCTCGTTCCCTTACATGGCTAGGCTGTGAAATTCTCTTCCTCATTTTGGGTTTCCGTCTTATAAACTTTCTACCTTTAACCCTTTGGTTGGAGTCGTAAAGAAAATCATGAGACTCAGTTTTCCTTCTCATTGTAGAGTACAGTTAAAATCCATTGCTGTCTAAAAACAATTGGTGTATCTTGTGTGGTTTGTTGACCATCCCCAACTAAGAAATGATGCCAGGGTCCGGTAAGGTAGTGCCCTCATGCAGTGGATGACTAAAATTTCATGTACAGTGACTCGGTCAGCTGCCTGCTGCCACCCACACACACACATACATTCAAGTGTCCCTTTAAATCTGGGCTTTTGATATTTTTTTTATGTTTAGAGTTCATTCTTCATTGTGTGTCTTATTTATTGCTATATAGTATATTAATAAAGTTGCCTAATGATCAGATATGATTTTTTTGATGAGTACTCGTGAACTTTTTGGCATCCCTTTAAATTTGGCTCTTTTTATTGCCCTTTACTTCTCAGTCTTTACTTCTCAGTCTCATATACCTAAGGCAATAAATCTGTTGTAGTTGAGGGAGTTGGTGCCAACCTGTGGGCATCAGATTATGAATAATTTATTTTCATTTTATGTTTTTATTCACTACTGTTAGATGATTTTGCCTGTATGCCTTTCACCTCATGTATGTTCAAGCCCCGATCGCTCAAAATCTCTTTCACTCCCTCCTTACACCTCCAATCTGGTCTTCCACTTCTCCTCATTCCCTCCGCCTCTGACACATATATCCTCTTTGTCAATATTTCCTCACTTATTCTCTCCATGTGACCAAACCATTTCATATCCTCTTTGTCAATCTTTCCTCACTTATTCTCTCCATGTGACCAAACCATTTCAATACACCCTTTTCTGCTCTTGCAACCACACTCTTTTTATTACCGCACGTCTCTCTTGCCCTTTCATTACTTACTTGATCAAACCACCTCACACCACATATTGTCCTCAAACATCTCATTTCCAACACATTCACCCTCCTCCGCACAACCCTATCTATCGCCCGTACCTCGCAACCATATGACATTGTTGGAACTACTATTCCTTCAAACATACTCATTTTTGCTTTCCGAGATAATGTTCTCGCCTTCCACACATTCTTCAACGCTCCCAGAACCTTTGCCCCTTCCCCCACCCTGTGACTCGCTTCCTCTTTCATGGTTCCATCTGCTGCCAAATCCACTCCCAGATATCTGAAACAGTTCACTTCCACCAGTTTTTCTCCATTCAAACTTACCTCCCAATTTACTTTTACCTCAACCCTACCGAACTTAATAACCTTGCTCTTATTCACATTTACTCTCGGCTTTCTTCTTTCACATTTTACCAAACTTGGTCACTAGCTTCTGCAGTTTCTCACCTGAATCAGCCATCAGCACTGTGTCATCAGAGAGCGACAACTGACTCACTTCCCAAACCTTCTCATCCACAACAGACTACATACTTGCCCCTTTCTCCAAAACTCTTGCATTCACCTCCCTAACAACCCCATCCATAAACAAATTAAACAACCATGGAGACATCACACACCCCTGCCGCAAACCAACATTCACTGGGAACCAATCACTTTCCTCTCTTCCTACTCTTACACATGCCTTACATCCTCGATAGAAACTTTTCACGGCTTCTAGCAACTTACCTCACTCACCATATACTGTTAATACCTTCCACAGAGCATCTTAATCAACTCGTATCATATGCCTTCTCCAGATCCATAAATGCTACATACAATTCCATCTGCTTTTCTAAGTATTTCTCACATACATTCTTCAAAGCAAACACTTGATCCACACATCCTCTACCATTTCTGAAACCACACTGCTCCCTAATCTGGTGCTCTGTACATGCCTTTACCCTCTCAATCAGTACCCTTCCATATAATCTCCCAGGAATACTCGACAAACTCATACGTCTAATTTAAACACCCACCTTTATCCCCTTTTCCTTTGTAGAATGGCACTATACATGCATTTCGCCAATCCTCAGGCACTTCACCATGAACCATACATTGAATATCCTCACCAACCAGTCAGCAACACAGTAACCCCCTTTTTTAATAAATTCCACAGCAGTACCATCCAAACCCGCCGCCTTGCCGGCTTTCATCTTCCGCAAAGCTTTCCTTCCTCTTCTCTGTTTACCAAATCATTCTCCCTAACCCTCTTACTTCGCACACCACCTTGACCAAAACACCCTGTATCTGCCACTCTTATCATCAAACGCATTCAACGAACCTTCAAAATACTCACTCCATCTCCTTCTCACTTCACTGCTACTTATTACCTCCCCATTTTCCCCCTTCATCAATGTTCCCATTTGTTCTCTTATCTTACGCACTTTATTTACCACCTTCCAAAACATCTTTTTATTTTCCCTAAAATTTAATTATACTCTCACCCAAACTCTCATTTGCTCCCTTTTACACCTCTTGCACCTTTCTCTTGACCTCTTGTCTTTTTCTTTTATACATCTCCCAGTCATTTGCACTATTTCCCTGCAAAAATTGTCCAAATGCCTCTCCTTTCTCTTTCACTAACAAATATTACTTCTTCATCCCACCACTCATTACCCTTTCTAATCTGCCTACCTCCCACCTTTCTTATGCCACAGGCATCTTATGCACATGCCTTCACTGCTTCCCTAAATACATCCCATTCCTCCCCCACTCCCCTTACGTCATTTGCTCTCACCTTTCTCCATTGTGCACTCAATCTCTCCTGGTACTTCCTCACACAAGTCTATTTTCCAAGCTCACTTACTCTCACCACTCTCTTCATCCCAACATTCTTCTTGTCTGAAAATCTCTACATATCTTCACCTTTGCTTCTACAAGATAATTTTCAGACACCCCCCAGTTGCCCCTCTCAGCACATTAACATCCAAAAGTCTCTATTTTGCATGCCTATCAGTTACCACATAATCCAGTAATGCTCTCTGGCCATCTTTCCTACTTACATACATGTATATAAGTATATCTCTTTTTAAACCAGGTATTGATAATCACCAGTCCTATTTCAGCACCCAAATCTATAAGCTCTTCACCATTTCCATATACAATGCTGAACACCCCATGCATGCCAATTATACCCTCAACTGCCACATTACTCACCTTTGCATTCAAATCACCTATAACTATAACCCAGTCTTGTGCATCAAAACTGCTAACACGCTTACCCAGCAGATCCCAAAACACTTGCCTCTCATGATCTTTCTTCTCATGACCAGGTGCATAAGCACCAGTAATCGCCCATCTCTCTCCATCCACTTTCAGTTTTACACTCTATCACATACTCCAACTCCTGCTTCAGGAGTAGTGCTACTCCTTCCTATGCTCTTGTCCTCTCACCAACCCCTGATTTTACTCCCAAAACATTCCCAAACCACTCTTTCCCTTTACCCTTGAGCTTCGTTTCACTCGGAGCCAAAACATCCAGGTTCCTTTCCTCAAACATGCTACCTATCTTCTTTTTTCTCATCTTGGTTACATCCACACACATTTAGACACCCCAATCTGAGCCTTCGAGGAGGATGAGCACCCCCCCGCATGACTCCTTCTGTTTCCCCTCTTAGAAAGTTAAAATACAAGGAGGGGAGGGTTTCTAGCCCCCCTGCTCCCGTCCCTTTTATTCGCCTTCTACGACACGCAGGGAATGAGTGGGAAGTATTCTTTCTCCCCTATCCCAGGGGATAGGGAAGAAAGAAGTACTTTTATATTTTGCATATATCAGTATCACTTTATTTTTTCTCCTAGATTTACAAAGTGTCATATTTGTTTATTCTTTTTATTTTGTACACGCATGTTTTGCTTCTGGTTGATCATTTTTGTTTTCTGGGACATTGTCGTTTGTAAGCATAATAGCTACTGAAACTACTCTCAACTGAACCAGACAACCTCATTCAGCTTCCCCCAAAATTGATATTTTCCTGATTTGAGACATTTTGAAAAAGTGATTGTGATCATGCTTTGATATCATTTTTAGAAGATTTGGTTGCTGTGTGAGGCCACTTCTTGAAGCATACCGTGGGAATCTGTCGTTGGTTGATCTTGAGACAAGTTGTTAATAGAGCCATTGGAAACTTCATGTAACCTCCCATGGTAGCTGACTTAGCTTACTTTTTATGTTATTTGAAAAATGTGATCGTTATGATCTCGTGGAATATCTGCTGTGGGGTAGGTTATTGAGTTCAAGTTCATTCGAGCATAAGCACCCAGTACTCAGTCCTTTCACATGGTAAGTGAGAGTAGGTGACATTGTTGACATGTTTTTTGCTATAACCTTAGAAAACAGTAAATCACGCTTACTAGGTGAAATTAGGAAAGGTTTTTACTGGTTTTGTGACTGGTGACTGAGTTTGGTAAAGTGTGTGGAAGAAGAAAGTTAAGAGTAAACGTGAATAAGAGCAAGGTTATTAGGTACAGTAGGGTTGAGGGTCAAGTCAATTGGGAGGTGAGTTTGAATGGAGAAAAACTGGAGGAAGTGAAGTGTTTTAGATATCTGGGAGTGGATCTGTCAGCGGATGGAACCATGGAAGCGGAAGTGGATCATAGGGTGGGGGAGGGGGCGAAAATTTTGGGAGCCTTGAAAAATGTGTGGAAGTCGAGAACAGTATCTCGGAAAGCAAAAATGGGTATGTTTGAAGGAATAGTGGTTCCAACAATGTTGTATGGTTGCGAGGCGTGGGCTATGGATAGAGTTGTGCGCAGGAGGATGGATGTGCTGGAAATGAGATGTTTGAGGACAATGTGTGGTGTGAGGTGGTTTGATCGAGTAAGTAACGTAAGGGTAAGAGAGATGTGTGGAAATAAAAAGAGCGTGGTTGAGAGAGCAGAAGAGGGTGTTTTGAAATGGTTTGGTCACATGGAGAGAATGAGTGAGGAAAGATTGACCAAGAGGATATATGTGTCGGAGGTGGAGGGAACGAGGAGAAGAGGGAGACCAAATTGGAGGTGGAAAGATGGAGTGAAAAAGATTTTGTGTGATCGGGGCCTGAACATGCAGGAGGGTGTAAGGAGGGCAAGGAATAGAGTGAATTGGAGCGATGTGGTATACAGGGGTTGACGTGCTGTCAGTGGAGTGAATCAAGGCATGTGAAGCGTCTGGGGTAAACCATGGAAAGCTGTGTAGGTATGTATATTTGCGTGTGTGGACGTGTGTATGTACATGTGTATGGGGGGGGGGGTTGGGCCATTTCTTTCATCTGTTTCCTTGCGCTACCTCGCAAACGCGGGAGACAGCGACAAAGTATAAAAAAAAAAAAAAAAAAAAAAATATATATCCATGGCCTTTCCCATAATCAACTTAGCACCTATTGTAATCAAGAATTGTCCTCATCATTTGTCCCTTACACATTTATTTTTGATACCCATTTGTGCAGTGCAGTTATTTATCGTAAAAAGAGAGAAAAAGAATTATGTGGTGCATGTAAATAAGTACCAAATATTAGTTTGCTCTCGCCATAGACACAGCATTGAAGTATGACATGGTTGTTTTGCAGTGGTAATGTAGTGTTTAGAAAATAGAGTAAGAGTGGCAAAACAGTGTTTGGAGCATTAAGATATGTTGTTGGGTAGGGCTGTAAAGATCAGAGAAATGATGAGGTTCATCAAAGTAAAAGATAGACTTTTAGAAGAGAAACAGAATTATGAAAACCTCACCGAACCCCCTCACAGCTAATATTTACCATGTTAAATTTTGTTATAATTGTGCTTTATCAGTCCGTTTTGCCTCCTTCCTTGTGATGAACCATGTTAATTTGGTGATTTGTTAACTAGTGAGTGCATTCAGTGCTCAAACCAGGTTCAGCACACATTTTTCAGTGAATGAGTAACCTGTGGAATATAGATGTCATTAGTTTTGAATATTTTGATTGCATTATTAAAGCCTGTGGAAAGTAAATAAGGTTTTATTGGTTCTGTTGATTTCTAGAAGTGTTTTATCGACTTATATATATATTAATCATGTTTTCCTTGTTCTTCATAGCTTTCATCACTAATATTAGCCTTATTTATCATAAAATTTAATGCCTCACATCACACACAGCCACTTTCATTCTATTTTCTAAACTGTACATTACCATTACAAAACAAAGTTCTTTCAGTGACAACTCTAGATTGTTACTTTTCTGTTTTATGTTAATTAGTTTCACTCTTTTCCTGATCTTCATAACCCTCCCCGTTATCATTTATTTGTTACAGGTTAGAAGAAGCAAAGTTACCCAATGCAGGTCTTATTTTGTTTTCAGTGCAGTAAACTAACTGTAACATTTTGAGTAACATTCATTGTTTAGGTCTCCGTGACCATAAACTTGATATTTATAGAAAAGTAATGCCAACCCATAAAATTTAACTTTTCCCAGCCTAACCTAATATTCTTTAAAGTGACTGTTGTAGGTTCTGCAAACTATAATGAGCCCACTGACCTGATGTTCATCAATGTTGATACTAGAATTGCCACACCTGTAAAGTAAAATGCAATAAGAACTTGTGGACCTGTAGTCTCCCACCTAGAGGTACAATCCCACGCTCATAGCAGCTAGGTTGAAAGTAAGTTTGACAACTCTGTGGGCTTTGAAGATGAGGGGAAAGGGATTAAGTACAAAATGTAAAACAAATGAATTCATTAGAATCTGTGAAAGCATCACTCAACTTTCCTAAGGGGCCAAGAGACATTTTGCTGTTATTTTCGTTGCTAGGTATACCAGTGGTATTGTCATCACATGTAGATAAGTTAATTTTCCCAAAATTTTTTTATATGTAATTTTTTTGTCATTACTGTACTATAGCATATGTAGTAAGAACTTGTGTTCATGAAAATTTCTTTAAGAATAATCTTAATGCTTCATTTGAAAATACATTTCACTGCCCGTGGTTGCAGTAGATAGACAAAAGCAGACCATAGCCATAGATTTTTTTAAACATTGAAGATAAGGTAACTGATGGATTTGATAATGAAAATAAGGTAAATGATGGATCTGATAATAAGGCAAATGATGGGTCCTAGGAAAGTTTAGTGAGGTTTTCCTGTGTTCTTTTGATTTTTAGATATCTTTTTCCTTGTTTTATAATATTTAACCCTACATTTTTCCCTTGTCTTTTATAGCCTTCTTACATTCATGTTATTTATTGGTTGAATGTATGTTCACCATATTTCTTGGTCAATGCTGCAGGTATGACATTGTTCTGGTAATTGTAACAGATTGACGATGATATTCTCTGATATTGGTAAGCTTGAATTGCTGCTATAAAGTAAAACTTGGCCTGTTTTTACTCTTTTGTGGATGTATGTTTTTTGGTGTATATAAGGCAGATGAAAATAGTTATGATTAATATGCTGAGAAGACTGTATCATAGGGTTGTAAGTACCTTTGAAACTTAGAGCAGGAATATTTTATTTATGTTTGAAGAATCATGGTAAATATGTACTGGTGAATTGCTACTTTATTTCTCTATTTACAAAAAAATTTTACTTGGTGCATGAAATGAGGAATCTGTAATGGGTTAATGGTTTTAACATCCAGGTATTGCTGTGTCCCCCTCCAATGTACAGTCCAAGAAAGTACTCAACAAAAATGGAGATGGTTTTTGAAGTTCTGGAAAAAATTTGTGTTAGATATACCCAAACCAAATGTAACCACGCTAACTTCCAAATTTGATTAAGAATTCCTATTGGAGATCTGTAGGGGTCTACATTCTGCTGGATGTAGACAGATGATGCTAAATTAAGCCTCTGGTTTTTAGAAAGCACAGGTATTGAGTAACCCATGTTCCTTTGTAAGAAGTACGTAATGCATTGTTTAGATAAAGAAATAGAATATGATTAAAAGGGTAATTGATGACAGGCAATTAGATAATCAGAAAGTAACCTCATATTCATTTTTAACTCTCACATAAAGGAAGTGTTTTCAGAATTAAATTTGTTCAGAATGCATCTGTAAAACAAAACAGATTCAAGTGACTTCTATGATTCTTGTTGGACTTTGTCATATATTTTCTTGGTTTTTTCTACCCCAGACTATGTGGACATTTTTGATTACAATTTGTTGGCTTCTCCTGTATAAGGTAAAATGTTAAAGAAGGAAATAAAGTGGCGAACTAAATATTTACCATTATATTGGTAATTGTTATCATTGATAATTACCATCATTATTTTGTATTGAAACTCATAGATATATATCTGATGATGATCTACTCAGACACTTTTCTGTGAAGGAAAATTAATATGTTAACCTTTGCATGAAAATTTCCTCTGAATTAACAGACTGAAGTGAAGAGGGTTATGAAGATAAGGAAAATTTACATAGGGAAAAATTATATACTTGAATGAAAATGTTAAGGAAAGGCTCACAAACTTTGATTGCAGAAATTTATTAAAAAGCAGATATTTGAAGGCTTTTAGGCAACAGGTGTTGTTTATGAGCTGTCATTCAGATTGTAGATATATTTCTGGATTTCGTATCAGGATAGGTTTGAATTTTCACCACATACAAGGGTGAAATATTCAACATCCCTTTGGAAAGATTTACCTCAGTGTTCTCTTTACCAAGCTATGGATAGATTTACTCAAAACCAAAATGAATCCAAGTAAGGTGAATTGATCAGAGGAAGACAGCTGCAGGTAGAATATTTATTTTGTGTAGTCTGCTTAATCACTGTTTCCCATGTCAGTGAGGTAGTTCCAGGAAACATGAAGAATGGCCCATCCACTCATATGCACACATACATGTACATACATGCATAT
Organism: Panulirus ornatus; assembly: GCF_036320965.1. NCBI lineage: Eukaryota > Metazoa > Arthropoda > Malacostraca > Decapoda > Palinuridae > Panulirus > Panulirus ornatus. Next base: position 43,209,305 of record NC_092241.1, on the reverse strand, counting down.
ATACATACATATACATATCAACATATGCATACACACATATATATACATGTACATATTCATACTTGCTTGCCTTCATCCATTCCTGTCACTACCCCACCACACAGGAAATAGCTTACCCCTCTCCTTCAGTGAGGTAATGCCAAGAAAAAGACAAAAAAGGCCCCATTGTACACACTCAGTCTCTAGCTGTCGTGTGTAGTGCACCAAAATGACAGCTCCCTATCTTCATCCAGGCCCCACAGACCTTTCTATGGTTTACCCCAGATGCTTCACATACCCTGGTTCAATCCACTGACAGCCTGTCAACCCCAGTGTACCACATCGCTCCAATTCACTCTATTCCTTGCACGCCTCTCACCCTCGTGTATGTTCAGGCCCTATCGCTCAAAATCTTTTTCACTCCATCCTTCCACCTCCAATTTGGTCTCCTGCTTCTCCTTGTTCCCTTCACCTCTGACACATATATCCTCTTTGTCAATCTTTCTGCACTCATTCTCTCCATATGTACGCATATCTCTTGACTTTTCATTACTTATTCGATCAAACCACCTCACACCACATATTGTCCTCATACATTTCATTTCCAACACATTAACTCTCCTCTATACAACCCTATCTATAGCCCATGCCTTTCAACCATATAACATTGTTGGAACCACTATTCCTACATACATACCCATTTTTCCTCTCCAAGAAAATGTTTTCTCCTTCCACACACTCTTCATCACTTCCAGAACCCTTTCCCCCTCCCCATCTTGTGACTTGCTTCCACTTCCTTGGTTCCATCGGCTGCCAAATCCACTCCCAGATATCAAAATTACTTCACTTTCTCCAATTTTTCTCCATTCAAACTTACATCCCAGTTAACTTGTTCTCAACCCTACTGAACCTAATCACCTTTCTCTTATTCACATTTACTCTGTCCTTTCACACACTTTTCCAAAATCAGTCACCAACTTCTGCAGTTTCTCACTGGAATCAGCCACCAGAGCTGTGTCATCAGCAAACAACAACTGACTCACTTCCTAGGCCCTCTCATCCACAGCAGACTGCATACACCCCTCTCTCCAAAACTTTTTCATTTGTCTCCTTAACCACCCCATCCATAAACAAATTAAACAACCATGGGGACATCACACACCCCTACCACAAGCCAACATTCCTTAGGAACCAATCACTCTCCTCTCTTCCTACTCATAAACATGCCTTACATCCTTGGTAAAAATTTTTCACTGCTTCTAGCAACTTAGCTCCCACACCATATACTCTTAAAACTTTTCTTAAAGCATCTCTATCAACCCTATCATATGCCTTCTCCAGATCCATTAATGCTGCATATAAATCCATCTGTTTTTCTAAGTATTTCTAATGTACATTCTTCAAAGCAAACACCTGATCCACACATCCTCTTGCACTTCTGAAACCACTCTGCTCCCTAATCTGATGCTCTGGACATGCCTTCACCCGTTCAGTCAATACCCTCCCATACAATATCCCACAACAAACTTATGCCTCTGTAGTTTGAACACACCGTTATCCCCTTCGCCTTTGTACGGTGGTACTATGCATGCATTCTGCCAATCATCAGCCGCTTCACCATGATCCATACACACATTGAATATCCTTACCAACCAATCAACAACACAGTCACTCTCTTTTTTAATAAATTCATGCAATACCATCCAAATCCCCTGCCTTGCCAGATTTCATTTTCCATAAAGCTTTCACTACCGCTTCTCTGTTTGCCAAACCATTTTCCCTGACTCCTCTCACTTTGCACACCACCCCTACCAAAACACCCTATATCTGCCACTCTATCATCAAACACATTCAACAAACCTTCAAAAAATATTCGCTCCATCTCCTCGCTTCGTCACTACTTGTTATTACCTCCCCACTTGCCCCCTTTACCGATGTTCCCATTTGTTCTCTTGTCTTATGCACGTTATTTACCTCCTTCCAAAACATCTCTTTATTCTCTCTAAAATTTAATGATTCTCACCTGAACTCTCATTTACCCTCTTTTTCAACCCTTGCACTTTTCTCTTGATCTTTTGCTGCTTTCTTGTATACATCTCGCAGTCATTTGCACTATTTCCCTGCAAGTATCGTCCAAACGGCTCTCTTTTCTGTCTCGCTAACAATTTTACGTCTTCATCCCACCACTCGCTACCCTTTCTAATCTGCCCACCTCCCACCTTTCTCATGCCACATGCATCTTTTGCGCAAGCCATCACTGCTTCCCAAGATACATTCCATTCCTCACCCACTCCCCTCAGGTCATTTGCTCTCACCTTTTACCATTCTACACTCAATCTCTCATGATCCTTCCTCACACAAGTCTCCTTTTCAAGCTCTCTTACTCTCACCACTCTCTTCTCCCCAACATTCTCTTCTTTTCTGGAAACCCTTATAAATCTTCACCTTCGCCATCACAAGATAGTGATCAGACATCCCTCCAGCTGCCCCTTTCAGCACATTAACATCCAAAAGTCTCGCTTTTACATGCCTATCAATTAACATGTAATCCAATAATGCCCTATGACCATCTCTCCTACTCGCATATGTATACTTATGTATATCTCTCTTTTTAAACCAGGTATTCCCAATCACCAGTCCTTTTTCAGCTCACAAATCCACAATTTCTTCATTTCCATTTACAACACTGAACACCCCATGTGCTTCAATTATACCCTCAATTGCGACATTACCCACCTTCTCATTTAAATCACCCATCACTACGACCTGGTCTTGGGCATCAAAGCTGCTAACACATTCAGTCAGGTGCTCCCAAAACACTTGCCTCATGATCTTCCTTATCATGACCAGATGCGTAGGCACCAGTAATCACCCATGTATCTCCATCCACTTCCAGCTTTACCCACAACTATCCAGAATTTACTCTCTTACTCTGTATTGCCTACACCCACAACTTCTGTTTCAGGAGTACTGCTACTCCTATCTTAGCTCTTGTCCTCTCACCAACCCCTGACTTTACTCACAAGACTTTCCCAAACCACTCTTCCCCTTTACCCATTAGCTTTATTTCAATCAGTCTAAATTTCCATTGTCAGAAGTATCCAGAATCCTTTTATTTATTTATTTATTTATTTTGCTTTGTCGCTGTCTCCTGCGATAGCGAGGTAGCACAAGGAAACAGACGAAAGAATGGCCCAACCCACCCACATACACCTGTATATACATACACGTCCACACACGCAAATTTACATACCAATACATTTCAGTGTATACATATAACACACAGACATATACATATATACACATGTACATAATTCATACTGCCTGCCTGCCTTTATTCCCATCGCCACCTCGCCACACATGGAATAACAACCCCCTCCCCATTCATGTGTGTGAGGTAGCGCTAGGAAAAGACAACAAAGGCCCCATTCGTTCACACTCATTCTCTAGCTGTCATGTGATAATGCACCGAAACCACAGCTCCCTTCCCATATCCAGGCCCCACAGAACTTTCCATGGTTTACCCCCAGACGCTTCACATGCCATGGTTCAATCCATTGACAGCACGTCGACCCCGGTATACCACATCATTCCAATTCACTCTATTTCTTGCACGCTTTTCACCCTCCTGCATGTTCAGGCCCCGATCACTCAAAATCTTTTTCACTCCATCTTTCCACCTTTGGTCTCCCACTTCTCCTCGTTCCCTCCACCTCTGACACATATATCCTCTTTGTCAATCTTTCCTCACTCATTCTCTCCATGTGACCAAACTATTTCAAAACACCCTCTTCTGCTCTCTCAATCCTTGTGTCTGCATATTTTAGATTTCTGCCAAAATGACATTATTTTCTGGAGTTTGGTTTCAGTGTAATAATGGTCTTTGGTAAACTTGCTTATTCTGTAGTCTGCTGTATTCTGTGGATTTTTCCTTACTTTCCTTCCAGTGTCATCCAACAAATGTCCAACCTGGCATAACTTCTATGTATTCTTTAAACTGTGCTGTAGGCTATATTACACTTCCATGATAAGTGGAGAAAAAGGAAATTTTAGAGAGGTACAAGAAGTATATATTATTTGAATGATATATATATATATATATATATATATATATATATATATATATATATATATATATATATATATATAATATATATATATATATATATATATATATATATAATTTTTTTTTTTTTTTTTTTTTTTTTTTTTTTTTGTCGCTGTCTCCCGCGTTTGCGAGGTAGCGCAAGGAAACAGACGAAAGAAATGGCCCAACCCACCCCCATACACATGCCTTGATTCAATCCACTGACAGCACGTCAACCCCGGTATACCACATCGCTCCAATTCACTCTATTCTTTGCCCTCCTTTCACCCTCCTGCATGTTCAGGCCCCGATCACACAAAATCTTTTTCACTCCATCTTTCCACCTCCAATTTGGTCTCCCTCTTTGGTCTCCTCGTTCCCTCCACCTCTGACACATATATCCTCTTGGTCAATCTTTCCTCACTCATTCTCTCCATGTGACCAAACCATTTCAAAACACCCTCTTCTGCTCTCTCAACCACGCTCTTTTTATTTCCACACATCTCTCTTACCCTTACGTTACTTACTCGATCAAACCACCTCACACCACACATTGTCCTCAAACATCTCATTTCCAGCACATCCATCCTCCTGCGCACAACTCTATCCATAGTCCACGCCTCGCAACCATACAACATTGTTGGAACCACTATTCCTTCAAACGTACCCATTTTTGCTTTCCGAGATAATGTTCTCAACTTCCACACATTCTTCAAGGCTCCCAGAATTTTCGCCCCCTCCCCCACCCTATGATCCACTTCCGCTTCCATGGTTCCATCCGCTGCCAGATCCACTCCCAGATATCTAAAACACTTCACTTTCTCCAGTTTTTCTCCATTCAAACTCACCTCCCAATTGAATTGACCCTCAACCCTACTGTACCTAAAACCTTGCTCTTATTCACATTTACTCTTAACTTTCTTCTTTCACACACTTTACCAAACTCAGTCACCAGCTTCTGCAGTTTCTCACATGAATCAGCCACCAGCGCTGTATCATCAGCGAACAACAACTGACTCACTTCCCAAGCTCTCTCATCCCCAACAGACTTCATACTTGCCCCTCTTTCCAAAACTCTTGCATTCACCTCCCTAACAACCCCATCCATAAACAAATTAAACAGCCATGGAGACATCACACACCCCTGCCGCAAACCTACATTCATTGAGAACCAATCACTTTCCTCTCTTCCTACACGTACACATGCCTTACATCCTCGATAAAAACTTTTCACTGCTTCTAACAACTTGCCTCCCACACCATATATTCTTAATACCTTACACAGAGCATCTCTATCAACTCTATCATATGCCTTCTCCAGATCCATAAATGCTACATACAAATCCATTTGCTTTTCTAAGTATTTCTCACATACATTCTTCAAAGCAAACACCTGATCCACACATCCTCTACCACTTCTGAAACCACACTGTTCTTCCCCAATCTGATGCTCTGTACATGCCTTCACCCTCTCAATCAATACCCTCCCATATAATTTACCAGGAATACTCAACAAACTTATACCTCTGTAATTTGAGCACTCACTCTTATCCCCTTTGCCTTTGTACAATGGCACTATGCACGCATTCCGCCAATCCTCAGGCACCTCACCATGAGTCATACATACATTAAATAACCTTACCAACCAGTCAACAATACAGTCACCCCATTTTTTAATAAATTCCACTGCAATACCATCCAAACCTGCTGCCTTGCCGGGTTTCATGTTCTGCAAAGCTTTTACTACCTCTTCTCTGTTTACCAACTCATTTTCCCTAACCCTGGCACTTTGCACACCACCTCGACCAAAACACCCTATATCTGCCACTCTATCATCAAACACATTCAACAAACCTTCAAAATACTCACTCCATCTCCTTCTCACATCACCACTACTTGTTATCACCTCCCCATTTGCGCCCTTCACTAAAGTTCCCATTTGCTCCCTTGTCTTACGCACTTTATTTACCTCCTTCCAGAACATCTTTTTATTCTCCCTAAAATTTAATGATATATATATATATATATATATATATATATATATATATATATATATATATATATATATATATATATTTTTTTTTCTTTTTTATACTTTGTCGCTGTCTCCTGCGTTTGTGAGGTAGCGCAGGGAAACAGACGAAAGAAATGGCCCAACCCCCCCCATACACATGTACATACACACGTCCACACACGCAAATATACATACCTACACAGCTTTCCATGGTTTACCCCAGACGCTTCACATGCCCTGATTCAATCCACCGACAGCACGTCAACCCCTGTATACCACATCGCTCCAATTCACTCTATTCCTTGCCCTACTTTCACCCTCCTGCATGTTCAGGCCCCGATCACACAAAATCTTTTTCACTCCATCTTTCCACCTCCAATTTGGTCTCCCCCTTCTCCTCGTTCCCTCCACCTCCGACACATATATCCTCTTGGTCAATCTTTCCTCACTCATTCTCTCCATGTGCCCAAACCACTTCAAAACACCCTCTTCTGCTCTCCCAACCACGCTCTTTTTATTTCCACACATCTCTCTTACCCTTACGTTACTTACTCGATCAAACCACCTCACACCACACATTGTCCTCAAACATCTCATTTCCAGCACATCCATCCTCCTGCGCACAACTCTATCCATAGCCCACGCCTCGCAACCATACAACATTGTTGGAACCACTATTCCTTCAAACATACCCATTTTTGCTTTCCGAGATAATGTTCTCGACTTCCACACATTTTTCAAGGCTCCCAAAATTTTCGCCCCCTCCCCCACCCTATGATCCACTTCCGCTTCCATGGTTCCATCCGCTGACAGATCCACTCCCAGATATCTAAAACACTTCACTTCCTCCAGTTTTTCTCCATTCAAACTCACCTCCCAATTGACTTGACCCTCACCCCTACTGTACCTAATAACCTTGCTCTTATTCACATTTACTCTTAACTTTCTTCTTCCACACACTTTACCAAACTCAGTCACCAGCTTCTGCAGTTTCTCACATGAATCAGCCACCAGCGCTGTATCATCAGCGAACAACAACTGACTCACTTCCTAAGCTCTCTCATCCCCAACAGACTTCATACTTGCCCCTCTTTCCAGGACTCTTGCATTTACCTCCCTAACAACCCCATCCATAAACAAATTAAACAACCATGGAGTCATCACACACCCCTGCCGCAAACCTACATTCACTGAGAACCAATCACTTTCCTCTCTTCCTACACGTACACATGCCTTACATCCTCGATAAAAACTGTTCACTGCTTCTAACAACTTGCCTCCCACACCATACATTCTTAATACCTTCCACAGAGCATCTCTATCAACTCTATCATATGCCTTCTCCTCAAACAATATATATATATATATATATATATATATATATTATTTATTTATTTATTTATTTTGCTTTGTCGCTGTCTCCCGCGTTTGCGAGGTAGCGCAAGGAAACAGACGAAAGAAATGGCACAACCCACCCCCATACACAGTGTACACACACACACGCCCACACACGTAAATATACATACCTATACATCTCAATGTACACATATATATATACACACAGACACATACATATATACCCATGCACACAATTCACACTGTCTGCCCCTATTCATTCCCATCGCCACCTCGCCACACATGGAATACCATCCCCTTTCCCCCCTCATGTGTGTGAGGTAGCACTAGGAAAAGACAACAAAGGCCCTATTCGTTCACACTCAGTCTCCAGCTGCCACGCAATAATGCCCGAAACCACAGCTCCCTTTCCACATCCAGGCCCCACACAACTTTCCATGGTTTACCCCAGACGCTTCACATACCCTGATTCAATCCACTGACAGCACGTCAGCCCCGGTATACCACATCGATCCAATTCACTCTTTTCCTTGCCCGCCTTTCACCCTCCTGCATGTTCAGGCCCCGATCACACAAAATATTTTTCACTCCATCTTTCCACCTCCACTTTGGTCTCCCATTTTTCGTTCCCTCCACCTCCGACACATATATCCTCTTGGTCAATCTTTCCTCACTCATTCTCTCCATGTGCCCAAACCATTTCAAAACACTCTCTTCTGCTTTCTCAACCACGCTCTTTTTATTTCCACACATCTCTCTTACCCTTACGTTACTTACTCGATCAAACCACCTCACACCACACATTGTCCTCAAACATCTCATTTCCAGCACATCCACCCTGCTGCGCACAACTCTATCCATAGCCCACGCCTCGCAACCATACAACATTGTTGGAACCACTGTTCCTTCAAACATACCCATTTTTGCTTACCGAGATAATGTTCTCGACTTCCACACATTCTTCAAATCTCCCAGGATTTTCGCCCCCTCCCCCACCCTATGATTCACTTCCGCTTCCATGGTTCCATCCGCTGCCAGATCCACTCCCAGATATCTAAAACACTTTACTTCCTCCAGTTTTTCTCCATTCAAACTTACCTCCCAATTGACTTGACCCTCAACCCTACTGTACCTAATACCTTGCTCTTATTCACATTTACTCTTAACTTTCTTCTTTGACACACTTTAACAATCTCAGTCACCGGCTTCTGCAGTTTCTCACATGAATCAGCCACCAGCGCTGTATCAACAACAACTGACTCACTTCCCAAGCTCTCTCATCCACAACAGACTTCATACTTGCCCCTCTTTCCAAAACTCTTGCATTCACCTCCCCAACAACCCCATCCATAAACAAATTAACCATGGAGACATCACACACCCCTGCCGCAAAGCTTCATTCACTGAGAACCAATCACTTTCCTCTCTTCCAACATGTACACATGCCTTACATCCTCGATAAAAACTTTTCACTGCTTCTAACAACTTGCCTCCCACACCATATATTCTTAATACCTTTTACAGAGCATCTCTATCAACTCTTATCATATGCCTTCTCCAGATCCATAAATGGTACATACAAATCCATTTGCTTTTCTAAGTATTTCTCACATACATTCTTCAAAGCAAACACCTGATCCACACATCCTCTCCCAATTCTGAAACCACACTGCTCTTCCCCAATCTGATGCTCTGTACATGCCTTCACCCTCTCAATCAATACCCTCCCATATAATTTACCAGGAATACTCAACAAACTTATACCTCTAATTTGAGCACTCACTCTTATCCCCTTTGCCTTTGTACAATGGCACTATGCACGCATTCCGCCAATCCTCAGGCACCTCACCATGAATCATACATACATTAAATAACCTTACCAACCAGTCAACAATACAGTCACCCCCATTTTTAATAAATTCCACTGCAATACCATCCAAATCTGCTGCCTTGACGTCTTTCATCTTCCGCAAAGCTTTTACTACCTCTTCTCTGTTTACCAAATCATTTTCCCTAACCCTCTCACTTTGCACACCACCTCGACCAAAACACCCTATAACTGCCACTCTATCATCAAACACATTCAACAAACCTTCAAAATACTCACTCCATCTCCTTCTCACATCACCACTACTTGTTATCACCTCCCAATTTGCTCCCTTCACTGAAGTTCCCATTTGCTCCCTTGTCTTACGCACTTGATTTACCTCCTTCCAGAACATCTTTTTATTCTCCCTAAAATTTAATGATACTCTCTCACCCCAACTCTCATATATATATATATATATATATATATATATATATATATATATATATATATATATATATATATATTCCCTGGGGATAGGGGAGAAAGAATACTTCCCACGTATTCCCTGCGTGTCGTAGAAGGCGACTAAAAGGGGAGGGAGCGGGGGGGGCTGGAAATCCTCCCCTCTCGTTTTTTTTTAATTTTCCAAAACAAGGAACAGAGAATTGGGTCAGGTAAAGGCCCAGTCCTCTGTTCTTAACGCTACCTCGCTGATGCGGGAAATGGCGAATAGTTTGAAAGAAAGAAAATATATATATATATATATTTTTTTTTTTTTTTTTTTTTATACTTTGTCGCTCTCTCCCGCGTTTGCGAGGTAGCGCAAGGAAACAGACAAAAGAAATGGCCCAACCCCCCCCCATACACATGTATATACATACGTCCACACACGCAAATATACATACCTACACAGCTTTCCATGGTTTACCCCAGACGCTTCACATGCCTTGATTCAATCCACTGACAGCACGTCAGCCCCGGTATACCACATCGCTCCAATTCACTCTGTTCCTTGCCCTCCTTTCACCCTCCTGCATGTTCAGGCCCCGATCACACAAAATCTTTTTCACTCCATCTTTCCACCTCCAATATATATATATATATATATATATATATATATATATATATATATATATATATATATATAAATGGTGGAAAGATGGAGTGACAAATATTTTGTGTGATCGAGGCCTGAACATGCAGGAGGGTGAAAGGAGGGCAAGGAATAGAGTGAATTGGATCGATGTGGTATACCGGGGTTGACGTGCTGTCAGTGTATTGAATCAGAGCATGTGAAGCGTTTGGGGTAAACCATGGAAAGCTGTGTAGGTATGTATATTTGCCTTTGTAGACGTATGTATATACATGTGTATGGGGGTGGGTTGGGCCATTTCTTTCATCTGTTTCGTTGCGCTACCTCGCAAACGCGGGAGACAGCGACAAAGTATAAAAAATATATATATATATATATATATATATATATATATTTTTTTTTTTTTTTTTTTTTTTTTTTCATACTATTCGCCATTTCCCGCGATAGCGAGGTAGCGTTAAGAACAGAGGACTGGGCCTTTGAGGGAATATTCTCACCTGGCCCCCTTCTCTGTTCCTTCTTTTGGGAAAAAAAAAAAAAAAAAAAAAAAAAATATATATATATATATATATATATATATATATATATATATATATATATATATATATATATATATATATATATGTATATATATATCTTTCTTTTAAACTATTCGCCATTTCCCGCATTAGCGAGGTAGCGTTAAGAACAGAGGACTGGGCCTTTTTTGGAATATCCTCACCTGCCCCCCCCCCTGTTCCTTCTTTTGGGGGGGGGAAAAAAAAAACGAGAGGGAGGATTTCCAGCACCCCCGCTCTCTCCCCTTTTAGTCGCCTTCTACGACACGCAGGGAATACGTGGGAAGTATTCTTAATCCCCTATCCCCAGGGATAATATATATATATATATATATATATATATATATATATATATATATATATATATATATATATATATATATATATATCTTCTTTCTTTCATACTATTCGCCATTTCCCGCATTAGCGAGGTAGCGTTGAGAACAGAGGACTAGGCCCTTGAGGGAATATCCTCACCTGGGCCCCTTCTCTGTTCCCTCTTTTGGAAAATTAAAAAAAAAAAAAAAGTGAGAGGGGAGGATTTCCAGCCCCCCGCTCCCTCCCCTTTTAGTCGCCTTCTATGACACGCTGGGAATACGTGGGAAGTATTCTTTCTCCCCTATCCCCAGGGATAATATATATATATATATATATATATATATATATATATATATATATATATATATATATATATATATTATTTAATTATTTTGCTTTGTCGCTGTCTCCCGCGTTTGCGAGGTAGCGCAAGGAAACAGACGAAAGAAATGGCCCAACTCTCCCCCACACACATGTATATACATACACGTCCACACAGGCAAATATACATACCCATACATCTCAATGTACACATATATATACACACACAGACACATACATATATACCCATGCACACAGTTCACACTGTCTGCCTTTATTCATTCCCATCGCCAGCTCGCCACACATGGAATACCATCCCCCTCCCCCCTCGTGTGCGAGGTAGCGCTAGGAAAAGGCAACAAAGGCCGCATTCGTTCACACTCAGTCTCTAGCTGTCATGCAATAATGCCCGAAACCACAGCTCCCTTTCCACATCCAGGCCCCACATAATTTTCCATGGTTTACCCCAGACGCTTCATATGCCCTGATTCAATCCACTGACAGCACGTCAACCCCGGTATACCACATTGATCCAATTCACTCTATTCCTTGCCCGCCTTTCACCCTCCTGCATGTTCAGGCCCTGATCACACAAAATCTTTTTCACTCCATCATTCCACCTCCAATTTGGTCTCCCACTTCTCATTCCCTCCACCTCCGACACATATATCCTGTTGGTGAATCTTTCCTCACTCATTCTCTCCAATTGCCCAAACCATTTCAAAACACCCTCTTCTACTCTCTCAACCACGCTCTTTTTATTTCCACACACCTCTCTTACCTCTCTTTTATCCCTGGGGATAGGGGATTAAGAATACTTCCCACGTATTCCCTGCGTGTCATAGAAGGCGACTAAAAGGGGAGGGAGCGGGGGGCTGGAAATCCTCCCCTCTCCTTTTTTTTTTTTTTTATTTTCCAAAACAAGGAGCAGAGTGGGGCCAGGTGAGGATATTCCAAAAAAGGCCCAGTCCTCTGTTCTTAACGCTACCTCGCAAACATGGGAGACAGCGACAAAGGAAAATAAATAAATAAATAAATCTCTCTTACCCTTGCATTACTTACTCGATCGAACCACCTCACACCACACATTGTCCTCAAACATGTCATTTCCAACACATCCACCCTTCTGCGCACAACTCTATCCATAGCCCATGCCTCGCAACCATACAACATTGTTGGAACCACTATTCCTTCAAACATACCCATTTTTGCTTTCCGAGATAATGTTCTCGACTTCCACACATTCTTCAAGGCTCCCAGGATTTTCGCCCCCTCCCCCACCCTATGATCCACTTCCGCTTCCATGGTTCCATCCGCTGCCAGATCCACTCCCAGATATCCAAAACACTTTACTTCCTCCAGTTTTTCTCCATTCAAACTTACCTCCCAATTGACTTGACCCCTCAACCTTACTGTACCTAATACCTTGCTCTTATTCACATTTACTCTCAACTTTCTTCTTTGACACACTTTACCAAACTCAGTCAACAGCTTCTGCAGTTTCTCACATGAATCAGCCACCAGCGCTGTATCATCAGCGAACAACAACTGACTCACTTCCCAAGCTCTCTCATCCCCAACAGACTTCATACTTGCCCCTCTTTCCAAAACTCTTGCATTCACCTCCCTAACAACCCCATCCATAAACAAATTAAACAACCATGGAGACATCACACACCCCTGCCGCAAACCTACATTCACTGAGAACCAATCACTTTCCTCTCTTCCTACACGTACACATGCCTTACATCTTCGATAAAAACTTTTCACTACTTCTAACAACTTGCCTCCCACATCATATATTCTTAATACCTTCCACAGAGCATCTCTATCAACTCTTATCATATGCCTTCTCCAGATCCATAAATGATACATACAAATTCATTTGCTTTTCTAAGTATTTCTCACATACATTCTTCAAAGCAAACACCTGATCCACACATCCTCTACCACTTCTGAAACCACACTGCTCTTCCCCAATCTGATGCTCTGTACATGCCTTCACCCTCTCAATCAGTACCCTCCTATATGATTTAACAGGAATACTCAACAAACTTATACCTCTGTAATTTGAGCACACTCTTATCCCCTTTGCCTTTATACAATGGCACTATGCACACATTCCGCCAATCCTCAGGAACCTCACCATGAGTCATACGTACATTGAATAACCTTACCAGCCAGTCAACAATACAGTCACCCCCTTTTTTAATAGATTCCACTGCAATACCATCCAAACCTGCTGCCTTGCCGTCTTTCATCTTCTGCAAAGCTTTTACTACCTCTTCTCTGTTTACCAAATTATTTTCCCTAACCCTCTCACTTTGCACACCTCCTCGACCAAAACACCCTATATCTGCCACTCTATCATCAAACACATTCAACAAACCTTCAAAATACTCACTCCATCTCCTTCTCACATCACCACTACTTGTTATCACCTCCCCATTAGCGCTCTTCACTGAAGTTCCCATTTGCTCCATTGTCTTACGCACTTTATTTACCTCCTTCCAGAACATCTTTTTATTCTCCCTAAAATTTAATGATACTCTCTCGCCCCAACTCTCATTTGCCCTCTTTTTCACCTCTTGCACCTTTCTCTTGACCTCCTGTCTCTTTCTTTTATACATCTCCCACTCAATTTCATTTTTCCCAGCAAAAATCGTCCAAATGCCTCTCTCTTCTCTTTCACTAATAATCTTACTTCCTCATCCCAGCACTCACTACCCTTTCTAATCGACCCACCTCCCATGCTTCTCATGCCACAAGCATCTTTTGCGCACTCCATCACTGTTTCCCTAAATACATCCCATTCCTCCCCCACTCCCCTTACTTCCATTGTTCTCACCTTTTTCCATTTGTACTCAGTCTCTCCTGGTACTTCCTCACACAAGTCTCCTTCCCAAGCTCACTTACTCTCACCACACTCTTCACCCCAACATTCACTCTTCTTTTCTGAAAACCCATACAAATCTTCACCTTAGCCTCCACAAGATAATGATCAGACATCCCTCCAGTTGCACCTCTCAGCAAATTAACATCGAAAAGTCTCTCTTTCGTGCGCCTGTCAATTAACACGTAATCCAATAACGCTCTCTGGCCATCTCTCCTACTTACATACGTATATTTATGTATATGTTGCTTTTTAAACCAGGTATTCCCAATCACCAGTGTATAAGAATGTGTGGAAGTCGAGAACATTATCTCGGAAAGCAAAAATGGGTATGTTTGAAGGAATAGTGGTTCCAACAATGTTGTATGGTTGCGAGGCGTGGGCTATGGATAGAGTTGTGCGCAGGAGGATGGATGTGCTGGAAATGAGATGTTTGAGGACAATGTGTGGTGTGAGGTGGTTTGATCGAGTGAGTAATGTAAGGGTAAGAGAGATGTGTGGAAATAAAAAGAGCGTGGTTGAGAGAGCAGAAGAGGGTGTTTTGAAGTGGTTTGGGCACATGGAGAGGATGAGTGAGGAAAGATTGACCAAGAGGATATATGTGTCGGAGGTGGAGGGAACAAGGAGAAGAGGGAGACCAAATTGGAGGTGGAAAGATGGAGTGAAAAAGATTTTGTGTGATCGGGACCTGAACATGCAGGAGGGTGAAAGGAGGGCAAGGAATAGAGTGAATTGGAGCGATGTGGTATACCGGGGTTGACGTGCTGTCAGTGGATTGAAGCAAGGCATGTGAAGCGTCTGGGGTAAACCATGGAAAGCTGTGTAGGTATGTATATTTGCGTGTGTGGACGTATGTATATGCATGTGTGTGGGGGGGGGGGTTGAGCCATTTCTTTTGTCTGTTTCCTTGCGCTACCTCGCAAACGCGGGAGACAGCGACAAAGTATAATAAAAAAAATAATAATGTATAAGTTGAAATGTATAGGTACATATATGTGCATGTGTGAACGTGTATGTATATACATGTGTATGTGGGTGAGGTGGGCCATTCTTTCATCTGTTTCCTTGCGCTACCTCGCTGACGCGGGAGACAGCGACAAAGTATAATAAAAAAATAAATATATATATATATATATATATATATATATATATATATATATATATATATATATATATAATTTTTTTTTTCCGCTGTCTCCCGCGTTTGTGAGGTAGCGCAAGGAAACAGATGAAAGAAATGGCCCAACCCACCCCCATACACATGTATATACATACACGTCTACACACGCAAATATACATACCTACACAGCTTTCCATGGTTTACCCCAGACGTTTCACATGCCCTGATTCAATCCACTGACAGCACGTCAACCCCGGTATACCACATCGATCCAATTCACTCTATTCCTTGCCCTCCTTTCACCCTCCTTCATGTTCAGGCCCCGATCACACAAAATATTTTTCACTCCATCTTTCCACCTCCAATTTGCTCTCCCACTTCTCCTTGTTCCCTCCACCTCCGACACATATATCCCCTTGGTCAATCTATCCTCACTCATTCTCTCCATGTGCCCAAACCATTTCAAAACACCCTCTTCTGCTCTCTCAACCACGCTCTTTTTATTTCCAAACATCTCTCTTACCCTTACGTTACTTACTCGATCAATCCACCTGACACCACACATTGTCCTCAAACATCTCATTTCCAGCACATCCACCCTCCTGCGCACAACTCTCTCCATAGCCCACTCCTCGCAACCATACAAAATTGTGTGAACCAATATTCCTTCAGACATACCCATTTTTGCTTTCCGAGATAATGTTCTCGACTTCCACACATTCTTCAAGGCTCCTAGGATTTTCGCCCCCTCCCCCAACCTATGATTCACTTCCGCTTCCATGGTTTCATCCGCTGCCAGATCCACTCCCAGATATCTAAAACACTTTGCTTCCTCCAATTTTCTCCATTCAAACTTACCTCCCAATTGACTTGACCCTCAACCCTACTATACCTAATTACCTTGCTCTTATTCACATTTACTCTTAACTTTCTTCTTTCACACACTTTACCAAACTCAGTCACCAGCTTCTGCAGTTTCTCACATGAATCAACCACCAGTGCTGTATCATCAGCGAACAACAACTTACTCACTTCCCAAGTTCTCTCATCTACAACAGACTTCATACTTGCCCCTCTTTCCAAAACTCTTGCATTCACCTCCCTGACAACCCCATCCATAAACAAATTAAACAACCATGGAGACATCACACACCCCTGCCGCAAACCTACATTCACTGAGAACCAATCACTTTCCTCTCTTCCTACACGCACACATGCCTTACATCCTCGATAAAAACTTTTCACTGCTTCTAACAACTTGCCTCCCACACCATATATTCTTAATACCTTCCACAGAGCATTTCTATCAACTCTATCATATATATATATATATATATATATATATATATATATATATATATATATATATATTTTTTTTTTTTTTTTTTTTTTTTTTTATACTTTGTCGCTGTCTCCCGCGTTTGCGAGGTAGCGCAAGGAAACAGACGAAAGAAATGGCCCAACCCCCCCCATACACATGTACATACACACGTCCACACACGCAAATATACATACCTACACAGCCTTCCATGGTTTACCCCAGACGCTTCACATGCCTTGATTCAATCCACTGACAGCACGTCAACCCCTGTATACCACATCGCTCCAATTCACTCTATTCCTTGCCCTCCTTTCACCCTCCTGCATGTTCAGGCCCCGATCACACAAAATCCTTTTCACTCCATCTTTCCACCTCCAATTTGGTCTCCCTCTTCTCCTCGTTCCCTCCACCTCCGACACATATATCCTCTTGGTCAATCTTTCCTCACTCATTCTCTCCATGTGCCCAAACCATTTCAAAACACCCTCTTCTGCTCTCTCAACCACGCTCTTTTTATTTCCACACATCTCTCTTACCCTTACGTTACTTACTCGATCAAACCACCTCACACCACACATTGTCCTCAAACATCTCATTTCCAGCACATCCATCCTCCTGCGCACAACTCTATCCATAGCCCACGCCTCGCAACCATACAACATTGTTGGAACTACTATTCCTTCAAACATACCCATTTTTGCTTTCCGGGATAATGTTCTCGACTTCCACACATTTTTCAAGGCTCCCAAAATTTTCGCCCCCTCCCCCACCCTATGATCCATTTCCGCTTCCATGGTTCCATCCGCTGACAGATCCACTCCCAGATATCTAAAACACTTCACTTCCTCCAGCCTCTCACCATTCAAACTCACCTCCCAATTGACTTGACCCTCAACCCTACTGTACCTAATAACCTTGCTCTTATTGACATTTACTCTTAACTTTCTTCTTCCACACACTTTACCAAACTCCGTCACCAGCTTCTGCAGTTTCTCACATGAATCCGCCACCAGCGCTGTATCATCAGCGAACAACAACTGACTCACTTCCCAAGCTCTCTC
Source organism: Panulirus ornatus (assembly GCF_036320965.1). Classification (NCBI taxonomy): domain Eukaryota; kingdom Metazoa; phylum Arthropoda; class Malacostraca; order Decapoda; family Palinuridae; genus Panulirus; species Panulirus ornatus. The sequence continues at coordinate 43,191,375 of NC_092241.1, read as the reverse complement.
ATCCCCAACAGACTTCATACTTGCCCCTCTTTCCAAAACTCTTGCATTTACCTCCCTAACAACCCCATCCATAAACAAATTAAACAACCATGGAGACATCACACACCCCTGCCGCAAACCTACATTCACTGAGAACCAATCACTTTCCTCTCTTCCTACACGTACACATGCCTTACATCCTCGATATATATATATATATATATATTTATATATATATATATATATATATTAGGTACAGTAGGGTTGAGGGTCAAGTCAATTGGGAGGTGAGTTTGAATGGAGAAAAACTGGAGGAAGTGAAGTGTTTTAGATATCTGGGAGTGGATCTGTCAGCGGATGGAACCATGGAAGCGGAAGTGGATCATAGGGTGGGGGAGGGGGCGAAAATTTTGGGAGCCTTGAAAAATGTGTGGAAGTCGAGAACATTATCCCGGAAAGCAAAAATGGGTATGTTTGAAGGAATATTAGTTCCAACAATGTTGTATGGTTGCGAGGCGTGGGCTATGGATAGAGTTGTGCGCAGGAGGATGGATGTGCTGGAAATGAGATGTTTGAGGACAATGTGTGGTGTGAGGTGGTTTGATCGAGTAAGTAACGTAAGGGTAAGAGAGATGTGTGGAAATAAAAAGAGCGTGGTTGAGAGAGCAGAAGAGGGTGTTTTGAAATGGTTTGGACACATGGAGAGAATGAGTGAGGAAAGATTGACCAAGAGGATATATATGTCGGAGGTGGAGGGAACGAGGAGAAGAGGGAGACCAAATTGGAGGTGTAAAGATGGAGTGAAAAGGATTTTGTGTGATCGGGGCCTGAACATGCAGGAGGGTGAAAGGAGGGCAAGGAATAGAGTGAATTGGAGCGATGTGGTATACAGGGGTTGACGTGCTGTCAGTGGATTGAGTCGGGGCATGTGAAGCGTCCGGGGTAAACCAAGGAAAGCTGTGTAGGTATGTATATTTGCGTGTGTGGACGTGTGTATGTACATGTGTATGGGGGGGGTTGGGCCATTTCTTTCGTCTGTTTCCTTGCGCTACCTCGCAAACGCGGGAGACAGCGACAAAGTATAAAAAAAAAAAAAAAATATATATATATATATATATATATAGAAGAATGAAGAATGTATGTGAGAAATACTTTGAAAAGCAAATTTATTTGTATGTAGCATTTATGGATCTGGAGAAGGCATATGATAGAGTTGATAGAGATGCTCTGTGGAAGGTATTAAGAATATATGGTGTGGGAGGAAAGTTGTTAGAAGCAGTGAAAAGTTTTTATCGAGGATGTAAGGCATGTGTACGTGTAGGAAGAGAGGAAAGTGATTGGTTCTCAGTGAATGTAGGTTTGCGGCAGGGGTGTGTGATGTCTCCATGGTTGTTTAATTTGTTTATGGATGGGGTTGTTAGGGAGGTAAATGCAAGAGTTTTGGAAAGAGGGGCAAGTATGAAGTCTGTTGGGGATGAGAGAGCTTGGGAAGTGAGTCAGTTGTTGTTCGCTGATGATACAGCGCTGGTGGCTGATTCATGTCAGAAACTGCAGAAGCTGGTGACTGAGTTTGGTAAAGTGTGTGGAAGAAGAAAGTTAAGAGTAAATGTGAATAAGAGCAAGGTTATTAGGTACAGTAGGGTTGAGGGTCAAGTCAATTGGGAGGTGAGTTTGAATGGAGAAAAACTGGAGGAAGTGAAGTGTTTTAGATATCTGGGAGTGGATCTGGCAGCGGATGGAACCATGGAAGCGGAAGTGGATCATAGGGTGGGGGAGGGGGCGAAAATTTTGGGGGCCTTGAAGAATGTGTGGAAGTCGAGAACATTATCTCCGAAAGCAAAAATGGGTATGTTTGAAGGAATAGTGGTTCCAACAATGTTGTATGGTTTCGAGGCGTGGGCTATGGATAGAGTTGTGCGCAGGAGGATGGATGTGCTGGAAATGAGATGTTTGAGGACAATGTGTGGTGTGAGGTGGTTTGATCGAGTGAGTAACGTAAGGGTAAGAGAGATGTGTGGAAATAAAAAGAGCGTGGTTGAGAGAGCAGAAGAGGGTGTTTTGAAGTGGTTTGGGCACATGGAGGGAATGAGTGAGGAAAGATTGACCATGAGGATATATATGTCGGAGGTGGAGGGAACGAGGAGAAGAGGGAGACCAAATTGGAGGTGGAAAGATGGAGTGAAAAAGATTTTGTGTGATCAGGGCCTGAACATGAAGGAGGGTGAAAGGAGGGCAAGGAATAGAGTGAATTGGAGCGATGTGGTATACCGGGGTTGACGTGCTGTCAGTGGATTGAATCAAGGCATGTGAAGCGTCTGGGGTAAACCACGGAAAGCTGTGTAGGTATGTATATTTGCGTGTGTGGATGTATGTATATACATGTGTATGGGGGTGGGTTGGGCCATTTCTTTCGTCTGTTTCCTTGCGCTACCTCGCCTTCTACGACACGCAGGGAATACGTGGGAAGTATTCTTAATCCCCTATCCCCAGGGATATATATATATATATATATATATATATATATATATATATATATATATATATATATATATATTATCCCTCGGGATAGGGGAGAAAGAATACTTCCCACGTATTCCCTGCGTGTCGTAGAAGGCGACTAAAAGGGGAGGGAGCGGGTGGCTGGAAAATCCTCCCTTCGTTTTTTTTTTTAATTTTCCAAAAAAAGGAACAAAATTGGGTCAGAAAAGGGCCCAGTCCCTGTTCTTAACGTACCTTCGTTTTGAATGCGGAAATGGCGATAGTTTGAAAGAAAGAAAAAATTTTTATATTTAATATATTATTTTTTTTTTTTTTTTTTTTATACTTGGGTCGCCTCCCCTCCCCCGGTTTGCAAAGGTAGCGCAAGGAAACAGACAAAGAATGGCCCAAACCCCCCCCCATACCATGAATATACATCCCTCCACACCCCCCGCAAAAAAAACATACCACACAGCTTTTCCATGGTTTACCCCCCCCCAGACCTTTTCACATCCCTTGATTCAATCCACTGCCCAGCAAACGTCAGCCCCGTAATACCACATCGCTCCAAATTCATTTCTGTTCCTTGCCCTCCTTTAAACCCCCCCTTTCATGTTCAGGAGCCCGATCACACAAATCTTTTTCACTCCATCTTTCCACCCCCAAAAATATATATATAAAATATTATATATATATATAATATATATAAATATATATATATATATTATTTTTTTTTTTTTTTTTTTTATTATAAAATATATAATATCTATAAAATTATATATATAAAATATATATATATATATATATATATATATATATATAAATTAAATGGTGGAAAGATGGAGTGACAAATTTTTGTGTGATCGAGGGCCTGAACATGCGGGAAGGGTGAAAGGGGGGCAAGGGAATAGAGTAAATTTGGATCGATTTTGGTATACCGGGGTGACGGCTGTCAGTGTATTGAATCAGACATGTGAAGCGTTTGGGTAAACCAATGGAAACTGTTGTTAGGTATGTAAAAATTTGCCTTTGTAAATTTATGTATATATATGTGTATTGGGGTGGGTTGGGCCATTTCTTTCATCTGTTTCGTTGCGTTTACCTCGCAAACGGGGAGCCCACGACAAATATAAAAAAAAAATATAATATATATATTTTATATATATATCTATAATATATATTATATATATATTATATATATGTATGTATATATACATCTTTCTTTCTTTTAAACTAATTCGCCATTTCCCGCATTAGCGAGGTACGTTAAAACAGAGGCCTGGGCCTTTTTTGGAATATCCTCACCTGGCCCCCCCCCCCCCTGTTCCTTCTTTTTGGGGGGGGGAAAAAAAAAAACGAGAGGGAGGATTCCAGCACCCCCCGCTCTGTCCCCTTTTAGTCGCTTCTACGACCGCAGGGAATACGTTTGGGGAAATTTTCTTATCCCCAATCCCCAGGGATAATATATAATATATATAAATATATATATATTTATATATATAATAAATATATATTCTAAAATAAATATAATATATATATCTTCTTTCTTTCATACAATCGCCATATTCCCCCATTAGCGAGGAACGTTTAGAAACAGAGGACTAGGGCCCCTTAGGAATATTCTCACCTGGGCCCATTCTCTGTTCCCTCTTTTGAAAATTAAAAAAAAAAAAAAAAAGTGAGAGGGGAGGGGTTTCCCCAGCCCCCCGCCCCCCTCCCCTTTTAGTCGCCTTCTATGAAAACGCTGGGAATAAACTGGGAAGTATCTTTCCCCTTCTTCCCCCCATCCCCAGGGATAAAATATATATAAATATATATAATTATATATATATATATATATATAAATATATATATATATATATATATATATATATTATTTTAATTATTTTGCTTTGGGCGCTGTCCACCCGCGTTTGCGAGGTAGCGCAAGGAAAGACGAAAGAAATTTGGGCCCCAAATCTCCCCCACCAAAACACATGTATATCATACAAACGTCCACACAGGGAAATATACATACCCATAACATCTCAATGTACACATCTAATACACACACAGACAACATACAAAATATACCCATGCACACAGTTCACACTGTCTGCCTTTATTCATTCCATGCCACTCGCCACAACATGGAAATACCATCCCCCTCCCCCTCGGGGCGAGGTAGCGCAGGAAAAGGGAAACAAAGGCCAACATTCGTTCCCCACTTCAAAAATCTAGCTGTCATGCAATAATGCCCGAAACCACAGCTCCCTTTCCACATCCAGGCCCCACATTTAATTTTCCATGGTTTACCCCCAGACGCTTTATATGCCCTGAATTTAATCCACTGACAGCACACTCAACCCCTTAATACCACACATTGATCCAATTCACACTCCTATTTCCTTGCCCGCCTTTCACACCTCCTGCATGTTTCAGGGCCCTGATCACACCAAATCTTTTTCACTTCCATCATTCCACCCCAATTTGGGCTTTCCCACTTCTCATTCCCTCCCCCTCCGACACAATACCTGTAGGGGAATCTTTTCCCAAACCCTTCTCTCCAATTGGGCCCCAAACCATTTCAAAACAGAACCCTCTTCTACTCTCTCAAACCCCGCTCTTTTTAATTCCACAACACACCTCTCTACCTCTCTTTTAAACCCTGGGAAGGGGATTAAGAATACTTCCCACTATTCCCTCTGTCATAGAAGGACTAAAAGGGGAGGGGAGCGGGGCTGGGAAAACCCCCCCCTCCTCCTTTTTTTTTTTTTTATTTTCCAAAACAAGGAGCAGAGTGGGCCAGGTTTTAGGATAATTCCAAAAAGGGCCCCGTCCTCTGTTCTTAACTGCTAACCTCGCAAAAAATGGAGACAGCGACAAAGGAAAATAAATAAATAAATAATCTCTCTTACCCTTGCATTACTACTCGATAAAACCCCAAACCTCACACCACACATTGTCCTAAAACTGTCATTTCCAACACATCCACCCCTTTTACTGGCGCACAACTCTATCCATAGCCCACGCCCCCTCCCCCAACCCCCAAAAACAAAAAATTTTTTGGGGGGGAAACCCCCCCATTTTTTTTTCCCCCCTTTTTTAAAACATAACCCATTTTTTTGCTATTCCCGAGATAATGTTCCCCGACTTCCACACATTCTTCAAGGCTCCCAGGATTTTCTCCCCCCCTCCCCCCCCACCCTATGATCCACTTCCGCTTCCATGGTTCCATCCGCTGCCAATCCACACCCAAATATCCAAAACACTTTATTTCCCTCCATTTTTCTCCATTCAAATTACCTCCCAATTGATTTGGGACCCCTCAACCTTACTGTACCTAATACCTTCTCTTATTCACTTTTTACCTCAACTTTCTTCTTTGACACACTTTACCAAACCCAGTCAACAGCTTCTGCAGTTCTCACATGAATCAGCCACCGCGCTGTATAAACAGCAAAACAACAACTGACTCACTTCCCAAGCTCTCTCATCCCAACAGACTTCATACTTGCCCCTCTTTCCAAAACTCTTGCATTCACCTCCCTAACAACCCCATCCATAAACAAATTAAACACCAAAGGAGACATCACACACCCCTGCCGCAAACCTACTTTTCACTGAAAAACCAATCACTTTCCCTTTTCCTACACGTACACATGCCTTACATCTTCGTAAAATTTTTCACCACTTCTAACAACTTTCCTCCCACACCCATATATTCTTAATACCTTCCACAAGCATCTCTATCAACTCATTATCATATGCCTTCTCCAGATCCATAAATATACATACAAATTCATTTGCTTTTCTAAGTATTTCCACATACATTCTTAAAAGCAAACCCCTTTGAACCACACATCCTCTACACTTCTGAAACCACACTGCTCTTCCCCAATCGATGCTCTGTACATTTCCTTCACCCTCTCAATCAGTACCCTCCTATAGATTTAACAGGAATACTCAACAAACCCTTTTACCTCTGTAATTTGAGCACACTCTTATCCCCTTTGCCTTTATACAATGGCACAAAGCACACATTCCCCAATCCTCAGAACCTCACAAAGAGTCAAACGTACATTTTAATAACCTTACCACCAGTCAACAATACAGTCACACCCCTTTTTTAAAAAGATTTTCCCCTGCAATACCATCCAAACCTGCTGGGCCCTTTCCGTCCTTTTAATTCTGCAAAGCTTTTACTACCTCTTCTCTTTTTACCAAATTATTTTCCCTAACCCTCTCCACTTTGCACACCTCCTCGACCAAAACACCCTAATATCTGCCACTCTATCATCAAAAACATTCAACAAACCTTCAAAATACCACTCCATCTCCTTCTCACATCAACCAAATACTTGTTATCACCTCCCCATTACGCTTTTTTCACCCGAAGTTCCCATTTGCTCCATTGGGCCTTTCACGCACTTTATTTTTTCCTCCTTCCAGAAAAATCTTTTTTTTTCTCCCTAAAATTAATGATACTCTCCATCGCCCCAACTCCCCATTTCCCTCTTTTTCCCCCTCTTTCACCTTTCCCTTGCCTCCTTCTCTTTCTTTTATACATCTCCCACTCAATTTTTATTTTTTCCCACAAAAATCGTCCAAATGCCTCTCTCTTCTCTTTCACTATAATTACCCTTCCTCATCCCAGCACTCACTACCCTTTTTAATCGACCCACCTCCCATGCTTCTCATGCCACAAGATCTTTGCGCACATCCATCACTGTTTCCCTAAATACATCCCTTTTCCCCCCCCACTCCCTTACTTCCATTGTTCTCACCTTTTTCCATTTGTACTCAGTCCCCTCCTGGTACTTCCTCACACAAGTCTCCTTCCCAAGCTCACTTACTCTCACCCACCCTCTTCACCCCAACATTCACTCTCTTTTCTGAAAACCCATACAAATCTTCACCTTAAGCCTCCCACAAGATAATGATCAGAAAACCCACCTCCAGTTGCACCTCTCAGAAAAATTAAAAAAATCGAAAAGTCTCTCTTTCGGCGCCTGTCAATTAACACTAACCAATAACCCCTCTCTGGCCATCTCTCCTACTTACATACTATATTTATGTATATGTTGCTTTTTAAACCAGGTACCCCCAATCATCACCAGTGTATAAGAAGGGTGTGGAAGTCGAGAACATTATCTCGGAAAGAAAAAGGGGTATGTTGAAGGAATAGTGGTTCCAACAAAGTTGAAAGGTGCGAGGCGGGCTATGGATAGAGTTGTGGGGCAGGAGGAGGGAAAGTGCTGGAATTGAGATGTTTGGGGACAATGTGTGGTGTGAGGTGGTTTGATCGAGTGAGTAAGGGAAAGGGGTTTAAGAGGATGTGGGAAATAAAAAGAGCTGGGTGAGAGAGCAGAAAGGGTTTGTTTTAAGTGGTTGGGCACATGGAGAGGATGAGTGAGGAAAGATTGACCAAGGGGAAATATGGCCCCGGAGGTGGAGGGAACAAGGAGAAGAGGAGACCAAATTGGGGGGAAAGATGGAGTAAAAAGTTTTTGTGTGATCGGACCTTGAACATTGCAGAGGTGAAAGGAGGCAAGGAATAGAGTGAATTGGACGATGTGGTATACGGGGTTTGACGTGCTGTTAGTGGATTGAACAAGGCATTGTGAAGCGCTGGGGTAAACCATGAAAGCGGGTGTAGTATGATATTTGCGTTTGGGACGTATGAATATGCAAGTGTATGGGGGGGGGGGGTTGAGCCATTTTTTTGTCTGTTTCCTTGCGCAAATACCTCGCAAACGCGGGAGACACGACAAAGTATAATAAAAAAAAATAATAATGTATAATTTTAAAAAAATTTTGGTTAAAATAGGTACAATATTGAAAATGTGTGAACGTGAATGTATAAAACATGTGTATGTGGTGAGGTTGGCCAAATTCTTTCATCTTTTTTCCTTTTGCGCTACCGCCGGCTGACGCGGGAGACAGCGACAAAGATAATAAAAAAATAAATAAAAATATATGTAAAAAAAATATATATATAAAATATAAAATATAAAAATATATTTAAATATATATATAAAATATATAATTTTTTTTTTTCCGCTGTCTCCCGCCTTTGTGGGGTTTGCGAAAGGGAAAAACAGATGAAAGAAATTTCCCCCCACCCCCCCCCATAAACATGTATATACATACACGTCTACAAAACGCAAATATAACATACCTACAAAACTTCCATGGTTTACCCCAAACGTTTCACATGCCCTGATTCCAACCCACTGACAGCACGTCAACCCCGGTAAAACCACATCGACCAATTTCACTTTTTTTCCTTGCCCTCCTTTCACCTCCTTCATGTTCAGGCCCCAAACACACAAAATATTTTTACTCCATCTTTCCACCTCCAATTTGCTCTCCCACTTCTCCTTGTTCCCTCCACCCCGACACATATATCCCCGGGTAAAATCTATCCTCACTCATTCTCTCCATGTGCCCAAACCATTTCAAAACACCCTCTTCTGCCCCTCTCAACCACGCTCTTTTTTATTTCCAAACATCTCTCTTACCCTTACGTTACTTACTCGATCAATCCACCTGACACACACATTTCCTCAAAATCTCATTTCAGCACATCCACCCTCCTGCGCACAACTCTTATCCAAGCCCCCTTTCCCCGCAACCATACAAAAATTTTGTGAACCAATATTCCTTCAACATACCCATTTTTGCTTTCCGAGATAATGTTCTCGACTTCCACACATTCTTCAAGGCTCCCAGGATTTTCCACCCTCCCCCAACCTATGATTCACTTCCGCTCCATGGTTTTCATTATCCGCTGCCAGATCCACTCCCAGATACTTAAAAAACCCCCTTAGCTTCCTCCAATTTTTTCCAAATTCAAACTTTCCTCCCAATTGACTTGACCCTCAACCCTACTATACCCAATTACCTTGCTCTTATTCACATTTACTCTTAACTTCTTCTTTCACACACTTTAACCAAACTCATCACCAAACTTCTGCAGTTTCTCACATGAATCAACCCACCATGCAGTATCATCACGAACAACAACTTACTCACTTCCCCAAGTTCTCTCATCTACAACAGACTTCATACTTGCCCCCTTTCCAAAACTCGCCCTTCACCTCCCTGACAACCCAACCATAAACAAATTAAACAACCACCATGGAGACATCAAAACACCCCCTGCCGCAAACCTACATTCACTGATAACCAATCATTTCCTCCTTCCTACATGTACAACATGCCTACAACCTCGATAAAAACTTTCACTGCTTCTAACAACTTGCCTCCCACACCATAATTCTTTAAAACCTTCCACAGAGCATTTCTTTCAACTCTATCATTTTTATATATAATAATATATAATATATAAATTTTAATATATAATATATATATATATATCTATAAAATTTTATATATATATATAATATTAGTTACAGAGGGTTGAGGGGCAAGTCAATTGGGAGGTGAGTTGAATGGAGAAAAACTGAGGAATTTAAAATGTTTTAGATATCTGGGAAATGGATCTGTCAGCGATGGAACCATGGAAGCGGAAGGGGATCATAGGGTGGGGGAAAGGGGGTCGAAAATTTTTTTGGGGGCCATGAAAAATGTGTGGAAGTCGTAGAAACATAATCCCGGAAAGCAAAAATGGGTATGTTTGAAGGAATGTAGTTCCAACAAATGTTGTTTTGGGTTTGCGAGGCGTGGGCTATGGATAGAGTTGGGCGCATGAGGGAGGATGTGCTGGAAATGAGATGTTTGAGGACAATGTGTGGTGTGGGTGGTTGATTTTGAGTAAGTAACGTAAGGGTAAGAGAGATGTTTGGAAATAAAGGCGTGGTTTAGAGAGCAAAGAGGTGTTTTGAAAGGTTGGGGGACAAAGGGGAATAGTAGAAAGATTTACCAAAGAATATGTGTCGAGGTGGAGGGACGAGGGAAGAGGGGACCAAAATGAGGGGAAAAAAATGGAGTGAAAAAAAATTTGTAAATCAGGGCCGGGAAACATGAAGGGGGGTTTAAAGGAGGAAAGGAAATTTAGAGTAAATTTGGGAGCGATGTGGTAAAACCGGGTTGACGTGCTTTCAGGGGAAATAAAATCAAGGCATTTTAAGCGTCTGGGTAAACCACAAGCTGTGTAGTATGTATATTTTGCGTGTGTTTTTGTATGTATAAACATGTGAAATGGGGGTGGGTTGGGCCATTTCTTTCGTCTGTTCCTTGCGCTACCTCGAAAAAACGCGGAGACAGCGAAAAACCCAAAAATATATATAATATATATATTATATATAATATTATAAAATATATTATATAAAAATATATATTTATATTCTTTTTTTTTTTCATACTATTCCTTTTCCCCCGCGATAGCGAGGTAGCGTTAAGAAAAAGAGGACGGCCCCCCTTAGGGAATTCCTCACCTGGCCCTGGGGATAGGGGAGAAAGAATACTCCCACGTTTTTCCCCTGCGTGTCGTAGAAGGCACAAAAAGGGGGGGAGCGGGGGGCTGGAAATCCCCCCCTCTCGTTTTTTTTTTTAATTTTTTCCAAAAGGAACAGAAAGGGCCAGGTGAGGATATTCCCTCTAAGGCCCAGTCCTCTGTTCTTAACGCTACCTCCAAATTCGGGAAATGGCGAAAAAAAAATAAAAGAAAAAAAGAAGTATTTATTAATTTTGAAAAAGAAATTTTATGAAGGTTAGAAGGTCTTGAATAACTATATAAAGGCAATTTTCCCGCAAGGGTGACAAGTTTTTTTCAAAAGGCAAGTGTAAAAGAAAAGAGCTAGGGAAAGAGAAAAGTGGTTCAGTAAAGGTGGGTCTGCAGAAGGTGTCCCTGTGATGACACCATGCTTTTTTGTTTGTTTTGAATGGGTTGTGAGGTAGGTAAATGCATGGGTCCGGAGAGGGAGGTGATAGTAATCTATTGGGGTTTAAATTGGAAAGGGAGTCCGTTGTTGTTTGCCTATAAAATGGTACAGTAGGCAGGTTTTGGTTTGGGAAAATCTTAAGTTGTGTCTGAATTTGGGAGTGTTTTTTGCCGGAAAATATGAAAAAATGTGAATACAAGCAAGGTTTCATGTTTAGCATTGCTAAGAGCAGGTCCCTTTTAAAAAGTAATTAAAAAGGGTTAAACTCTCTTATTTTGAAACGAAGATGGAAGCAAGAGACTTTTGATAAGGAGACATTTCAATTTAACGTTATTAAATTTCTAACTGGGTACTGCTTCACCATTTTGAGAAGCTGAAAAAATCGACAAAACAGCCAAAATGTTTTATTTTTGAAAGGAAAACTTGAAAAGTCAGGAAAAATGGAATCATCAGCAAAAAAATGTATAGGATTAGATTAACAATAATCTAATGTGAAAAAGAAGAAAGGGGGAATACAACAGTTTTCCGAAGAAGCACCCCCTTAACAGGATATTGGGGAAATTACTCCATAATAACTACAGTAATGCAATGGCTAAGAGGAAGCTTTCCCCTTTTGGGGGCAGGGGAAAACAAAAACCAAAGGAAGCAAATCTAAAAAGCAAATGCTACACCTTCAAAAAACTTTGGAGATGTTGAAGGTTTCATCAAAATAAGACAAATTCTTGGGGAAGGAGGACAGATATCTTTTTGGGGAGTCACCAGTAACCTCATTATTAATCTGTAAAATTAGTGATAAAAAGAAGGAATGGATTTCAAGTGTTTATGAAAGTCAAAGTTTAGGAAATTTCAAAAATTTTGAATAAATAACAGAAAAATGAGCAATAGGCAACAGATATAGAGGTTAAAGCAGTCTCATTTTATTGGATAGGGGGACCAAGGATATTTCCAGGAAATTAAAGGGTTTTTAGGAAAAAAATAAACAAAAGGGAAGGTTGGGGTTTATTCCAAGACATTCCCATAGGACCAAAGAGGTATACCGTGAAGGCCCGACCTACCGACCAAAAACGGGGGGAAATACTACAAGGATATATCCCCCAGTTCCTGGGAAGAGATAAAGAAGTGTAGTGTAGTATTTTTTGCTTTCTTAATGATGGGGGTTTTTTTTTTTAGATGGTAATTGTATGTAAACATGCAAAGACAAGAGTATATAAATATATTAGTAAAATCTACTTCTGTACCTTTGAAATTTTCCTTTTTTCCCCTTTCCATGCAATCAGTTTTTTTTCAGATAACATGGGAAAGCTTGAAAAAAACATACATAGAAGGTTTTTGCCAAGTTTTGGGTGTTTGTGGGGGAGGTGAATACAGGGTCTTGGAGAGAGAGCGGTATCAGCTGTTTTGGGGGGGGTGAGCTCTGTTTTTGCTAAACCGGTGCTGTTTCGATTTAAGTGAGAACCTGTTGAA